>NC_048298.1:244299047-244645542 GCF_013100865.1 Trachemys scripta elegans | reverse complement strand
GGCTCCAGCTGTGCTGGGGAAGCACCGGCCGGGGGCGCAGGGTCTGGGGGCTGCCCGGCAAACCATGAAGCCGGTAGCGCTTGGGCAGCACTTTTCGCGTGGCTGGGAGTGGGAGGGAGGAGGGGGCAGAGTTAGGGCGGGGTTGGGGCGGGGAAGGGGCAGAGTTGGGGCGGGGGTGGGAAATGGGAAATGGGCCCCCCAGGGTCCTCTTTTTTTATTTGTTAAATATGGTAACCCTACCCAGGAACCAACTGAATACAGGGGACAACTAATGAATAACAGGGTCAGGAATGAAGGTCTTAGGTTCAAAACTAGGGATCCCAAGAGGGACACCGAACAGAGAACCCCAGACAGTGCCCACTACTCCTCAAAGCTGTCTAGGGAGCCAGCAGATGCTGCCCAGAGGAACTCTGTCTGGATAAGGGAGACCAGGGAGGAGCAGAAATAGGCCCTACAGTTGCACAGCACCTCCCCGTCTAACCCCAGGGGAGTGGCAGCTGGCTGGAACTATCTTAGTCTCCCTTGAGAGAAGGGGGGATCAGAAGTCATTATGCACAGAGAAAGAGAAGGAGGGAAGCAGCCATCGTAGCTACAGAAAGAGTGGAGAAGCACAGACAAGTGAACTTCATCCAGGCACACCGATTTCCCATCACAAGAATAAATAAACCCTGCCGGCTCATCTATTTCCCAGACAGGGAAGAAAGGATTCAGTGCCTGCCAAAGGAGAGAACTTCAACCTGGGTTGAGTTATCAAGAGGCAGCTGATACCTGGTGGAAAGAGAGGGACTTCAAGCACCCAAGGATATCAGAAGACTGCATCCCTCCTAAGCTGAGAACAAACTGTACATTATTAGGGGACTGTTCCTGCTACAATACTCAGATAAAATGAAAATTATATTTAGCAGCCATTTTATTATTTAACTCTAGAAGCCCCCATTTAAAAATAAATGATCTGTGCCCTTGTGAACTAGTCAAGATAGCTCAACCAGTTTAACGTGTGTTACATGCACACTGTGCTGTCTACACCAGCCTGTTAATAAGGGTTAGATTGCACTGTCCATATTCTAGTCTAGACAAGGCCTAAATGCATGGCACAGTGACTCTAAGTGTAGTGCAATGGCTTATTTTCAATAACTAAGGCACTTCAAAGGTACCAGGCACAGTAGTATATAGCTGCTGACACTATCATGTTTTGTAATTCCAGCGTGAAATCCTGCTGCCTCTCTCAAGAGCCACAGTGTCTACAGTGCAGTCGGGAGATGTGACTGCAGCATGTGCAGACATTCCCAAGCTAGGTTTGATCTACCTAGGTCAAATCTATCTCAAATAACAATAGCAATGATGTCATGGCAGCCCAAGCAGTTGCACAGAATAGTCTGGCCCAACCAGCTCCCTGGGTGCACACCCAAGCAGCTGCCACCCATGTTACTGCAGCTTCTCTGCTACAGCTACCTGAGCTAACTTTGGTCTAGCTTGGCTAACTTGGATACATCTCGTTATGTTTATATGCTCTGCAATCATATCTCCAGTCTGCAGTGCAGACACACCTCAAAGAACATGAACACTGGTAAACTGCACAAATCCCTGCCTCCAGTTGGGCTGCTTGGGTGTATTCTTTCCCTTTCCTGCCTAAACATTGGTCCCCTGTGCACAGCCTGTTTATTTAGGCTTGTATGAAAGGATGTGAATTTCTTCTTTCCTGAAACAAGTTTATTAAGAATCCTTATGAAACTGGTAATTAAATGATTTAAACATTCCATGTGCACATAAGCCCACACTTTTATATAAATATAGGTTATTATTTATAAGTATTTAAATAGAAAATGCATATGGACAAAAATATTAAAAGAAATCTGAGCAATTTTTAAATATATGATTACAAATAGCTTACTAAAAGGATTTTTTTCTGCAGCTTTATAGTTCATAAAGAACAAACACCAACTTTGTTTTTCCAAATTCTTTCCTCCCGCTCCCTTTCCTCTCTCCCCCGCCCCTACATAAAATAAAATAAAAAATGCTCCCAAGCTAAAACTTTGAATGGAAGTTGCAGTCAGGAGAGCTTTTCTTATAGGTGAGGTATAAACTCCTGAGCATAGGATTTTATTATGTGAGTGTTGACAAACCTCCAACATTTGACCAGAATAATCAATAATGGTATTGAAATATCACATAACTGATCTTAAAATTATAGCAGTTTTCACTGAGCATTCTCCTATTTTATATAGGATGCAGTATGAATAGAGCCAAATGAAATCTCCGTGACTATGTTCATATTATACTGTAAAATGTAATCATATGACAAGTGTCTAGGAAAAAAGTATGCTATGAAATCAAATCAGCATACACACTTCTCAAGTAGTTAGGATATGTTGAATATTTTGCAACCAAGCAAAATTGCTATAAATAGAAAGTGAAACTCACAAACTGATGTGTGTTGAAATCCTAGGTTTGTTACTTATAAACAGGAAAGGAATTTTTTCTGTGTTTAAACTTTACAAAACCTCGATTATGAACTTATATAACATCATGAAATATGAGTCACTGAAAAAAAGCAATCGGCTTAGACAGCTCATTAATCTTTCTGATACAAACATTGTGATCTTCTATCTTTCTTAAATGATTATTTTTTTGTGATTTCAGGATCAAAGATATAGTTTCCATGACAGCTTGCAATACAATGCATTCTGCAACCTAATGAACAAATTAAATTCTCACTTAATTTCCTTTATTTTTATGGTAATGTAAAGATAGCAAAAATAAACATGCTCTGATTCTGTTATGGAATCTGAAGTAGCTTTATACCTGGTACCATGTTTATGGATTTATTAAATCTAACCAGAGTTTTATTATTTTTAATAATCTGCACTGTCACTAACAGAGCCTAAATGTTCTAAGGACCTGACCCAAAGCCCGATGAAGTCAGCTGGAGTAGTTCCATTGGTTACGATAGACTTCAGCTCAGGCCACGAATGCCCATTAGCTATATTGCATATATTTTATTCATAATACAAGATGCATTTAGCCTGGTTTTTGTTTATAATCCATAACGAACAAGCACAACACACTAAACAGCCATTATTAACATATGTTATAAGTGCACTTGGAGAAAATTGTTTCAGGACTTTAATTTATGCAGAGCTAGGAAGAGGTGCTGCCATTATAAATCTCTATTTTAGGAAGGCTTCTGAATTCTTGAAGTACGTTTGACAATAACAGTCAGTTTTACACATAGATGTATGATAACAGGATAAAGGCCAAAGTGTTGATGTGTGCAAGAGTCCCTGGAATACTATTATTAGTGGCAGTATTACAGCGGCACCAAGAGGCCTTAACCTAGATAAGGGCACCACTGTGCTAGGCAGGGTACAAACAGTGAAAGATAGTCCCTGTCCCAAAGATCTTATACTTTAAAAAGACAAATTGTGTGAGGTAAAACAGAGTCTCAAAGATATGAAGTGATTTGTCCAAGATCATGCAGAAGGTCAGAAAGGAATAGAATTCAGATCTCCTGATTCCTGCCCCAGTGCCTTAAGCACCAGACAAAACTGTCTCTCAAGTGGAAATGTAGCTTTTACCCATGTTACACTATCTTTTTATAAAGCAATTTTAATTCAAGTGGAGCAGTTTCATGTGACAGTATCCATTTTATGTACTAATCCATATATTTTGGATCCCTGGGATTTGTTAAATAAGAATCAGGCAAAATTACTAGATCAGTATACAAATGATTCTGGTCTGATGCATCTTTACACCTTGAGAGATGAATGTTTTCAGCCACAATTATGCAGCTCACATAGTGCTATAAAACATAATAGGAAGCTATGAAAGCCAATCACATTATTGCCATGAACTTTTGAAGAGAAACTTTGACAAACATCAGAATCCTGGTATGCACTAGTAAATCATATATTGTCTAAAATGTTTGCGCTCTCTGTATACATTTATGTCAAAATCAGAAGTGTATTTGGAAATGGTTGAACCATTTTGCAGAAACTTCCACACACAAAAAATCACCAGCAGGGAAAATTTCAGTCAGAACAGTTAACATCTGGCAAAGTTATAGGCAAGTAAGAACTGAATCTTATAATGGAAAGTGTCAGGCAATCTCAGCTATTTGTGGTGCTACCAGCTGTATGTTCTTTTTACAATTTGTGTGTGTGTGTAATATCTATTTATATCCATGTAAATAGACATTGAATTTAAACCAAGGGGGGGTATTTAAACTAATTTTTTGTCTTGAAAAGTCAAATCCCATTACACTTTCTTTCTTTTAAGCAGAAGATCTTGAAGGTCTGGCTTTCAGAAAATAGATGGCTCCCTAAAGTGTGGGAAACAACTGATACCCTTGCCCACAGCTCCTCTGACAATATGTGCTGCAGTAACTAGAGACATTTTACAAGCTTTTCTCAGGTCAAATGTTATAAAAACAACTGCAGAGCAATAAACACACTAGGTGCTTTGTCCAGTTAGTGACAATTAGCTATAATTTCACCATTTAGTTCCAAAGGAAAACTTGTAAAAGTAATCAGTAGTCTTCAATCCCTTGTAAAACATGACTGCTCCATAAAGAAAGGTCAGAAGTTTTTCACCCACAGGAGTATCTGTTTATTTCAGGTGTTGTTGAATATGTATGTGAATGTGCAATGAAATCTTTCCTCTTCCCCCTTTTTTCACAGGTGGGTTGAGTCAAATGGATAACATATGCTACAGTAAGTATTACAGGACTGGTAAACCAAAATATATGGCTTATCTGCGGCTAATTATTATTTGGGGTTTGTGCACTTTTAATATGTCTAATGAACTACCATGCCTTGCATACCAAATATGCAAATAAATTCATGATCCCTATTGACTGCAATAATAGTACTGTAAATCAAAGTCCTACAATACTTTGTTTCTTGTTATAGACACTTCTAGTTCATTAGAGGACACCACTGAGGAATCAAAAACATTTCGTTCCTATTTTTTTCAGAAATGTAAATTATAAAAAGTCAGGTTATTTGTGCATAACTGGATGCATTTAGACCTTACAGCCATTTTTGTGCATGTTGAACGTGCATTCTGCAAAATAAACTGTGAAATCTCATGGGAATTTTTGGCACGCATTCTGAAAAATCAGGACCTTCAACCCGATGAACTTTGTTATGTGTCACAGAGTAACACTGTCTATTCACTCATATGGTCCTAGAGAATATAGTATCTGAGCAACTATTTGTTTAGATTGTAACAGTGTCCAAAATGTATTAGGTACCTTCTAAACAGAGAGGAAAACACAGACTCTGCTCCAGACAGTGTCCAAACTAAAAAGACAGGGTGGTCAGGAGAAGGAATACAAGATACAATCAAAATGATCAGGGAGAGGAGAAGATAAATTTCAGTTTCATGTTTGGTTGTAGTTGACATGGCTTAGTTTGCTTTTTGTTAAATACACTAAGTTCTCCTTCAGCATTTATCTCCCTCCTTTCTCCTCAGTTCAATTCCAGCATGTGATATCATGTGTGGACCATGAAAATACAGCCAGCAAACCAAGTGCTTGACACCAGGATGAAGTCAAATAAGTTGTATGGACCTAGGTTCCTTCTATTACTTCAGAAAGTAGGGGGTTCGATGTTTATGCTCTCACTAATGCCAATTTAGTATGTTTTTTACTGCTTGGGAGGGAGCCAGGAAAATATATCCTTTTAATTTTTATCCCATTCACTGCAAAAATGCAACATATTTACTTTTGTCAAAAAGCCAATGCACATATCAACTGAAAGCATACTTTTCCTCTCAAAAATAAAGAGATATTAATGTGTTTTGCTGAGGTCTTTGGGGAGTAAACAAAGGGTTAATCAATAAATAATATAACTGATTTGTAATACATTATTTAGCACTGAGTTTTCATTGTTTTCATCATGTTCTCTTAAAATACATGTAATCTAGACAGAGGGAATAGATCAAAAGCCAAAACCCCCATGGAACATCTAATGATTAAGCAAACATGAACTGTCCAAAAACAATGGAAAGATCCAATTATTCATGTTCCCTTATTAAAGCATCTTCCATATCTAATGATGTTAATACTGCCCTGGTGGCATGATTTTCAATGCCTTCAACAAGAATTAAACCAGAAAATTTCATAATAGCAAACCATAACTTGTTATAATGAAATTATGTACTTGCTAAACAGCTGAGAAGCATAAGAGCCAAATAAACACATAGAAAAGACTATTCTGAAGTGAGTAATTCTGATGTGGATGCTTTAGTAATCTTGGCACCTGAAGCATATTTTTGTGCATGGCAATTATTTGTTAAATTGTAATCAGTAAATTGAGATTACCATCTAGGCACATCATTAGTGGCAAAAGAATACTGAAATGATTTCTGTCATGCTTTTGCTAAGCAGTTTTCTTTGGTCTTTAGGAAAAACAACAAGGATAGAGTTAATCAACACAGTCAATAGCTACAACTATTTAAAAACAAAAAGATCCTGACAACCATCTCATTCTATTGAAGCTGTAAGAGCAGATTTAGAAAATAAGAATAATCAACTGCAATTACCAATAATTTACTCCCTATGATTGTTGAAAAATACTATACAAAAATCTATCATAAAAATTGATTAAAATTCCCATGAATAACTCACTTGCATTGTGAGGCAATGTGTACAGGTATAAATTGCATTTAATTGCCTTCTGTTGTATCCTTTATGCACTTCAGGTCAAATTATGGTCTCACTTCCTGAAGTCAATGGAGTTGCAAGGATGTAAGAGAACAGAATTTCACCTTGTATATTCTTAACCATTTTGTTCTAGGGGAGTATTCATTTACATCTTATGTTTTATAGTCAAATTATATATTTTTCCTATCTCTAATCTAAACAAAACAAGAAATACCCAGTGACACTAAGCTGATTTCCAACACCCTAAAATATGTTTTGTGAAGATATATTTCATATTTTTAGAGCACCAATGTTACCCAGAAGGTCGTGCATCCAGTTTCTGCACCCTGTCAAGTTTTTTTAGCAGGAATTTGGCAGAGAGTCAGGGAAATTTTGACAAGCAACATGCGTACCTCCTATGGAGAGCCAAAAGGGTGGTAGGAGACATCCTTATAATACCTTTCCTTCCCCCTCCCAGAAAACTAATGCCAATTCACCAAACTAATTTTGTGCATCTGAAGAAGCATGGGGGCATTTTAAACATTAAGGCTGCTCCAAGCCAGAGTACAGCTGATACATCCCCTTAACCTTGCCAATAGTTAGTAATAGAATTGAATGACTTAATATTTGCTCTCTGTGGTAGAAGGCCACAAAAGGAGTTCCAATAATTGGTATAGTGCCAACCCTATCCAGTTCCAGTACAATAAAGATGCCAGCCAGCTATGGGGTTTAAAAAGACAGCCTGCAGAATGTAAGGCGCACTCTCCCTTCTGGCAGCATATTCTCATATATTAGGCCTGCCATGAGTAGTCCCTTCCTGAGTTTGTTTGGAGACCTTAAAAATTAACACCCTCGCAGAATATGAGTTTGCTCTGGTCCTCTTCTTCAGTGTAGCTGGGGACCATACAGACTAAGCAAGCCCTTTAAAGATGGAATTCAGAAACTCACCGCTGGTTTTTTTCCTCTTCTTTTCCTTTGATTGTAACACTATTTTATTACACACGCATATAAAACATGTGTGGGATAAATATAGTGTATAGAATACATAAGACTTTGAGATAGATTCTGTGATCCTCTCTGGGCACTGTCAATGGTATATGTCCAGCCATGTACAAAGTAACTATGAGACAATAGAATGCAATTTCCTCTCTGTCACCATGGCATCCTCCTCCCCTTCCCTCCCCTACTCTTCAAGCATTTTGTTAAAAAAACAAACTCAGGAAGGAACCTGTCTTTGTTCTCTTTGCTCTTAACACACTTTGCTTTGCCAAAATTTCTTGTGCATGCCATGAGCATGGCACCTCTCTAGGACAATGGACCAAGAAAAAAAAGTGGGCATTATTATTCATTGTCACCCTCTGGGGCTGTTTTATGAATGCATGAATCCTTGAGAGGCATCAGCTGCAGAAATCAAATTATGGAGGAAGGGGTTGCTGAGCTTGCAGGTGATGCTGAAGAGATGGGCTGCTGTTGTTATAAGCTACTTAGGCAAAAACACATTCTCAGCACCCGATTTTCAGAGTCTGAAGAGATCAGTGGGATTTATGGAACAGATGCTCTGCTGGTGTAAATTGTTATAGCTCTCTTGAATTTAGTTGAAGTGATGACAAGTTATATGATCTGAGGATTCCCTGTCCCCTGAGGGCCTAAATCCATTTGACCCCTTTGACAATGCCAGTGATAGTGACATTTTCTACCAGAACTGTTGGATTCAAGTGAACTAAAGGGATGGGTACTTCTTCCTTCAGTATATTCACATAAAATAAAAGTAATGATGACTATAGAGGGTAGCAACATAGACAAATGTTATGCGGTCATAAGAAGTATGCAAAAAAAAAACTTCCATCCAATGACAACTTATTATGAAATCCATATTGGTTTGAATAATTTATTTAGTATTTGGCCGAGATAAGCTGTATGGATCAGGTCATGGTGATCCAAGATCCTGAGGATGAAGCAATGCAGAAGAAGCCTGAGGTCCATACAACAAAAACTTTTAATTCATGACAGAAATAAATTGCTAAATGGACAATCCTCCACTTCCAGGGAGATTTACGTGTTCTGGGGAAAAACAAAACAAGTCTATCTGTAGTAGTTTCTCCATTGTAAAGAGGCCTGGCATCTGTTGATAGAAAAGGGAAACAGTCTCTCCCTTTGAGAGCTTTCCTTATGTAGAGGGGAGTAAGAATAACATGTTGTCATGTTTTTTGTCTAACAATAGCCAAGAGTCTAAATTTTTTCATACATAGACATCTCTGTCTCTGGAATCATGACAAAGGCTGCACGGCAGCCAAGCTGTGAGAGCTGGACAGCTGCAGTCAGCAGAGATACAGCACTCCTGACACATAGTGAGCTGATGAATTGAGCCTACTGACAAATACCTCAGTGTAAGACTGTTGTACTGAGGTGGCATTATTAACTCTGAGATGACAATACTAAGTATGGAAAGATGCACCAGACACTGGTTTCATTGTTATTTGAGCAGTGTCAAGGTTAATGACATTATGAAATCTTTCATAATAATACTAATTCGATTGCTATCTGGAATTCACGGGCAACACTGAAACTTCTGCACTGTTCAATCATTGTTCAACCATAGTGGGATCAGACAAAGCATCTTCACGTTAGATAGGAAAATGGCAAATCACCCGGTACAGATAGGTATGTTTTACACCTGATATTTGGATAATGAGAGGGCACTTTTTGTGTGCCAGGTAATAAATGTGCCATGGGCAAAACAAATTCCAGAACTTCACCCCAAGTTTTTATTAGCCTGTGATGTGATTGTTACCAATTAGATTATGATAATAATAATAATTAATAATTAATAATATAACACCTGCTCTTATATAGTACTATTCATTAGTGAATCTCAAAGTGCTTTACAAGATGCAGCCTGATGTTTTATTTTATATTGAAATGAATGGTAGAGGGATAAATCCGGCAGTTCTTATTAGACAAAACTCTGAGTTTTGTGAGCTGTAGGAATTGGCCTGTGTGATTAACGATTCAAAAAGCATATATAATAATACAATGGTAGAGCTAAGGTAGATTGGGTACTTCTGTTTCTCCCCTTGGACATTCAACACAACCAAAAGGGCAGCAAAATGAAAAATGCTGTAAAGAAATAACATAGATGGTATGGTCTATACAGTTATCCTGTGGAACTGAATGCCAGAATATATCATTGAGGACAACAGTTCAGAAGGATTCAAAAGGAAAACTGGACACTCCTATGCATAACAAAAACATATGAACGGCCCTAGTGGGTCAGACCAAAGGTCCATCTAACCCAGTATCCTGTCTTCTGACAGTGGCCAATGCCAGATGCCCCAGAGGGAATGAACAGAACAGGTAATCATCAAGTGATCCATCCTCTGTTGCTCATTCCCAGCTTCTGGCAAACAGAGGCTAGGGACACCTTTTCTGCCCACTTAAGGTTTCAAAATAAAGGACCTTTTTTTTTAAAAAAACAAACATGAAGGTTTGAAAATTATATAAACCCTCATGATTCAGGAGATAAACCAAACTCTTTGTGGGAATGTTATTTTGTAGCTGCTTTCTGCACCTTCTTCTGAAGCATCTGGTACTAGAAATTGTTAGAGACAGGATAAGATGGACCCCAGGTGTGACCTGGTATAGCATTTCTGTGTCCCTATTTTTTGAGAAATAATTGGATTAAACAAGACAAAATAGTTGGAACAAGAAAACTGTGACAGCCACATATGCTGTAGTCAGGTCATAGAGTGAAAGCCAGAGTGCAAGTATTTTTATTTCAAACAGTTACTGAAATGAATACGTAGTAGCAAATCAGAATACAGGGAATCTATATCTATATACTGAGGCACTGACTCAGCAATTTTTTTAAGTATGTGAATGCTCTAATTGAAGTCACATGTACTTAAGTACCTTCTTGAATCAGGGGCTGAATAAATATAAACCATGAACTAAGTGTTCACTTTAGTAAATGTATGTTATGAAAAATACTGAACTCCCTATAGCTGTAAGTTAGTAATTGCACTTTTGATTGCAACTATTCCATTTTGGCACAGTCTTGCTTACATACAAAACGAAAGTGAAATGTGTGTGTTACTAATACTCTTTAGCATTGTACACACATCTTTCTTTTCTGAAGATGAAGTGAAAGGTGTTTTACACTGTTAGACATGAAAGGGCAAAGATCATCATAAAATTCAAAAGACTAACATCTGGTCTTAAAAAGAAACAAGATGGTACAATACCTGATAATAGAATTGGAACAAAATAGCATTTATCTTGCTCACCATCCTCCTTCTTGATGGTTAAGAAAGTTTGGAGGATGGAGCATGAATAAATTTATAAAACTCTTGTCTCTCTCTTCTCCACTCCCACCACCGTTTTGTATGTTGAAAGAAATCATCGGTAGACATGAGCTGAAATCATGCTGAAGTGTCATTCAGCACTGAAAGGCGGGGGGCTGGAGGGAGGGAGAAGGGAGGAAGAGAACAAGGAATAAAACCATTTGCTTAGTCTTAAGACAACAGGTAGTGGAGGCTAAAACATCCCACTACATATCAAAGCTGTCATCAACTTCATTATTTTTCTTAGGAGATAATGACAGCTAGAAGACATCCATAAGGTCCATATGGCAAGAGAGTATGCTGATGTTAACAATATTACTGGGCTACAACTATGCATACTGCCTAAACCAGAGTATTTAGATCAGAATCTATGAGAAATATGGGACTTTTACAACAGTATCAAGGTTAGTGATTAGGCGTACTGAAGACGTTGGCATACATGGTTTTTAGAAAAATCATAACCAGAGAAGATCTGCCTTAATGTACTTCCCACAATGATCTCTAGTGCAAAGGTTACAATTGAAGTAGATATATAGGTGGAGTTTAGCTATTAATCATCTAGAATGGACACAATGAACAAATGCCATGTAATGCTCTGATGCTGGAACTGGATCTATAAAGGTGGACCAATGTGCCTGCATAGAGCCCCATTACCACAGATCTAGTTGCCTTTCTTTGCTTTCCATATGACACTGGATTATGATATGTGATTTATAGTTACAAAGTACTTTCACCTGATCATTCTTCAGACTTTACAATTTTGCTGAAATTAGATTCTAAATCACATCCTTTTTTTACTTACATTGCTGTTAATTAGGTATAAGCTATTACGGTCTCAGTTGTGTGAGGCTATAGGTGCACAGCCCCAGAAGAAACAAATTGTAACTTGTAAAGTCACAATCTGCCCCTTATTTCTCCTCAACAATGCCCCCTGTGCCAGCTATGTACATAATTCAGTCCAGATGCCCCAGTGCAACTGCCCATTGTGAGGGGTGTGGCTGAGCCAAGGGACCTCCCACTCCCCACACACACACATCCTATCAATTCCCCAGCCATCTTTGCAGGAGGAAAGTTATGGATCCCAGGCTGCTTCTCCCTTCTACATCATACTGCTCCCCTTCATGAACATGAAAAACTGGTCCTAAAACATCACCCCATCCATTAATATTAGAGATTTTTTAAGTTAATTAGGGTTTGGGTTTAGATTCCTTGACTGAAAATCATTTATAGATGTAAACAGGGCAATCTATCAGAATGTGTTTTCTGTCCAATCTTCTTCTCATCTGAAAGTAGTGAAATAAGATACTCAAAGGGTTAGCTGACAATCCAGCAATACAGTATATAAATCATTCAGGGCTGCTCATAGGCCAGATTGTTAGCTAGTGTAAATGGGTGTTATCTCCACTGAAATCAATGTCAATTTACACCAAATGAAGATCCTCTATATAGTAACAGCTGTGTAAGGGCCAGAAAACTCTGGATGATATCTCTTTCCTCTGCATTCTTCCAGCCGTGGGGGATGAGTTTTACTCCCCACCTCAAGCCACTATGAAAAAGGGGGGTCTGCAGATTTCTCCAGAATTGCCCTTAAATAGGATTTTCCCATTATGGAGGAAGTACTGCATGCAAGTTAACACCTGTACAAGCTTTGGAGATAACAGCTTTCTGCAGGGTGCATGGAGCACAGTATATACACCCTAGTTTCATCCTCATCCACCTACTATTCCAATGGCTCAACCATCCATCCATCCATGTTAGGAGGGTTCTATCTCAGTGAGTACTGAACCTGTGACCCAGCACAATGCTAGGGACCACTGTGCTCCAAGGAGTGTAGTATTTCAGAGGAGATATATAATCAAGGTCCCAATACTTGCAGTTCTTAAAGACCTCATGGCATTCCTTGTAGGAACAGGTGTGTTAACTCCTGTGATGTGGCTCAATACTGTGTCTTGTAATTAAATTCTGCCTGTCTAAATTCTGACTGAAATTTCAATGATATATGTGTGACTCAAGAACCTTTTAATGCCAACAGGCAAGGGGGTTGCTGGAATGTCCTGATTCTGGTACAATCATTCTGGTCCAGTAAAGAATATCACGTGGGATGTTGAATAAAAGCCAGGGTCACACTGGTCATTAATATCACTGAAGTAATTAAAGGCTGACGTGGAACTTGAATCTAGACTAACTAGGATTTTTAAACCAAACTTCATTTGACTAATGTAACCTCTTCACTGCTATTATTTCAGCCCTCTGAATACATGAATGTGTTATCATGTCTGTTCTTAAAAAGGCCAGAAATGCAAAGGATGATGTGTCTGATAATAGATCTGAAGTATCTTTTCACTGCTGCCCATATGCTCCCTTTTCAGTTGATACTGTGCTGCTAATTGGCAGATTGTTATATCTTGAACAGTTTAGCATCTTGAGCTCAGTAATTTTTTCCCAAATAAATGAATTTGACTTTTGGTATTTTAAATACATTATTACTTTAAATAGCATTTACACATATTCTCTATATTTTAAATTACTTTTTAAAATAATGTTAATAATGAATATACCTTATGAGACAAATATGTTGACCTTCACGCACCAGCCCCCTTAGAATTTTAACTGTAGTTTTTGCAGCACAATGCTACCTAGATAGTCTTGAATTGATGTGTGTAGTACAATTGCAGCCTTCTGTGAACAATAATGTTGACATCTTATATATGATCAGTTTGTTGAAATAAGTTTACAGAAACCTTATCATGTGTATACAGCTAGCCCTTTGGATGATGAAACTGCTGTTAGGATTTTGCAAGACTGAAGGTTGCAACATGTAATTATGCAGCAAAAATACCTGTTTAATCTGCTTCAACCACTGGTGAGCACTCCGTCATCACAAAAAGTGCCACACTGACAGCAGTCTGTAGACGCCTGTAAAGGTTAAATAGTGATATACGGGTGCTAAATTAAGGCTTATCAGGTTACCATACATCAGAACAGTGATACAGCTCCCTCAGGAAACTACCAAATGGAACAAGGGTCTATTCAGGAACTGTTAGTTAACAGATGCACCATTACAATGGAACTCATCTAAATGACAGCATGGCTTAAGTGCGGAATTTTTTCTATGAAGTCAGTAAATTCTATGCAGAACCTGGTGACTGACTTGATTCCTGTGATGTGTGCAGAATCCAGCCTGTTATCAGAGATACTGTAGGGCTAGTTTTGTGAGTTATCCAAATGTGATGGATCTGCACAATCGGGCAGGAAATCTTCTCAGAACAGCCTTTCTTACATTCTTTCAGCATTTTGGCTCCAAGCCCCTACTAGGATGAAGAAGTACAAAAATATATGAACAAGGATATGTGCCTTTGACCATAATAAAGCTTCATCTTGAATTTTGAATCTAAACTATTATTAATCTAAATCTAAAATTATTTACCATCTCTACTTTCAGTGTTGAGGAAGAAACTCTGCTACGCTCAAAGGGAATAAATGTGCTCCACCCTACAGATTCTACAGGGTACCAGCCAGCTCCCCAGAGGCAGGAGCCTTCTCCATGGAGGACTCCTCTCTCTTCTCTTTTTGTTAGCCCTCTCCCTTCTGATTTTATCAGTCCAACTGAGCTATGTTGCCACTGGCTGCATCACATTGGTTTGTCAGTAGCAGCCAGGGAGGTGACTTACAGAGTGTTAATTCTGCTTCAGTCACTAACTCTTGCTTGAATATCTCCTGGAATAGCCAGGAGCTTCAAAGGGGACAATGACATGAAGAATGTCCAGTTTCTGTTCTGCCACCCCCAAAACCCTGCAGAGCCTCTCATTCTGAGAATTCCAGTGGAGGGGAATCAACTGAATTGCAAAGAGATGGATGAGAGGGTATGGCACTACCTCCTTCACATTTATGCAAAGGTTAATTCATCCATTGAGGGGAGAAGTAGGGTTGGCAATGCCATACCTAATGCCACCTTTACTTCTGCGCTGCTGCTGGCATTGGCGCAGCCTTCAGGGCTGGACACTCAGCCAGCAGCTGCCGCTCTCTGTTCTGCCTTTAGAGTTGGGTGGCCAGAGAGCAGCGGCTGCTGGCTGGATGTCCGGGGGGTGGGGGGCATGTAAACTACTAGACACAATGAAAGGGTGTGTGATCAAAGAAGTTTGAGAACCACTGATCTAGAGGCCATAAAAATTGAACTTTCATATAATTTGGAGAGAGGAGATACCATTAATAATCTATTTCATAATTTGCTGGATACACCAAATCCACTTGAGAGATGCACACACGAGAGATATATCATAATGTGTCATTTCAGTCATGGAGCCCCGTACAGGCAGTGGAGTTATGATGCTGGTATTTAGTTTAAAAGTACAATGTGTAAAGTAATATATCCATGTGCACATAGATATAAATGCATTTTGAAGAACATCACATGAAAATATAATTTGCTGGTTTAGAGCAAATTAAAATATTTCAAGTCGTTGGTATTTAGTACCTTTGCAGTTTGTCCCATTTCTGACTTTAGCAATATTGAAACACTACTTTCACTTGAGCTCAACTTTTCAGCTTCAAAAACTAATAAATCAGATACAGCAAGTTGTAGATCTTGATCTTAGTCATAACAGGAAAGAGTTATTTTCAGTACCAATGATGTAATTGGTTGCTAATCTATTTGTGGGCAGGGGGAATGAGACCTATTAAGCAAACAAAATTTCTGGAAAGGCATCATGGCTGTGATTCATGGTCAGGACAGCAATTAGTTTCTGATCTTGACATGCCAGGGAAGGAGGGAGTGCCATTCTTCCAAGTCTGGTAGTTAAGGGTAGCAATAAACTTTCTTGAAGGTAAAACACAGTTACTGTACTGCTTAGAGCTTATGTTTCCTAAACCAAAATTTTAAATTGTATGAATTTTACACAGAACTGATATAGTTTCATGAAATTATCTATGGTTAGCCTCTTCTCCACATCCTCTTCTACCCATCAAGCATGTGATAGTATCTTCAATATACATATTTTTGGTATGAGGGATTACAGCAACTGCTGAGCTGATTCAGAGCCACCTCACTGTCCGGCAACCTACATCTAATGACATCCTGAAATTGGACAATGATTACAGGATCTGTTGTGTAACTTGTCCTCAATGTGTTTTCCACAAAAAGACTTAGCCACTTTGAAAAGTGAACATCATATCTACTATGTCAAGTTCTGGAACCATAATTCTTATAGTACCATAACTGCAATCAGTCACTGACAGAACAGAAATAGTTTTTTCTTTAAACAGAAGTAAAGAGGTAGATATGTATAAGTCAAACTGTGCCAACTCAAAGGATCATAGACAGCAGCTACCTTGCTTTGAATATGCAATTTTGTTCCCCAAAATCTAAGCTTTAAATAAAAGGAAAAAAGAAAGAAAAAAATGAGTCACTAGCATTTAAGATTGCAAGGACCACATTAAAAATGTGAGCCAACTGTAAACTTACACAGTTAAGTCTCCCTGAGTCTGTAGGATGACTGAAACAATAGCTGATAGGTGTGAACTATCCCTTATTCACCTATATATTTTATTGCCTCTGGAGTCTAATAATGAAAATGCAAAGGTAAGCACAGATCAGCAGCATTCAGAGTACACAAGGAAGAAGAGGGATGAGCATAGGAAGATATGTACAAGCTACTAAGAGTGGTGTCTTCTTTTGACATATCTTTTTGGCATCCTAATTAGGCAGACCTTAGAAGAGTACCACTGGGGTTTGAGAATTACACTTTGTTGTCAGCGTTGCGTTTTTTTCCTGCTTATCAATGCAGAAAAGGATTTAACACATACAGCAAATGCAAACTAAAGATCATACTGTAGTCATTATTATGCTTTATGTTTATGCACACATGTGGTCCATCCTGGATGGGTTGAATTTGTCTATAATTGTTATTTTCAGTATCACCCAGAGTATGCAATTCACCTCAGTGAAGAAAGCCGGCACAAAGCTTGTGAACTTTTTTGCAGGCTTAGTGGGATGTGAGTAATGCATAAGACCTTGTGCTGACACTCACACCTGTGCAGAGGGCCACTTTCTTTGGACAGTTTCTATTTCTTTATCTTTATCTTTATATATATGCTGAAACTTCCTAATCTAAAATGTTGGAACATTATTTTAAATGATTTATAGACTTAGTTTGGGAGAGAGATTACTTCCTTGCTTATTGGTAATGTAGATTTCAAGGAGAATGGAACTTTTTGTTCTGAATAGCTAGTTTAATGTTTTGTATGTCTGCGTAGAAGATTCTGCTAGAGAAGTGTTGTTACTATTTGATATACTTATCTGTAGATATCATGTGTGAATTTCATATTTCAGATTCTGAAAACTAAAGTAGAGTTATGGAAGAAAATTCCATTTCTCCCCCTAGAATTTTAGTGAATGTGAACCAGATATTTTTAACTGCCTGTTAGAGTGGTGATTGCTTTGGCCATCAGTACTCAATCAGATTTCTAGTATAGCCTCTCATATACAATGACTCACAAAAGAAACATAATGCAGGTTATGAATTAGTCTCATGATGCTTAGTTTTAAGGCTCGCTAGGGAATTAAACATGATATTGGAGTTAATGCAGTGATTCAAATACTATTTTGTTAAGACACTGAGCCAAATCCTGCTGATGGTTACAACGGTGCAAATCCAGAGTGGGTCCACTGTGGTTAATGAAGTAACTCTCTATAAAGAGACAAGGTGGGTTAAGTAACATCTGTTACTTCACCTGTTACTTCACTTCTTCACTGCTGGTGAGTGAGACAAACTTTCAAGCTTACACAGAGTTCTTCAACAGAAGTAGGTCCAATAAAAAAATATTACTTCACTCACCTTGTCGCTCTAATATTCTGGGACCAACCTGGCTACAAAAACACTATATCAGTTTCAGAACAGACTTTGGCCCACTCTCTCCATTCTTCACACCTCATTTTAAATGGACAATGAAAAGTGTCATTCTGCCATTGTATAGTGTGGCAAGCAATTGATAATTAAAGAATATACTTACGTAGTTAAACCAGAACTCAATCTGTAATGCAGTGAAGACCCCTGAAAAGTGATTTTTCTCTGTGAGGAGGTACCTGCAGAGTCTGAGAATTCCTCAGAATAACCTAAAAACCTGATAGGGTATGGCATACAATTTAGTTGATACAAATAATTTGTGCAAGATTGTGAAACCCTAACTGACACTCACAAGCACTTACTCACAGGAGAATTCCTGCTTACAACAGTGACACTACTCCTGTGAATAAGTATTCCCCATTTTGAGGAAGGGGTTTTCAATCTGGTCCTTTGCCTTTAAATGTTAATATACATAAAAAAGCTATTTGCATTTTACATTGATTGCCATTAGTGCACTTTTGGAAGCTTAGAATTTTTAAGTAGGAGATCTTGCTTATCAAACCAAAAGTAACCAAAAGAATTTGCTGCAATTTAAAGACATTTACTTATCAAAAACCAATTTCAGTGAGCTGGAATTACAGGTTATAGACAACCAGAAATCAAGAGTTCTGTGTCTGTGAAGGCTCCACTCATTTTAGATGAAATTCAATTCCATGTATAAGGCTTATGCACAACTTACGTCTCACATAGGCTAGTGCTGGGCATCTGTACAAGGGTGAATTTCTTGGCCATAGACTCAGCTGGAAAAAATACTCAAATTTACATCAGCTAACAATCTTTCCATTTGACTCGTCAAGATATTTCGACAAGAATAAGGGACGGGGAACCAGTTCCCTCCTTTTTCCATTACAGTATATATGGTTTTAGGCTTTTCCATTTTTTAAGGTGTAGAAAGAGTACAAGGGGAGGTGGTGGGAGGAGAGAGGGAAGAGAGCAAGGAAATATAATTTGGAAGTAAATAACTGAAAATAATAAAAGCAATAAGTTTTCTGAACCATGTACTAACTGTGGGCCAGATTCTATCATGCTTACATTAAATAGAACCTTATTTCTTGAGTTGTCCTATTGAATTCAATGCGACTATGCATAGAATAAGGGACTACTCAGCATCGATAAGGGTGGCAGAAATTGGCCACTTGTATTCAAGAGATTTAAAAAAATAAATCAACCTTAGGTTTAAACCATCTACTTAATAAAATGTCCTTTTAGAACTTGTATTCAATAGCAACTAATTTAATAACTGGTATTTTATGCTTGTAGCTAATTAAATTTATAGTTTAAATTGTATGTAAGAGAAAACAGTACAACATTTTGGGTCCCATGGTCAATATCCCTGTTGCAACTCCCAAAACTGTATTATAACTAAGAAAAGTTTAAACTACAAGATTTTGGAATAGTTTTTCCCCCCAGTCCTACTCTCCTAGCCCTACCTAATATCACTCATAAGTATCTCGTACCAAACAAGGTACTTATCTGTTTGGTTGAAGTGGTTGGTTATTGTTGTAGCAATTTTTCTTTCCTCTTTAGTCTTTAGTTTGTCATAGGAATCTGTTCTTCATACTCCCTTCCCTGGCTCACTTTCACTTGCCCTCACACTGTCTTTCTCATACACTTGTTTTCTATTATCTTTTCCTGTTCTGTGTTTTTGAAAGCAGAAGGAAAACAAACTTCTCAATCTCTTTCATACTTGCCAAGATAAAGCAGAAGAGGGTTATCATCTAAATGAGTTTTCATACCCCATGGATTTTCCATCATGTAGGGTTCAAATATTATTGAGATTAGGATTTAGCAAACTGTTGGGTAGAGATATGGATTTAAACCCCTATGAAACTCATTTCCAATTTTTGGACCTTAGTTCCAAAACTCTTTAAGATGGATCTGTATCCAACAAATTTTACACCCAAACTAGTCCAAAGTTTGGGATTGGACATATGCAGTTGGAGATCTAATTTCAGTTTGGTCCAATCTCTGGTATCATAGATATGAATAACAGTAAATACGAACAGCTGCATAGGGAACTATCAACTAAAACTAAGGATTTAGCAAAATATCCTGGTCCCTAAATTCAATAGGGATTATCACCAGGTTTTATCACTCAACCAGTTGATAACTGCCTAGCAGTTTCACATGGGCAGCTTCAAGGATTTAAATGTTAGTATTTATGAAGGGAATTAATGGCAAACAGTTCTAAACAGACTCCTTGTGCACCCAATTAATGGACACAGTAGTTCCTATTTTGTTTTTTTTCTGTACAGTGAGGTAAGAGCATTTAGCCTGATATTGTCTCATAGATCTTTCCCATGTTAACATCAGTATTACTTCTAAAGGCCTGTAGAGAAGTTAATCGGGTCAAACCCAAGATTTCTGGTTCATAAAAAGTGAGGTTTCAGAATCTGTTTTTGCTCCACACTGGAACAGAAAAATGTGATCTTTTGAAATTTTGGCACCCTCCCCCAGAGAATAACACAGCTGCTTCCAGAATGTCCAATACCTTCCTTGTTAAGGTATTCACATGGGATGTAGGCGAGCCAGCTTCAAGTCTCCTCTCTAGCAGATTCAGAGAAGGGATGTGAGCCTGGTTTCCCACATCCTAGCTGACTGTTCTAACCATCAGACCATCTCTCTCCTATTTGAGCTGTTCCGCTTTGTATAAATTATTAAATATTCACTGGGCCCAGAAAGAGAATGACTCTGTAGCCTAGTAGATAGTTCTGCTTTAGGCTGAGCAAGGAGTTGAATCTAGGAGGTCTCCCACATGTCAGATGACTGGCCTAACCACCACCATTCATGTGTTTGTCTCTCTCATCAGAAATTCCATCCTGGACAAGAGAACACCTGCCCAATAAACGCTTTGTTCAAACCAATACATTTCCAAAAAAAGTTTTGGTTTTGACAAATCAGCACTTTCTGACAAGTAACATTCCATTAAAAAATTCTTGACTAGTTCTATTTAGGAGTAAAAAATATGATTTACTTAATCTTTCTGTGGCGTTTTTGCCCCCAAGTAAGTACTGAAAAAAAATCTAATATAATGTCTTCACCAAATTTAGTTTCTGGGATTTAGGGTAGTTGCCATAACATTAACATTCTCTGGTCAAACAGGAATCCATAAATCCTTCATCCTGGGGTACTTTATAAGACTACTGATGACTACAATGTTAGTTCTGCTCATTAATTTGTTTTTATAGGGGCATCCAGACTGCCCAGACCAAGGCTTTGCTTGAAAAAGGCCTATGGTAAGATGTGTCTTTGGAAATGGTGTTTTTCCTCAACCCTTCTCCAAGGGCAAAGATATATGTATACCTCTCTAGACTTATTTACAAAGGGGTGATGCCCTTGCATAGTATTTTAATTGTTATGAAATTTTAGCCCTCCTTATACTCATTCTATGGACTGATGGCAAGAGTTGGGCTAATCTTTCCCAGATTTTAACATAGAATGTGCTCTGTCAGTCCTTAACAAATAATAAATAAGAATGCAAGTCTGTCTGATGGTTGCAGGCTCAGTATCTCTGATAAGGACTGCAGAGGAATGCCTTCATGAAGGCTAAGAAGGCTTAAGTCTTTTATATTCAAAACCATTACCAAGCTGCTTATCACTTCCAGCCATCTCTACAGCAGAGTTTTCCTGCCTGGAGACACAGAGAGAAGCTAGATGCTGTTTGTGCACAGTTATAAATGTGACTTTTTATAGTCTTATTCACTAATGAATAGGTGAACTTCCAAACAAAGGACTTGATGAACTCTATTATCCTTTTCTCTCTCTCTTCAACATACCATAAGTGTTGCAACATGTCAGAAATTCATCAAGAAAAGATCAAGGCTCAGATTCAGAGATGTGTCAGTTAGACCTGTGTAGAGGTGTTCAAACTTGATCTACCAGTGTATAACTAGATATAACTTCAATTTCCTTGGTGTGTTAGGTATATATTAAAGGGTAGGTATGCCACCTTCCAGATACTTTGCGTGAAAGCTGCAACAACACAGAATTTGTTAGACTCCCTCATAGCTGCTTGTTGCCTATGTCTGAGTGAAAAGGGGTCCAACTAGCACATCACCTCTGATTTTAGCCTTCAGCATCCAAGGGCCTTGGATACAAAGTTCTCCAGAATTATCTTTGTATATTTATCAGACGACTTTGCTAACATTGAACAGGAAGTGTTATGACAGAATTAGGGTTCCTTGACAGATGGATGGAATTATTTTTTTTTTCTTGCTGAGATGACAACGTGGTCATCTCACTTCTTGCATGGAGTCTACCTTGTTGCTTCTCCTATTTGTGTGTCTTAGGCTGTTGGAGAGATAGTGAGTCAACATGGTCACCAATATCTCCAGTACCATTCAGAAATACATTTCTGCTCAATTGAAACTAACTTGACTGACTTACCCAGGGTCTTGCTGTGCCAGTGTGTGTACTTTACTGAGAGTAAACTGGCTGTGGCTTAATCTATGCTCTATGTATAGGGTCCTTCATCAATGTTATTTTAATTGCATGGTGCAGCCCTGTTCACCTGACATCATTTATAGGGCAAAGTGAATACTAGAGGTAGTAGATACTTCTCAAATTTGAAACTGATGAAATGTGGAGGGAAAAAAAACAAACAGGAAAAATAGATGCACCTTTCACATTATTTCCCAATTTTTTACCAGCTGTACTAACTATCCATAACTGAAATCCCTGGTTGGCAAAAGGGAAATTAAATATGTTTGCTCCTCAAAGCAGAAGTCATGTGTAACAACAGTCCTAAAGAGATAATTAGTCAAGCATTTTTATACTAAATTAAAAAAAAAGGCACCACCCAAACATTGTAGGGACCAGGCAAGGTAGTGGGTTAATGCACTAGACATTTTTTTTACTTTTTTGTCAGGACTGCATATATTAAGAGAACTGTGTATGGAAAGTTTGTAAAAAGTCTGCTATCACAATGTATGGCACTGATCTTTTACCACTAATCCCTCAACTGAATTCACAATACAAAATTCACATATAGATGTTATAGGAAAGGAAAATTGTTGGGGATGAAATATTAGATCACCTTTGTCTAAGCCAGAACCAGGGAAGGGATAAAAAAAGATCGAGGACATGGAAAAGGCTATTCTAGGAGCACAGATAATGCATTAACCTTGTATTTTTTGTCCTTTCAGGGACATCAGCTGTGATATCGCTATCAGCTGTGTCTGAAAAGTCTCTTCCATATGGGAACATTAATGTTTTTGTTCCCCCCCCCAGTTGAATCTTGATATAATCTGTTTTAGAGTCCCTGTATAGTATATGGGGCAAATTCTGTTCTCTATTAACAGTGTGACCTTGAGTATTGATTTAAACAGTTATTCTAAATTTTAGACTGGTATAAATTAAGGCAACACATGGTACACTGTGTTTACATGTTCCATGGCGGTCAAGGGGGAGAAAGATTATATAGCCAAAGAAATACATACATCTTTGGGCATCTACACTGCACACTTCTTTGGTAATGTGTAGTTTACATATCTGTGTGCCCCCCCCCCCAGCACACATATAATAGCAGCATAGATGGTGAAGTATGACTTAGGTGACTGACGACACGACTGAAGGGTGTGGGTATTAGGCAAATGGTAGACACCATGATTTAATAGATTCATCTACTTTCTATACACACATGCACATCATACATAATTTGAAATCTTTTTGTGTCTACTTTAAGCTGAGGTATGATGTGGATCTGTTAAGTGGTGCCATTACCTTAGAAATGTGGATAAACAGTGACTCCATCAACACATTAAAGTGATAACTGAAATTTTGCATTCATTTCTGTTAGTTTAATGACTATGCATTATTTCAAGATGAAATTGGGTTGCTTTGCGGTCACAGTCTAAAGGGTAAAACAAAATCTAATAATACATTTGTAGAAGTATCATTGAAAAGCATTAGTGCTGGTAACACTTCTAATCAACATGATCATCATCACTATGATCTGTCAACAGTGTGTGGCTTACCACAGTCTTTATTACCTTGGCATATACACATTTCTGTACAGGGAATGTTCTTCTGACTACAGACTGTTGATTGTGCAGTAACCCCTACTGGAACAGGCATAGATAAGGTCCTGTAGAATCTCAGATGCCATTGGGCCCTTGAAGAATACAGGAAGTAATTCATCAGCCACATTTGTCCATCCATGTTGCAATGGTGATCCCATATCTGGCTTGCCTGTATACAAAGACATCCACATATTTGTTTGCCAAGATGCTCTATGAACATGCTCTTCAAAACTGTCCTTACATGGTAGAAGTTTGGCCAGTGACTTGTCCTTTTTGGTTGACAGATTCAGGTGCAAGCAATTCAGGCCTCTGTGGGTCTCCTTTTCTTTTTCGTTCTGGTCATACAGGAATGCTACCAATGCCCTTGCTGCAGAAATTGTGCCTTGTCCATCATTCTCTCCCAATTTGGCAACCCCTCTGAAACTGTCAGCTCTCCCTGTTTTGACATTAAACACAGACCCCCCCATTTCTCCCCCCCCCCCCAAACGGCAATACCAAATAGGTATGGCAGAGTCATATCTAGTTAATGTGTGTACAGCTGTTGCAGAAGTCAGGAGTGAGTGAGTCACAAAGTGCATGCACAGGTATGATGTGACACTTGTAAGTTGTGCTGGTAATGGTGCCTGTTTCAATCCACATGTTATCTATGAGTTCCACTTTTGAAAATTAATGATCAGCAAAATCCAAAACATTTGTATCAGGTGACCTAATTATTATGGTTCCTTTGACACCAAGAGATCCAAAAACCATGTTGGCACATACAGCATGCAGAAGCATTGCTTTGTCTGTTTCCTCTTGAGTATTGTACAAGTCTTGAGCTTCTTCAACACCTCTTCTGGTGATGAACTTTGTTACTCCACCACTAGAAAAGCCTCCCATAAGTAGTGTTTGTGTTTGGTGTGCTCCTACTCTCTCAGCATTTTGACCCATATATTTACAGGGTAATTTTACTAGTGATTGCTTGCTGGATGCCACATTTAGAAACTTTTTGCAGGGAGGTACAGGTTGTCCACCAGTCATCTGGTATATCTTGCATCCAACCTCAGATCCTATCCAGTGCTGTCTTTCTGCGGTTTTCATAGACATGTTGTCATGTCTGTCAAAGATTTCAGTTACGGAATTTGCTTTGTCAAATCCTTTTAGGATCTGCCTCAAGTACTCTGAAGCCAATTCCCTGATTGTGTGGAATTTGTCTCCTGCCATCATTTATATGACAGCCATGGCAACTCTGATGTACACTGCAGTTTGTTGGTTGCATGCTTTTAGTTCATGGATTATTTCACCTTGAGCACCCAACTGATGCCCTAATTCAGCTTTGTCTGTTCTTCTCATTGGTCCATCAGCATAGAAGAGGGACATAATCGCCCAATATCACCTGTGCCTAAGAACAGATGCCATTGAAACATCATCTCTGCATCTTGGTAATGATAGGGCTCTGTACAAAACAATTTCTGGACTGATAGATGCTGAGATGGTCCCTTCCGTGACAGATTTAAATTTGGTCTTCTTGGCAATGTAAGCAAGTGTTTTAATGCCAGATTTCTTGACTGGTTTGAAAAAGCTATATGTCCCATCAGAATCAAGTGCTCTTCTTTGTTGCAAGCTTGTGGTTGAATCCAGTCCAAAATGGAATTCCTGAGTGAACAGTTTCATCGTCATTTGATATTGGTAGGACATCATGTGATTCTGGACATGTTCTAGGTTTTTCAAATGCTACAGACTACATAAGAGACGCTGATCACCTGGAGAGAGTAAGTTACATTTCTTTTGCACACTTCAGTGATATTTCTTGTGATGCTGGACTATCTGCAGACCGTTCTTGTAATACCACCTTAGCCATTAAATGTAAGGTATTCTTTCCATCAGTATTGGAATATTGACTATATCTCCTTAGTGGATGAGTTTTCCACCAGCACAAAGTGGTATAATTCCCTGCTGTCTTTTTACTTCCGTTTTAGCAGCACTAGTAATTAAAGCTATGATTTAGTAATGGAGGCCGTGGAAGCCACGGAATCTGTGACTTCCAGTGACCTCCATGACTTCCATCTATGGTGGTCGGGAGCTGCAGAGTCCCCCACCGTCCATGGGGACAGGGAGCTATGGGGTACCTCCACCGCCTCTAGTGGCCCCCAGAGCTCCAAGTGGACTTGGCTGAAGAACTCAATGTGGAGGAGACTTGGAATTAGTCTCTGCAATTTTGACTTAAAGTATCTGAATTCTGTATCCTGAACAAGGGGGGGAAATTTGTAGGAAAGGGTTGCAGACCAAGCTGGATGAATGAGCATCTCAAACGGGTTATTAAGGGAAAGCAGAAAGCCTATAAGGAATGAAAGGTAGGACAAATCAGCAAGGAAAGCTACCTCTTAGAGGTCAGAAATTCTAGGGGAAAAGTGAGATCTGCCAAAAACTGATAAAAGTTGGACTTTGCAGAGGAGATTAAAACCAATAGTAAAAGGTTCTATAGCAATATAAATAATGTAAGCAGAGTCTGAATGTGCTCTCCCCTGACATCTAGTGATGAGCTGTGGAAAAGGATTTCAGGAGCTGATCTCGTTTGCATGGGTACACCCACCCTGCCTAGGTGCTCAGCATGATGGGTTTACTTGTCCAAATGGTCACTTTTGGCTGGTGTGGGATCCCCAGTCTTCTTGTTGTTGGGGCAGGAGTAATAAAGGATTGTTATCCTTGTTGGGTGAATCAAGGGCAACAGAACTGTACTTGGCATTTCCCGATTGAGAGACTCACGCTCAACTGAACAGCACTTGCTAGGCAGGGAACATGAGTTCCAAAGCCCAGTGAGTGGAGACCAGGTACCTGTACCTGGTGGTGTGGGCCTTGTTAAGGGCCCCAGACACCATTTGACCCTGTCTCTCTCCATTGTGTAATCACCTGGATCACCTGGATTGATTGGTCTTCAGCTGTTGCTAAGATTGCGCTGATCACAACATATCTGACTTTCTTCTCGCATTCTTGCCTTTCTTCTCCACATTCATCTGAAACATTTAACAATGTCATCTTCCCATTTTCTTGGAGGCCGACCAGGTGGTCTTTTCTGTTCTCGCGGGTACCATTGGGTAATAACAGAATTAATTGAGACTCAATTGAGAGTCTTTTTACACGCTGCAGAGCTGAAATCACTAAGAGGTATGTTAAGTGGGGGCCCCTGAAGGCATCTTGGCATGGCTGACATAGAGGCATGGTGAGCAGCCAGAAGTGCAGCTGGCTGAGAGTGCCAGAGCAGAGCCCCACAGAGAGTGTCAGCGAACGAGAACACAAGCAGCGGAGCGAGTAAGATGACTCCTTACCCCCCGCCTCCACCCAGGGTTAAAGGTGAACTCTACAGATGCACCTCTGAACTCTGGGTCTGCACTGTCCAAGGACAACAATTGTGAGTGGGGTGCAGAGAAGGGATGGGCATTTTAAAGGGACTTTTGGGTTACTGGACTTAAGAACCTGCGGGGAAAAGGTCACTGCCCAACTTACTTGGGTCTTTTGCTCGTGGTTTATGTTTACAAAACCTGTTTGTGGTGTTTCCTCAAATTAATGCCACATTATTTCTCTCCTTTTATTAAAATTTTTTTGCTACACCCAGATTTGCGAGAGCGGATGTAATGCCTCTTAGAAGCACCCAGAGGTGATGTATAATTGTCCCAGGTCACTGGGTAGGCTCGATCCAATTTGTGTTGTATTATTGAAAAGGAACCTCTAGATCAGTGATGGGCAAATTACGGCCCACGATCTGGACCATGAGCCGTTTTAAGCCATCTGGGGCGCAGAGCCGAGGGCCACACCACACAGTTCCCAGAAGCTGTGGCATGGCCCTGCTCCGGCACTCCAGCTGGGCGCAGGGCTAAGGGCTGCACCACATGGCTCCCAGAAGATGCAGCATGGTCCCGCTCTGGCTCCTAAGCTGTCCAATGGCCCCGTTCCAATTGCCCCCTCTGGCGCTCCAATGGGTGCTGCAGGGGCGGTGCCTGTGGATGGGGCAGTGTGCAGAGCTGCCTGTCCACACCTCCATGTAGGAGCCGGAGAAGGGACATGCCACTCCTTCTGGGAGCCACTTGAGGTAAGTGCCACCCGGAGCCTGCACCCCTGAGCCTCTCTCCACACCCCAACCACCTGCCCCAGCCCTGATCCCCCTCCCACTCTCCAAACCCCTCGATCCCAGCCCAGAGCACCCTCTTGCACCCCAAATCTCTCATCCCCAGCCCCACCCCAGAGCCTGCACCCCCAGCCCACACCCCAACCCACTGTCCCAGCCCGGAACCTCTTCCTGCACCATGAATTCCTCATTTCTGGCCCCACCCCAGAGCCCGTACCTCCAACCAGAGCCCTCACCCCCTCCCGCACCCCAACCCCAATTTTGTGAGAATTCATGGCCTGCCATACAATTTCAATTCCCAGATTTGGCCCTCGGGCTAAAAAGTTTTCTCACCTCTGCTCTAGATACTGAACCTGGCCCTTGTTGCTGCCAACTCTGACTGGCAGAAGGGTTACAATAAAAAGAAAGCATGGAAAGAAGAAGTGGGACCCCTAAGCACTGAGGATGGGGTGAAGATTAAAGATAATATAGGCATGGCCTAACATT
Source organism: Trachemys scripta elegans (assembly GCF_013100865.1). NCBI lineage: Eukaryota > Metazoa > Chordata > Testudines > Emydidae > Trachemys > Trachemys scripta. The sequence continues at coordinate 244,617,049 of NC_048298.1, read as the reverse complement.
TAAACAAATATTTTGCCTCAGTTTTTAGTAAGGATAATGAGGAGTTTAGGAATAATGTCAGGGTGGTTAATGGAAATGAGGATATGGAAGTAGAAATTACCACATCTGAGATGGAAGTCAGAATCAAAGAGCTTAATGTGACTAAATTGGTGGGCCTAAGTATATTAAAGGACGTGGCACATGAATTTGAAAACCCATGGTAGAAAAATTGGTAATAGTTTTTAAGAATGGGAATAAAAGTGATCTGGGAAACTATAGGCCTGTTAGTTTTACCTCAACTGTTTCAAGGTCTTGGAACAAATTTTGACAGAGAAAGTAGTGAAGGACGTAGAGGTAAATGTTAAATAGGATAAAATACAATATGGTTTGTAGATTGTGCTTTGAGAAGATACCTGATTTTTTTAAACAAAGGAAATGTAATAGATCTCAGCTACTTAGATTTCAGTAAGGCATTTGATACCATTCCATGTGGGAAATTATTAGTTAAATTGGAGAAGATGGGGGTCAATATGAGAATTAAAAGGTGGATAAGGAACTGGTTAAAGGGTCGTTACAATGTGTCACACTGAAAGGTGACCTGTCAGGCTAAAGGGAGGTTACTAGAGGAGTTCCTCAGGGGACCTATTTTGGGGCCTATCTTATTTAACATTTTTATTAATCACCTTGGCATAAAAAACGTGGGAGTGTGCTAATAAAATTTGCAGATGACACAAATTTGGAGGTTTTGCCAATATGGAGGAGGACCAGAATATTATACAAAAAGATCTGGATGACCTTGAAAAGTGGAGTAATAGAAATGGGATGGTATTTAATAGTGAAAAGTGGTAGGTCATGCACTTAGGGACTAACAACAAGATTTTTTTTTTCTATAAATTGGGGACTTATCAGTTGGAAGTGACAGAGGAGGACAAAGACCTGGGTGTACTGGTTGATCATAGGATGACTATAAGCCACCAATGTGATGTGGCCGTGTGAAAAATGAAAGGGGGGGTGAAGCTCCCTTTTATGGACACCCAGCCAGCCAGTTAGCTATAAGTGCCTCTTGGTGGCTCTTCTCTGCTTGCTTTACCTGTAAAGGATTTAAAAAGTCCCCCAGGTAAAGGAAAGGGAGTGGGCAGCTGACCAAAAGAGCCAACAGGAAGGCTAGAACTTTTTAAAATGGGGGAAAAGCTTCCCCTTTTTGTCTGTTGTTGTTTTCTGGGAAAGAGGGAACAGAGAGCAGTTACGCTATGAGAAGCTTTAAGCCAAATATGATCATAGATCATCAGCTCATACTTAGAACTACTAATTTGGAACCCCCAAATGTGTAAGTAGATCAGGAATGTTTAGAAAGACATGATTAGGTATATTTCTGTTTATTTCTTATGGCTAGTGGACTCCTCTGTGCTAATCCCAGATGCTTTTGTTTGCTTGTAACCTTTAAGCTGAATCCCCAAGAAAGCTATTTTGGGTGCTTAATTTTTGGAATTGCTCTTTTAAAATCTAGCAAAAACCTAAGTTCTGGATGTATTTTCTTTCTTTTTGCTTTTAATAAAATTTTCTTTTGTAAAGAACAGGATTGGATTTTTGGTGTTCTAAGAGGTTTGTGCATATATTGTTTAATTAGCTGGTGATAACAGCTAATTTCCTTTGTTTTCTTTCTTAGCTCTTCCCTGGAGGGGGGTGAAAGGTCTTGAGGGTACCCCACAGGAAGGAATTCCCAAGTGCGCCTTCCTGGGTTCCAAAAAGGGTATTTCATTTGGGTGGTGGCAGCATTTACCAAGCCAAAATCAGAAAAAAGCTGTAACCTTGGGAGTTTAATACAAGCCTGGAGTGGCGAGTATTAATTTTTAAAAATCCTTGTGGGGCCCCACCTTCTGCACTCGAAGCGCCAGAGTAAAGAATCAGCTTTGACAGGCCGCGAAAAAGGCTAATGCAGTCCTAGGATGTATCAGAGGAGGTATTTCCAGGAGATACAGGGAAGTGTTAGTATCATTATACAAATCTCATTTGGAATACTGTGTGCAAAAACCTACTATATTGTTTTACCTAACCAAAAGAGGGCTGAGGGCAGATATGATTGGCTCTATAAATACACCAGAGGGATAAATAACAGGCAAGGGGAGAAGTTATTTAAATTAAGCATTAATGTTGACATAAGAACTAATCACTAATGGATATAAACTGGCCATTAATAAATTTAGGCTTGAAATTAGACAAAGGTTTCTAACCATCAGAGGAGTGAAGTTCTGGAACAGCCTTCCAAGGGGAGTAGCGGGAGCAAAAAACATAACTGGCTTCAAGACTATGCCTGATAACTTTATGGAGGCGATGGTATGAAGAGACTGGCAACATGCCATTGTAGACAATCTTCTACTGCAATAGCAAATATCTCCAACAGCCAGTGATGGGTCACTAGATGGGGAGGGCTCTGACTTACTACAGAGAATTCTTTCCCAGGTGTCTGGCTGCTGGGTGTTACCCACATGCTCCTGGTTTAACTGACTGCCATATTTGGGGTCAGGAAGGAATTTTCCCCAGGGTCAGACTGGCAAAGACCCTGGAGATTTTTCACCTTCCTTTGCAGCATGGGGTCTGGGTCACTTGCAGGTTTAAACTAGTGTAAATGGTGGCTTCTCTGCAATTTGAAGTCTTTAAATCATGATTTGAGGACTTCAGTAACTCAGCCAGAGGTTAGGGGTCTATTCCAGGAGTGGGTGGGTGAGGTTCTGTGGCCTGCAATGTGCAGGAGGTCAGACTAGATGATCATTTGAAAGTAGAAGGCAGCTTGGGTAAAAGTGATCATGAAATCATAGAGTTTGCAATTCTAAGGAAGGGTAGAAAGGAGTACAGCAAAATAGAGACAATGGATTTCAGGAAGGCGGATTTTGGTAAGCTCAGAGAGCTGAGAGGTAAGGTCCCATGGGAATCAAGACTGAGGGGAAAAACAACTGAGGAAAGTTGGCAGTTTTTCAAAGGGACACTATTAAGGGCCCAAAAGCAAGCTATTCCGCTGGTTAGGAAAAATAGAAAATGTGGCAAAAGACTACCTTGGCTTAACCACGAGATCTTGTGGGATCTAAAAAATAAAAAGGAGTCATATAAAAAATGGAAACTAGGACAGATTACAAAGGATGAATATAGGCAAACAACACAGGAATGCAGGGGCAAGATTAGAAAGGCAAAGGCACAAAATGAGCTCAAAGTAGCTACGGGAATAAAGGGAAACAAGAAGACTTTTTATCAATACATTAGAAGCAAGAGGAAGACCAACAACAGGGTAGGCCCACTGCTCAGTGAAGAGGGAGAAACAGTATCAGGAAACTTGGAAATTGCAGAGATGCTTAATGACGTCTTTGTTTCGGTCTTCACTAAGAAGTCTGAAGGAATGCCTAACATAGTGAATGCTAATGGGAAGGAGTAGGTTTAGCAGATAAAATAAAAAAAGAACAAGTTAAAAATCACTTAGAAAAGTTAGATGCCTGCAAGTCACCAGGGCCTGATGAAATGCATCCTAAAATACTCAAGGAGCTAATAGAGGAGGTATCTGAGCCTCTAGCTATTATCTTTGGAAAATCATGGGAGATGGGAGAGATTCCAGAAGACTGGAAAAGGGCAAATATAGCGCCCATCTATAAAAAGGGAAATAAAAACAATCCAAGAAACTACAGACCAGTTAGTTGAACTTCTGTGCCAGGGAAGATAATGGAACAAGTAATAAAGGAAATCATCTGCAAACACTTGGAAGGTGGTAAGGTGATAGGGAATAGCCAGCACGGATTTATAAAGAACAAACTGTGTCAAATCAATCTGATAGCTTTCTTTGATAGGATAACGAGTCTTGTGGATAAGGGAGAAGCTGTGGATGTGGTATACCTAGACTTTAGTAAGGCATTTGATATGGTCTCACATGATAATCTTATCGATAAACTAGGCAAATACAATTTAGATGGGGTTACTATAAGGTGGGTGCATAACTGGCTGGATAACCGTACTCAGAGAGTTGTTATTAATGGTTCCCAATCCTGCTGGAAAGTCATAACAAGTGGGGTTCCGCAGGGGTCTGTTTTGGGACCGGCTCTGTTCAAGATCTTCATTAACGACTTAGATATTGGTATAGAAAGTACGCTTATTAAGTTTGCAGATGATACCAAACTGGGAGGGATTGCAACTGCTTTGGAGGACAGGGTCATAATTCAAAATGATCTGGACAAATTGGAGAAATGGTCTGAGGTAAACAGGATGAAGTTTAACAAAGACAAATGCAAAGTGCTCCACTTAGGAAGGAAAAATCAGTTTCACACATACAGAATGGGAAGAGACTGTCTAGGAAGGAGTATGGCAGAAAAGGATCTAGGGGTTATAGTGGACCACAAGCTAAATATGAGTCAACAGTGTGATGCTGTTGCAAAAAAAGCAAACATGATTCTGGGATGCATTAACAGGTGTGTTGTGAGCAAGACATGAGAAGTCATTCTTCCGCTCTACTCTGTGCTGGTTAGGCCTCAACTGGAGTATTGTGTCCAGTTCTGGGCATCGCATTTCAAGAAAGAGGTGGAGAAATTGGAGAGGGTCCAGAGAAGAGCACCAAGAATGATTAAAGGTCTTGAGAACATGACCTATGAAAGAAGGCTGAAAGAATTGGGTTTGTTTAGTTTGTTAAAGAGAAGACTGAGAGGGGACATGATAGCAGTTTTCAGGTATCAAAAAGGGTGTCATAAGGAGGAGGAAGAAAACTTGTTCACCTTAGCCTCTAAGGATAAAACAAGAAGCAATGGACTTAAACTGCAGCAAGGGAGGTTTAGGTTGGACATTAGGAAAAAGTTCCTAACTGTCAGGGTGGTTAAATAAATAAACTGGAATAAATTGCCTAGGGAGGTTGTGGAATCTCCATCTCTGGAGATATTTAAGAGTAGGTTAGATAAATGTCTATCAGGGATGGTCTAGACAGTATTTGGTCCTGCCATGAGGGCAGGGGACTGGACTCGATGACCTCTCGAGGTCAACTTCCAGTCCTAGAATCTATGAATCATAATGGTGCCTTCTGATCTTAAAGTGTATGAATCTATGAGTAGCTTGACCTCCCTAAACTACAATCACCTGGCTTTGGAAAATATTCTAAGCCCTTCATTCTGGCTATTTCAGACCAAAGGATTGAAGTGGCATTATATAAAACTAATTGTTCATTTGAAAGTGGTTTGTCAGTCTCACTCGCCAGAAGGGCACCCATAAAATATTTCAATGATTTATGTTCCTGTTTCAGATTACTAGCAGCTTAGATAGCATCAACTAATCTTATTGCACGCACAGAACAATGATAGACTTGCCTTGTCCATGTTATGCATGGAATAGGGTGACCAGATGTCCTGATTTTATAGAGACAGTCATGATATTTTGGGATTTTCCTTATATAGGTGCCTATTACCCCCCCACACACTCTGTCCTGATTTTTTTTATACTTGCTATCTGGTCACCCTAGCATGGAATGAAATTGTAGAGCCATAGTGTTTTTTTTTTTTTAATATTGCCTGTAATTTGATATGGGCATAGCTTGTAGTTTCTACATCTGAGAGAAGTAGGGGTTTGTATCTATGTAGCAGCTTGGGCAGGGAAATATCCTTCACTTCAGTCAGCTGATAAAATGCAATGTCATAAGGTGACTGTATTGTTGCAGTGTAACTAGATGGCTTTGCTTTAAGATTCATTTTACTCAAGTAGGAAAAAGGCATGCTGAGTGATAAACTGCATCCTTAGCAATCAAGTCTTCCACAGGTATTCTGTGCAACATGTCATCATCTCCTCTTTGAAGCACAGCCTCCCTTAGATTGGTTTCTCTTGCCAGTATTTCTGTTTTATGAAGTTTCCTGTGTATTTTTCCTCAAGCAAACAATGTAACAGGACCAATTGCTAGAGGATGTGTTTGTTCTGGTTGTTATATGATGATCATTGAACATGATGCTCTCTGATAAGATTCAGAGTGTCTTCTTTCCTGGAAAAAGAAGAACAGGAGTACTTGTGGCACCTTAGAGACTAACAAATTTATTAGAGCATAAGCTTTCGTGGACTACAGCCCACTTCTTCGGATGCGGTTAAGTACAACTCTGACATGTGCAAAGTTTGACTAGATTGGGTATTTCTGAAAGCAACCCCTATAAGGACTGGTGGCACATCATCTACACTAGAAAACTCATCTAGTGGCCACGAATGCAATTCATCTCTCCTGCCCATACCACAGAATTCTGTCGAGCACTGGTGGCTTTTGACAGCTTTACATTCTCTTGATTTTCTTGAACAATAACATATTTTTCAAAGTTTATGGAAAGTTTATTTCTCTTTGATGTAAGCTTTACGGGGCTTGTATTCTCCATGTCTTCATATGCTATAACTTACCTGTAGAGGTAAGGTTCATGAAGTTTGTTGTTAGAATTACCACTACCACCATTCTTCATTTTGTACAAGTATGCAGACTTGTACTAAATTAGATGTATATGTTAGTATTAAAATTACCATTTTTGTTTAGTGATCACTTTGATGGAAGCCCAATATGAACCTGCGTATTGTCACCTCGAACACTAATACTGAGCTGTGCATAAGTGTCACTGAATTAAAAAGCTGCTTTCTAGAATATTTCAAAGGCTAGTATTGCATGGATAGGCAGTACAAACTATGGGCACACAATCTACTGAACCTGCCCAAACTTCACTGTGAGACTGATCTGGTCAGCAAATTTCAATGGGAAATATAGAAAGCTATTATAATTACTTATGAGATACTTTTACAATTAAGAATATGAAATATTAAAACATTTCATGTTAGTACATAGCAAAGTGTTGATATTCTCCATTTTTTGCCAAATACATAGCAATTTTATAATTTATAAAAAAATACTTGCCCATGCAAAGCCAATAAGAATCTTTCAATACATTATAATTGGTAGCTTTGACCAAAAGCCATCACATTAAGGTGTTGAAATCAGACATGGATTATGGTTTTGTGGGATCCTGGGACAGAGCAAGTGGGGGCCCCTCCCCACCCCTTCTGCCTGCAGTGCCCCCCTCCTACGCTCCTGCCAGGGAAATGGGGTCAGATCATGGGGACTTGTCCCGCTCCACCCGGCGCTCCTGCCAGGGTGCAGGGTTTTCCCTGCTCCACCTGCCTGTCTGCCTGGAGTGCTGGGTGGGCAGAGCAGGTCAGGGCACGGGAGTGCCCATTTTCAGGGGGGCCCCCAATTGGCCAGGGCCCCTGGGCATGGTCCCTGCTGACACAGTGGCTAATCCACCACTGGTTGAAATTAACTTAAACAGTAAAAAACAGTCATGTTGCAGTGTTTCTGGACTTGACAGCTCCACATCAGACTTCATTTAAAAGTACATAAAATAAGATTTCAAATTATATATCATGCAAGTGTGTGAAGGGCAGGTACATGAAATTCCCAAAATATGGCCCTTTATGGAGAATTGCCACGTGTATATCAAGTATATACCCTATATGTCTCCGCTCACGCAAGCAATGCCTGGCTTCCCATCTACACTGCTATTTTTAGTAGTGTAGTGTCTCACTGCTTCTGGAGCCTTTCCCCAGAAGAGACTTGGGCAGCACAGAAAGGCTTGGATGGAGGGGAAGCCTCTAAGTTTTTTTCCCACTTCTTTCCCACTGCCACAGCCTTTCCTCACTGCAGTGAAAGGCTTTGGCAGCGAAGAGCTGCTGAATCCTTTCCCCGATGCCTTTCCTTTGCCAGAGCTTTTTGCTGAGACATTTAACTGCGTACCAGTGTGGACATGTTGTGCTTTTCACTGCACCATTCAGTTATGTGCTTCAAGTAGTGTGTAGTATAGATGCAGCCTCAAACTGAGGCACTCACATACAATGCTGATGGATGTAGTATAAAAACCTACATATTAAATAAAATTAGACAAGAAAAGACAAATTGTTCTGGAGTCTTGACCTTTGCAAGTCTGTGATGTTTCCAAGCCAAAGTCACACAACTCTGGACTTTTGTTGATTAGAATCCATAATCAAATAGTTAGTGCAGCCCATTCAGGACATTGTCTATTTCCCATTGAATCAGTGGTGGTTGAATCAAGACCTCAATGAGCTCCACAGTTTGCTTTTGCAATTCTCCCATTTTTGATGGGTTCCTGAAAAGTGAAAGGAACAAGATAAGCTGTTAAAATTTAGGAATGATATCTTCAAACATACACATTTTGCTTCTATAACCCTTTATCTTCTATTGTGTATTAAATATATTTATATTTCATTTTTAATTCCCCCACAGAATCCAACTCATGGCTCCATGTACCATAATCAAGGTATTCCTTGTCTGTCAATTTCTTCTTTTCAAGGTGGCAGGTTTCCTTCAGTCACAATCAACTGTATTGATAAGGAGGTGACTTTATTATTTACAGTGATCTGCTTGAATAATTTTCCCCCTTACTATATATAGATATATGCAAGCGGGTCACTGTAAATTCTAAAGTTACCTCCTTTACCAATATATTAGATTTTCTCAATCTACTTCAGTTGTGCATTAGTACATTCTCCTCCCCTCGTATCATTTCCATTCATATTTTCACATGGCTTTTGTTCAAATTAATCCAAAATGGAGCATCGGTGTCCAATTCATTCCACACTTTTGTACATAATGGCATAACTTAAAAGTGGTCTTTTCATGGGAAGGCAGAGTTTGAGGCATGTCTCTTCATAGTCCTATAGGCAGTCTAGTAGCTAGACATTAGCCAATGACATTCTTGTGGTGCATTTGTCTTTGTGCTATTACAGCCTCTGCCCCACAACTCATTGAATAAACAGCATTTCAGTTGATGTGATATCTCCAAGGAACAGAAATGCAGATCCACCTGGTTTGTTGATATCCTCTGGGCTGTGTTCCCTGTAAGCTGTGTGGTTGGGTGGCCTCTCAGGAGAGATTCAAGTGCCACCCAGTTGATTACCAGAGCATGGACATCTAGCAGCATGTGGTCAGGTCCATCCGTCCCACCACTGCTTTGCAGCCACATTGCTCCATCCTGCAGCTGCTCCTGGGACCCTCCTGCTGGCTGTGCAGCGTGGGTGGGAGAAGGGGGACTGATGTCAAAGTGTCCCCCTCACCCTGCACCTTACTCCATCTCCACACAGCAGGGGAGAGTGGACAGCCTGTCTCAGGACTCAGAGCTGCTGAACCGCTGCAGTCTGAGGTCTGAATGGTGAGTAGGGTTACCATACGTCCTCTTTTTCCCGGACATTTCCGGTTTTTTGGCAGTCAAACCCCCGTCCGGGGGGGAATTGTCAAAAAGCCAAACATGTCCGGGAAAATGGCAGCTCTGCTCCTCCCCGACTCTTCAGCTCTGTTTAAGAGCCGGGCTGCCCGAGCGCTACAGTCTTCGGGCAGCCCCCGTGCCTCCGGACCCTGCGCCGCCGGAGTCCGGGAGGGGAAGTGCCCGGCCAGGGGCGCAGGGTCCGGAGGCATAGGGGCTGCCCAAAGCCCGAGTGCTACCGGCTTCACGGTTTGCAGGGCAGCCTCCAGACCCTGCGCCCCCGGCTGGGTGCTTCCCCTCCCGGGGAAGCTGGGGAAGCTGCGCTGGGGAAGCGCCGGCTGGGGGCGCAGGGTCTGGGGGCTGCCCGGCAAACCCTGAAGCCGGTAGCACTAGGGCAGCCCTTTCCCCCTGGCTGGGAGTGGAAGGGAGGAGGGGGCGGAGCTAGGGGTGGGGAAATGGGCGGGGTCAGGGCCCGTGGAGGGTCCTCTTTTTTTATTTATGAGATATGGTAACCCTAATGGTGAGTGAGTGAGTGCCTTTCTTAAAGAGACAGTGCAATTTCTGAAACTTCTTCAGCAGCCAGCACACACAGTCTCTGTCTCTCTGTCTCTGTCTCTCTCTCCTCCCTGAGGGGAGACAGGGATCAGGAATCAGGACAGAGCAGGTGAGCTTTCTGTCGGTGCCTTAAAGACACAGTGCATAGCAACTCTCGGAAACTTTTCCAGCAGCCAACACACACACTTCTCTCTCTCTCTCTCGCTCTCTCTCTCTCTCACTCACACATACACACACACAGAGTGACTCTGGGACACACACACTCTGGGGCACATAACAAGGATGGAAAAAATTAGGGGGAACATTGCCTCTTGGTTGTCTTTAACTTTGGCCTGAACTTCTCTCCCCATTGGAACTTGTAAGAAGTCCTTTCAGAAACAGTAGAAAAGTATCTGATTTTTGTGGACTTCAACAATTAATCTCTATCCACAGTTCATTCCAGGGTAAGTTTTTCTTGACAATGATGCTCAATGGCCTAACATATTTGCCAGAACTACAGGTAGTGGAAAGCTTTTTAGTCTATTTAGAATAAGTACTATTTTTATGTCAAATTGGTTTAATATCTGAAATATGTCTTTCATCTAGGAATTCTGGTTATGGTATATTGCTGTGTGAGCCTCTCCATTGGTGCTTATACTCCATCTCATCCAGTTTGGGTAATAACCGGAATCTTTAAGCAGTGCAAATATCACTTTTCCTGGCACTGCCTTCACTAACATTTGCATAAAAATGCCATGTTCAAGTCGCTGAACATAGGCTTCTAATTATCTCCCTATTCTATTTAACTGGATATCTTCCATATTTCCATAAATGGTTATTTTACCATTTGTAATTTTTACCTTTCTAACCCTGAAATCTCTACTGCTTCTTTATTTTCTCTGAGCACTTTGTCTCAAAATTCGATCCTCATTGCCAGATCTCTTTATGTTTCTTTTCACACAAAGAATAAAACATGTATTTGCTGCTCTTTCTTTCAGATTAAGAAAAAACAGTTTTCAAAACAGTTCTCTGTGGGTTTCCAGCCACTGACTATAATACGCTGTTATGTAATGGTCTAAATTAAAAAAGCATATACTCTCGTACTTAGAGTTACCATATGTCCGGATTTTCCCGGACATGTCCGGCTTTTTTGGCTCCAAATCCCCGTCCGGGGGGAAATCCCAAAAAGCCAGACATATCCGGGAAAATCGGGACGGGCCAGCGGTGCGGTGCCGGGGGCTCGGGGGCCGGGCTGGCGGTGGAGTGTCGGGCCGGGGACTCGGGGGCCGGGCCGGTGTATCAGCACAAACTGCTCTCGCTCCCGTTGTGTTTCGTGCTGATACACCGGCGGAGCGGTGCCAGGCCGGGCCGGGGGCTCAGGGGCTGGGCCGGGCCGGCAGAGCGGTGCTGGGCTGGGCCGGGGGCTCGGGGGCCGGGCTGGTGGTGCAGTGCCGGGCCGGGGGCTCAGGGGCCCGGCTGGGGTGCAGTGCCGGGCCGGGCTGGAGGCTCGGGGGCCGGGCCGGCAGAGCGGTGCCGGAGGCTCGGGGGACAGGCCGGCGGAGCGGTGCCGGGCCGGGCCGGGGGCTCGGAGGCCGGAGGCTCGGGGGACGGGCCGGCGGAGCGGGGACGGACCGGGGGCTCGGGGGACGGGCCGGCGGAGCGGGGCCGGGCCGGGGGCTCGGGGGACGGGCCGGCGGAGCGGTGCCGGGCCGGGCCGGGGGGGGGACGGGCCGGGCGAGCGGGGACGGGCCGGGACGGGGACCGGCAGTGCTGGGCGGGCCGGGGGTGCTCGGCCGGGCCAGGGACCGGCAGTGCTGGGTGGGCGGGGGTGCTCGGCCGGGGGCCGGGCCCGGGGCCGGCACCCCAGAGCCCGAGCTGACCCAGGCTGGAGACGCCGGGGGGCCAGACTGGGGCTGCGCCTCCTCCCCCCACACCCCGCTTACCTGCTTCAGGCTTCCCGCAAATCAAATGTTCGCGGGAAGCAGGGGAGGGGGCGGAGACTTTGGGGAAGGAGCAGAGTTGGGGGCGGGGGGCGTGGGCGGGGCTGGGGGTGGGGCCGGGGCCCCGTGGAGTGTCCTCCTTTTGGAGGCACAAAATATGGTAACCCTACTCGTACTCCTATTATCCAGCTGCTCTGCATTGACTTGTGCTATCAAGAGTCAGGCAGATCATCCAGTTTTGACTTGCTAATACAGAGGAGGAGAGGAGCATGTCACAGAAAGTATTAGGTAGAATGTCACCTCTTTTTGGCTACCACTATTGTCATGAGAATAGCATAGTTAACAGGATTCACACCATAAAGTTTGACATGGTAGGTAAGAATTAGAGGTGGGTGAAAAATTTCACTCACTATTTTCTGTAATAGTGCAGATTCAGGTCATCTAAAATATGTTGTGCATTAATGGCAATTTCACTGAATTGTTTTGGTTTAAGAGAAATTTTCTGGAAATGTGAAAACCTTCTGATTTTGTGGGTTAGATTCTCAAGGGAGTCACCATTCAAGAGATAGAGGAGGCAGTGCTACCTGTCCCTATCCAATAGCCGAGTGGTTAAAGTGCTCATGTAGAACCTGAGTGCTTCTCCTCCAAACCCGTGAGTGCCCTAAGCACCAGGCTATGCAGTTATTCTTCTTCTGGCCCAGAGAGTGGGGGAATTATCATTATTCCATCCTCAGTTTGGTGACTGGCCCTTAAGCCCCCTGATGCATCTACCTTAATATACAATATATTATAATATATGGAGATATACATATCTCATAGAACTTGAAGGGACCCTGAAAGGTCATTGAGTCCAGCTTCCTGCCTTCACTAGCAGGACCAAGTATTTATTTTGCCCTAGATCCATAAGTGGCCTCCTTAAGGATTGAATTCACAACCCTGGGTTGAGCAGGCCAATGCTCAAACCACTGAGCTATCCCTCCCCCACCCTTTAATTTCCTTTGCTTTTATTTAAACAAACAAACAACTGTTAAAGATCTCCCAAATCAAAATTAAGTGAAACATTTCCTTTGTCTCCAAACAAGTCTTTTCCAACTTTGTTTAGCCAAAAAATCTGGGGGGGGAAATGGGTTTCAGCTGACCAGGAACAATAATTTTCCAGTTTTTTGGACCTGCCAGCAAACTGAAAATCAATTATTCACACAGCTCTAGTTAGAATAGCCCGTTTACTTCTGCCAAATTAGTGCTGAATGTCACTGAAAGGCTAGAAAGTCTCTCTCATTTGAGTATTTCTCAGAGCAGTTTTGTAGTAAAGCATTCCACAGTAGGTATACTAAAATAGTAACGTTCAGCCAAAGTAAGGTGGTCAAGCTTTCTAGATCAGGTTGGGACTTTACCTATTATATTTGGAGGAACAGAACAGTAGCAGCCAGTGTTTATTCATAAGAGGAAGGGAAGGGGTAGAAAAATTGCACTTTGAAAATCTACATTAATAAAAGAAATTAGTGTTCACTGAAACTAGGTCCTTAAACAGAAAATAAATTCTGGAGATGTAAAGCTAATAAATACATTTCACCCAATAAGTCCTTGGAATGTATTGGGTAAAACTTTTTGTTTCAGAAAATGAAGGAAGAAACCAGAGGGATAGCCATTTTAGACTTGCTTGAGACTAAAAGGGAGGAATTGGTTGTGAATCTGAAGGTGGAAGGTAATTTTAGTGAAAGTGATCATGAAATGATGATTTCATGAATATAAGGAAAGAAAGGAGTGAGAGCAGCAGAATAAGAAAAAAAGAAAAAAAGAGAGACTTCCGGAAAAAAAGCAGACTTTCCCAAACTCAGAAATGGTAGGCAAGGTCCCATGGGAAGAAAATCCAAGAGGAAAAGGAGTTCAGGAGAGCTGGTAGTTTCTCAATATTAAATGCACAACTCAATATTAAATGCACAAATTCCAATTTGAAGGAAAGATAGGAGGAATAGTAAGAGGCAAATATGATTCTTTAATGACCTGAAAAATCAAAAAGGATTCCTACAAAAAGTGAAAACATGGTTAAAAGAGACGTACAAAAGAATAGCAAAAGTATCAGAAAATCAGAAATGCCACAGCACAAAATATGTTACACCTAGCTAGGGACATAGAAGGTAATAAGAAAAGGTTCTTTAAATGCATTAGGAGAAAGAAAAAGAAACATGTAGGTCATCTACTTAGATGAGAAGAAGAGCTAATAACTGTGACATCAAACTGGCTGAGTTGTTTAAAAAGGTTAATGCTGACCAAATGTTCAACAATTAAATATTAACAACAAGTTGGAAGGAACACAAAACAAAATAGGGAAAGATACATTTAAAGAATATTTAAGTTAGATGTATTCAAGTTAGCAGGATCTGATTAAATTCATCCTAGGGTACTTAAAGAACTAGCTGAAGCAATCTCAGAAATAAGCAATTATCTCTGAGAACTCCTGGAGGACAGATGAGCTCCCAGAGACTGGAGAGGGCAAACATAATGCCTATCTTTAAAGAGGAAAACAAAGGACTGATCACCATAACTTTAATACCTAGAAAGATACTGGAACAAATTTTTAAACAATCAGTTTGAAAGCACTTACAGGATAATAGGGTTATAAGAAATAGCCAGCGTGGATTTTTCAAGAACAAATCATGCCAAATCAACTTAAATCCCTTCTTTGACAGAGGCGCCAGCCTAGTGGATAGTGAAGCAGTAGATATGATATATCTTGATTTTAGCAAGGTTTTTGATAGTCTTACTTGACAGCAAGGGAATTATGGTCTAGATGAAATTAGTACAAGGTGGGTGTACAACAGGTTGGAAGACCATACTTAAAGAGTAGTTATCAACAGTAGCTGTCAACCTGGGAGGAAGTGTCCAGTGGGTCCCACAGGGGTCAGTCCTGCATCTGGTACTAATCAATAGTCTCTTTATTTACTTGGTTAAAAGAGTGGAGAGTATTATAAAGTTTGCAGATGGCATCAAATTTTGAGGGATGGCAAACACTTTGGAGGACAGGATTAGAATATAAAATGACCTTGACAAATTGGAGAACTGGTTGAAATCAACAACATGATTGCCACTTGTGCTGTCTGGGAACTATGTGAGAAGCAGAAAAGATGATAACTGCCTGCTTTTATTAAATTAGGTTTGTGGCCTCTTTCCCATTTTAGTGGGAGATGGTGGACATTTTGAAAAAAGGAAAATCTTTATGGAATTCTATGAAGAAAATTATTCTTCAGCCTCTGCTTAAAGAGAAACTTTCAGCTAAATAGAATAAAAGAGACCATTAATTCTCATTTTAAAAAATATTCAGTTATAACTCTTGTGGTTTATTTTAACTACATGGTACATTTGAAGACTCAGCACTACTCCATTAACATCATTAGAGAAAGAAATTAAATTGTCTAACTCTAAGTACTAATTTTTAAAGGACCCATTATTAATTAATTTTCACTCAAATTAATTAACAATTTGTAAATTCTCAGAAAACTTATTGTGTAGTCACAGAGTAAACATTATAATTTTGAGGAGGATATTTTTCCTTGATAACAAAAAGATTGAACACTTCCTTGAAAAACAAAAATCAACATCCTTACCTATTGAGCCACAACTGGCACTTCCATAATAAAGACCAGATTTACAAAATCTGCTCTCCTTTTTGTCACCTAATACGTACTAATAATAGCAGGTGGAATTTTATGGATCATAAGACTTCAGCCCTAAGTCGCTAAGTCACTCACTTTTGAAAAAGAGACAAGTGGTTTCAAAATTGTTACCCTCAGTATCCTAGGGTACCTGGAAAACAGGTGGTTAGACAGCGACAATTCTAAAGTAACACCTGCAAGTAATTTAGGGTATAAAATTGCACCCACAGTTATTTACTGTGCAAAATTATGAGTAGGAAAAGAGAGGCCAGTTAAGACAGAAATGAAAGTAAGTCCTTATAGTGATATTTTTTTTATACACACACACACATAACCCCCCTTATCAAGATAAGAATAAAGAGTGTAACCTGGCCCTATAGACATGTAACCCCTTTGGGGTTTAGAGTGCCTGGCTCCTTTAGACCTTTTTCCTAAGGGGGGAGGGGAGCAGTGAAAGAAACAGGGCCGGCTCTAGGTTTTTTGCCATCCCAAGCAAAAAAAAAAATTGGCTGCCACCCCCCCACCCCCTCTTTTTTGCTTTTACACAAGTTTGCACTTTGCAATGTTTTTTATGTGTTTTGTTTTGTTTTAACTGTTTAAAATAAAAAAAAATGAAAACAGAGAATTTGTAGTTAGTGAAATAAAACAATTTCCTACTAGTGTACTCATTTAATTTTAACAAAATCACAATTACAAACAATTTGGGTTCAACTATACACTGTAATGAAAAACATTAGTGTCTTCTGGTGCACCCAGTTTCTCATAAATTAAAGAATTTATATAAACTGAATCTGTTTGACAGCTCAATCCAATTTGTCAATGAGCGAAAATGATTTTTTGATGTTTCATGTTAGTTCAAATGCTGATGCAAATTTCGGCAGTCAGTAAAACCTGCAGTTGTCAGAAGAATTTCCGAATTATAAACAGTTTGCAGCAAAAACAAAAAACTACATCTTTGGTCTGTGAATACACTAACCATGATCTATTAATTTGTTCCCCATTTTTCATTTTTTTCTTCATACTGGATGACATAAATCAACGATTTGATTCATTAAATGGATATTCAAATGTAGGATCTAGTTCTGAAGGACCCTTTTTCATAATAATCATTAGCATTGCATCAGTAATTATTGTTGGCCATGTACTTGAATCCCATCCTATGTCAGTCTCTCCACCTTCAAATAATTGTTCTTCAGTTTTAGATTTGGATAACAGTTCTTCGTTTCTGGACTCTTCAGCTGAAGAAGTAAATCTTTCGATGTATTGTGATTGTTCATCTTTATCAGTTAGCGAAGATAATCTTTGGTCGAATTGTTGTTCATCTTTATCAGTTGATAAATATAATCTTTGGTTCAATTGGTCTTCATCAGTTGATGAATAATCACTTTCAATGCATTGCTTAGAACTTTCTCCTTGATTGTCGACTTTTTAAAAATACTTATTTGAAGTATGAGATAGTTTTTCTAATTCTTTTTGCCGTTTCTGTCTTTGTTACTGGTAGGCAGCACCGGAAAGTCGTTTTCATTTTTGTCCCGGCATTTTAGCCCTATAACCACTGGCACCGATGCGACACAGAAATTGGTGTGAATGGGGCCGCTAGGGCGGCACAGTACACACAAGTAATTGTGATTCCTGATTTAATTAATCAATAATCGTTAACGTTTACACATTTATGCACGTTCACATAATGAGTGACCATGTCACGACGTAACACAATATTTTTCACGTCACGCTTCTTTCGGACTACTGGGGATTTTTTTGATCTTCATGTTTTTTTGTTTTTCCGTACATTGGTGGATTTTTCTGGAAAAAAAAAAGGATGGCCGGAATGCTGCCCCTGGAAATGTGTCCCCCCAAGCATGTGCTTGCTTTGCTGGTGCCTAGAGCCGGTCCTGGAGAGAAAGGAGAGAAACTCCAGTGGGGTGGCTCTGGAGCTCCACAGGGAAAAATTGGTGGGTGCTCTGCACCCACCGGCAGCTCCCCATCCCTCCCCCCACCCTAACTCACCTCCACGTCTGCTCCACCTCCACCTCCTTCCCTAAGTGTGCTGCCAGGTCCTGTTTCTTCCCCCTCCCTCCCAGCGCTTGCGCCGCAAAACAGCTGTTTCGCGCGGCAAGCCTGGGAGGGAGAACACAGCACGCTTGGGGGAGGAGGCAGGGCTGGGTAGGGATTTGGGGAGGGGTCCAGGGGACAGGGAGGGGCGGAGTTGGGGTGGGGGCGGGGTTGGGGGCAGGTTGGTTGCGAGCATCCACCTGCGCCAAAAAAAGTTGGTGCCTGTGGTGCCAGGGAGGAATCGCCCAAGAAGGACAGCCGGAGCTGGACCCAGTATCAGTATCACTGCTGCCCAGAGCTGCATGGGGCTGTGCGTACTGGGGCTTGTGACTCTGCATTGGGAATAAGGAAGGAGGCTGCTAGCTAGTTTAGTGGGGAGGTGGTCACTCTGTGTGGCTTTGCAGAGAGCGGCAGAAGAGTGCACTGGAGGGGCTTGTTGGGAAAAGTTTACTGGCACCAAAGATGACCAGGAGCACCCAAGATTCACCACTGGACTGGATCTTTGCTCAGGACTCCTGAACTCTGTGTGCAGACACATTTCTCAGTGTCTGCCCTTTCAGACTGTGCTACCACTGGGCCTGTGTGGCCTTGATTTGGATGCATTCCTCTGTAAATAGATATTCCCTTTCTTATATCCATAGTACTTTTCCAGTGGGTGTGTGTGTTCACTCTGGGGGGTTTGAAACAGGTGCCCCCAGGGGTGGAAGGGATTTCTCCTGCTGCATTCCTGCGCGTGCCTTCTCTTGGCCAGAGCTGCCTGCAGAGCAGACTCCATCTTGGCCATGAGGGCGCTAAAGTTACAGACATAACATACAGACCTCAGAAGATTTCTCCACGCCCACCCCTACCCAGTGAAATGTTTTGATGGTTGGGAGAGGCTTCAAGAGTGTATAGTCACTGAATATTTGTGAAAATTAGAGGTGGTTAAAAAAACGGGCGCGGGAGAAAAGTGTGAGTTTTACAAAACTACCTCTTTTTTTAAACGGATTTTGTGATTCAAAATTTTCTTTAAAATCCAAAATTAAAAAACAAAAAATCAAGCCACTTTGTTGGTGAGATGTGAATCCCAAATGTTTCATTCATTGCAACATTAAAAAAAAGTATGAACGTATATTAGCAATTCCTCTATTTAACAATGGATGCCTGAAGCAAAATGGAAATTAGATTTCTTTAAAAATTGACATGTTATACGTGAAACTAGTCAAGTAATAAAAAAGGGACTCAATTTGGATCAAGCCATCGATTTGGAGTGTGTGTGTGTGTATGTAGGGGAGATTCAGGTGGCCCAGGTTCTTGAAGTTATATTATTTGTTACATGAGAATAGTCCCTCATCCTTCCTGCTGCTGGTGCAGTAAGGAAAAGGGGTCTACTGCATGTAGGAGGAAACACCTACAACTGTGATGATCCTGAGCACCTTATAGTTGACAGTCAGGTGTAATTTAGAGCAATCAGAGAGTTGTTTCAACTCAGTGCAAGATTAGCAGCTGTTCACACAGAAAACTCATTTTTTGTATTCTGGGAGTAATGGTAGGCCCCAATGAGGATCAGGGCCCCATAGTCCTAGGCACTGTAGATACATATTGAAAATATCATCCCTGCCTCAAACGGTTAATCTCAACACAGACAAGCTTTAAGCCACGTTTGTGTATTCTTTTACTAGGTTTCCAAATATGTGTTGTGGGCAGTTCAGCCATCACTGAGATTCTGTCCCTATAATTTCAAATTCATATTTTGGGTGGTGGAAAATTACTGTGTTGATTACTAGTGTTGGTTGAGCCATTTATTAAAAATACTATTTGTTATGAATGTATCCCATATTCATGAATTGATCCTGATTTCTACAAATCTATTAGTTATTTACAAACATTCATCAAATAGCTTAGATGAATAACATTAGCTGGTTGATCATTAGTGACCTGTTCACTTTGAGAATTCACTATTTGCTATTTATGTTATGTAGGTGGTCAACTAACTCAGGATCTTATCATTCCCCAATTGGATGGCTGATTTTTGTTCCCTAAATTAAAATAAGTTACCATAAGTAATGGATAACAAACATTATATGCTAAAAATCTGAGTGACTGTCAGGATTCATTAATATTTTTGCAAATACCCAGTGTCACCTGAATGAGTCCACCTAATGAGTAATGACTCCACTAATGATAATGAAATTATTAATTTTAATATGGTGCGTTAGACACAAAACCACATCTCTATTATACATGAGTAATCTGCAGATTACATTTTAGATTATTAAAATTGAAAGATTTCTAACAACTAATTTACGTTATACCATTTAATTCACATTTTCTTTGGCGCATTATACTCAACAGGATCGATTTTCACTTTTTTGGTTTATGCACATGGAAAACTATGTTGTGTTTGAGTTCCCAACAAAACACAGTAAAATTTCACTCCAAAAGGCCATTTGCATTGGCATTCTAAAAACTTGTAATTCAAGCATTTCACCTTTGCTTTCTTAAAAAAAAAATAAAACCTAAGTTTTGAGCCTGAATTATTTGTCAATGCCACATTAAACTCATTAAAGAGGATTAATAGTTAATTTACTATAGAATTTGTCACTTTGGAATATACTCTAGTTTGTTCTGTCAAGACACTCCACCTTTCAAACTTTTTGATGAATACTCACTTATGTGATCTGCCTCCAGGAGGTAAATCATCTTGTTGATTTGAAGCTAGAACTACAGAGCCACGGTATTCTAAAATATACCAAATCAGTTTTAACAGTATCTTTTCACAGGTTTTTGAATGCCATCATTTACATTTACTTTATGCCTGAAATAATTGCTTGTTATTTAACAGCCCCTTGAGCTCAGAAATGGAAATATTGGCTTACTGCTAACACTGACAGTTTTTCAAGTCTCTTCAAGAGATGCACATTTTTCTCTTTCCTTTTAAATCTTCTCTAATGCAATCGAGTTTCAGCATTTTGCAGTGTATTACGTTCCAGCCAATTTATTTTGTTCTTGCATGCCTTTGTGTTAGCTTTCAAATTCATACCTAAACATCCTGGAGGCAAGATTGGTCATGACAAGCTAATTTTCTCCCCCAAGGAAGAGTTTGGGAGACATGACGTTCTGCAGGTCTTTCTGAGCATTTCCCCCATAGTGCCATCATTTATTATTTATGTTGTGGTAACACCTGAAAGACCCAATCAAGATCAGTGCCCCATTCTACCAAGCCCTCTACACACAACAGAATGATGGCCTCTGCCCTAAGAGATTATAAGTCAATCAGTGTTCTCCACCATGTGGTGAAACTGCATTTGACCTTAAAGTGTGTTGGCCACTTTGATAGGCAGCTTGAATAGCTAGAGGAGAACAGGGATAATGCCCCTGTTAGCAGGGCTGGCTCCAGGCACGAGTGAAGGAAGCAGGCGCTTGGGATGGCCAATGGAAAGGGGTGGCGCGTCCGGGTCTTCGGCGGCAATTCGGCGGCTGGTCCCTCAGTCCCTCTCGGAGCGAAGGACCCGCCACCAAATTGCCGCCGAAGAATAAAGCAGCGCGATTGAGCTGCCACCGAAGTGCCGCCGACCGGGGCTTTAGCTTTTTTTTTTTTTCCGCTTCGCCGCTTGGGGAGGCAAAAAAGCTGGAGCCGGCCCTGATTGTTAGGAGGAGTCTCCCTATTTTCCTTGTAATCATAACTGTGATGATACACAACTCTCAAGTCTGGGCTTGATGCTAAACCACTGAAGTAAATAAAAGGTTTTCCAAAGACTTCTGTAATAGCAACCCATTATTGCTTTGGATTACAGCTTCCCACTTGTTCTGGATGGCAAAATTCAAATGGATGGCAATTTATGAAAAAGAGCTATATAAACTATCACCCATATGTAAGTTATTTAGAAAACTTCAAATTTGCACTAGGAAACTTCAGAGTAAAATTGAGTTCTATGGATTTGGGGGCCCATCTTGCCGTACTCAGGCAAAACTCCTCCTCTAGTCAGACAGAGCTTTTCCTAAATTAGATCACATCTTTGCTCCTTGTGATTTCATTATTTATAAGGTGCTAATATACTTAGTGTGTCTGTGGACAATATTCAGGGGCGGCAGGTTTGTATAATTTTTGGTGGTGCCCAGAATGGGCCCAAGTCCCCCCACCCCACGCACATACCTGTCTAAGGGTACGTCTACACTTACCTCCAGATCCGGCGGCAGGCAATCAATGTTCTGGGATCGATCCCGGAAGTGCTCGCCATCGACGCCGGTACTCCAGCTCGGCAGAGGAGTACGCAGCATCGACGGGGGAGCCTCCCTGCCGCGTCTGGACCCGCGGTAAGTTCGGACTAAGGTACTTTGAATTCAGCTACGTTATTAACGTAGCTGAATTTGCGTACCTTAGTCCGAAGTGGGGGGTTAGTGTGGACCAGGCCTAAGGGTCTGGAAGGAAGTATGGGAGCGGGACAGGGTTTGGGGTGGAGGCTCTGGGAGGAAGTTTGGGTCCGGGAGGGGTGCAGGCTCTGGGACAGAGTTTGGGTGCAGGGTGCAGGCCCTGAGCTAGGGACGGGGTTTGGGGTGCAGGAGGGGGTGTGGGACAGGGCTGGGGATGAGGAGTTTGGGGTGCAGCAGGCAGGCAGCACCCCTCTCTAGCCTCCCTCCCCAGTCCTCTCCTTGCCGGCAGCAGCGAGCTCTGGGGGAGGAGAAGGGGGGCTTCCACCCCAGACCCCCCAGTACGACACTCACCGAAGCCCCCCCAGGCTGCTACTCAGGAGGTCCAGCCAGGATAAGCCACCCCCCTGACCACCACTCAGAGTAGATGCGCCTCCTCCACTCCTCCCTCCACCCTCCAACCCTGCCTCAGCCTGCCCCCAACGCCGCTCCCTTGTAGCAGCTGCTGGCAGGGGAGCGCAGTGCGGAGCTGCAGGGGGCAGCTGCTCGCTGCCCAGGGCAGGCAGGGATGCTCGGGGGGGCGTGAGTGGGCGGCAGGCAAGTCTGGGGGAGAGACCTGGCCCTGAACATTGGTGGAGCAGGGTCCCCGGGGCCATGAATTTGCTGGAGCCCAGGCACCACCGACCCATATAACTCCCCACCCCTGACAATATTCTCTTTCCAGAAATTGAGAATCTATTACTACACGCATAAGAAACACACTAATGATCAGGGGTGGGTTTCCATTTCCCCCTCCCTCACCCTTTGCAGAAATTCTCAGTACACTCAAATTCCAAAGACCTTTTTTATGCCTTCAATTGAAATAAGTAAACTATGCAGTTTGGGGGGAGAAATCTCTTGTTTTGAAAAATAAGTACACTTAAATATATTGTGTTATATCATATACTGCAAGAAGGTAAAAGTAGACATGTTTTGTTTTCATTATTCACCTCTAAATTTGTGTTGGAATTATTCTTTTTATGGTGTTCTTTAACATTTTCTTTCCTATAAATAATATTATAGCTTGTAAAATCTGGCCCTTTTCCCAGATTTAGGGTAAACTACATCATGACTAGGTTTGTCCAACTCCTCCATTAACTTTGACATGTTCATTATCAAAATAACATACAGGTGAGACTGAAAAATGTGCTAGTTTGACCAAAAACAAATAGATATGGGTGGCTCAGTATCTTCAGTTTGCAATTTTATTTTCTTGTATTTACTACAGGAATGTCTATGAATGTTACAAGTACTGAGGATAGTGAACTGTAAGTCTTATAAGTTATTTAACAAGTTTTTAAGTATAACTGCCATATCCCCTCCATCTGCATTATCTAATCAAACAAATACCCACTTTTTATAATGAAGATTTAGGGATATAGTCTTTCTCTATCTTTCACGTTAACAAACAGTGAAGGCCATAAGAAAACTCTGGTTTCTATAGCCCAATGCAGTCCACCTTCTAAGTCAGACAAAACAATGACAACATGCCATTCTGGTGATCTCTCTGTTGCATTGGCCACCTTGGCAGCACCAAATCGACTTAAGGCCCAAGTCCTGGCCCTATTCTACAGAGCGCTCAATGAACTGGGCCTTGACTACCTCAGAGGTCATGTTTTTTATTCTGACCCACCCATGACAGCTGCAGCCCCTCAGGATCTTTGGCAGACAGAGCTCAGGGTTGGTTCTTGGGCACTGCCAGGACAAGGAATTCCATTCCATCAGAAATCAGAATAAGCTTTGAATTGTAGCACCTTCAGAGTGAAAGTAAGATCCCATTTCTTGTCATTTTCTCCTTGCAGTTACGTCAGAATGACCCAGCCACATTCCCTTGGAAAATAAACAAAGAGCAAAGCTAATATTATACTTTCCTTGTACACTCAGATGTTGTAGGAAGAATAGTTGTTATGTGAGGAATTTGCTTTACAGAATTCTATTAGCAGCCAGATACCATGAGGTTGCCCATAATATACATGCATAGATTAAATATGTAGGCAGGCTTATGTTTCCATTTCATTTTAATACCAAACACATTCTACCAGTGTACACATGCACCAGTTTCCATAGGAAAATTAATTCACCACAGAGAAAAACATGCCATGGCCATCAACTGCTTCTCAGTCCCCCCACCCCCCCCCCACCCACACACCTTCATTCCCTCTAGATCCATCAGGCTCCAGCTCCACAGATTCCAATGCCTTTCTGCTCTATTTTGCTACTTTCTGAACCACGTAACATCCTCAAGCTTTTTCCTGCTCTCACCCAGATTTCTGTTCCATATATGTATTGTACTTGATCATAGACTTTAGGGTTAGCACAGATAAACCTTTAAGCTAACAAACTTTCCCACTTACTGCAGTATGAGACAAAGGTCTATATTTATCTTTCCCTTTGTGTTATTTCACAGCCAGTTCTTCTGTGTTTCTTCCTGCCTATAAGTGTTAAACATATCTAGGGGTTTGTAGCCTGCAAACTTTGGCAATATATTAACTCTTCAATTCTTTCTCCAACACAAGCCTCAAATAACTCAGGACTGCATCTGTTCTCTTTTGTCCTGACTCAACGTCAATAACTTTATTAGCATGACAAAAGCTTATGAGTAATTCTCAAGTCAATATATCAAGCATGTGTGTGCATGACATGGCTCTTGAGAGTAGAGAGGGTTCTGTATTTTTCTTATATGTTCACTGAATTCTCTCATTATAAACGCTATAGTGAGCTTTCTCGGAATCCCTGTGACTATTCAGTTATTCACAGAAAATAAACCACTTTTTCCTCGGTGTGAGCTGCAGTTTGAGCAGACAGTACGTTGCCTCTACGTTTTCAGTTGCTCTCACTATTTTTCAAATGACATAATCTGTCATCAAAAATGTATTTGTGTTTGCTGTATCATCAACTGCCAGGTTTGCGTTCTCCTTTTTTTTTTTTTTTTTGGGTACCTACCTCGTCTTAATTAACTCCACCTGGCTTGAGACTCTCCCTTTCAACAGTCTGCATCAATGCCATTGTACAAGCACAGCAGGAGAAAGCCACAAATCTAGTGAAATTAAATCACTCACCATAGAAACATCTTGAACAATAGCATGAGAACATGAAACTAACCAATCATGTTCAGGCACATGGAAGAGTGGAAAAAAAGTTGCAACAAAGATAAGTGCATGGCAGCAGCAACCAATGCACAAAAAAGGGGGGGAGGGGGAATCTTCAAAAAGGAATGTATCTCTGACAAGCCATTTTCAAATTCTACCTACCCCCGTTCTGTAACCTTCACCACACCCAATACAGGTGAAAAAATAAAACAATTGAGGTTCTGGTCGGAGAAACAATACAGAAGTAATTTATACTTTACGAGTGTTACATCTTTGGGGTCTAATCCAGCCCTATGCTGAGTACTGCTGATACAGCTGAGTCCCCCCTCCTCCCATAGGAGGAGTTCAGCATCTCAGAATCAGGGCCTTACAGGCCTTCTCCTACTATCTTTGGAACAATGGCAAAACTCCCATTGACTGCAGTGGTGCAGGGTTAGGCCTATAGTGTGAAGGAAAGAAAAATATATGGTGGGCAGGTTGATTATAAAAGTAGTTTTTTTTTATAAAGTGTTTTTAAACAGAGGAAGGAGGCCCCAACTCAGAAGTGCAGAAACCTAGAATAAGATGCAATGCCCTGAATCTCAGGAAAACAAAAGCCATTTAAAAATGAATATCCTTTTTGATTACCCATTTCTCACTTCCCACCCGAATGTATTACAAATGTTTTTGAATAAAAAATATTTGTGCTGATTTTGCTTATTGTTCTGTTGTTTCTAGATAACTTAATCACTTAAACTGTAACCTCATTGTGACGAAAGGAGAATAGTACTCACAGATAAAAGAAGGCATTAAATGCACAAACCTAAGGTTTATTCTTTCCCTTTAAAAAGAATGTGAAAAATTTCTTTACATACTACAGACATGCTTATTTTAGCACTTGTTTATGTTGCACCAAGTCACATTATGGGCCAGATTTTGCCAGACTTATTCACATTGAATAGTACCTTAGTCTGCCAATAGTCTTACTGATATTGTTCAGACAATGTGAGTAAGGCTGGCAGAATTTGGCTCTAAATTATTATGCAGCCCTCAGCACCCATGCACTGTCTCTTGCCATTTTGACAATCATTGTGTATTCATTTTTGCTGATTTTCCAAATCAGCAGATACTATGGACATTAATTTATGACACATATTTCTAATTATATTTTATTGCAGAAGAAATGTAGTAATAGGCTTTGATGCCTGTTTACATTTCTCTTGTAGTCTGCATGTCTCCAGAGTCCCTAAAGAGAAGAAAAAGAGAGAAGCACACAAGTTACTAGAACTGCACAAGGTATTTGTAACTAGTACTTCATTCAGGAATTTGGCTGTTTCTTCTTTCAGAGTAGATCTTGTTTTCCTCAAAGATGTTGGTTCTTCAATTATTGGTTTTGCAGATATATTAACTTTACTGACTGATTACAAATTTCTGGCATGAATACTCATGCCTGTCAATATAGAGTTTGGGTTCCCCGAATATTGATGCACACTACTTTGAAATTCATAGTCTATGACAATTTGTGCCAGTAAAATTTGGTTTATCAAATGTCATGGAAAGTGAACACAACCAGGTCAGTAAATATAGATGAAGCTAATTCCCTTTAAAAACAAAGCCACCAAAACATATGTGTACACATTGGTAGCAATATTCAATACAAGTTACCAGTAATACCAGTTAGAATTCTGAGAAACATGGGCCTACCCCCTTCGCTCACACGGAATACTAATGTTGCTATAACAGAAAGGGGATCATTATAAAGAGTATGTTCAATAAAGACTTTAATTTAATTTAATAAGTCAAAGTACATTGGATTGTGCAAGCAGCCACCCTACAACAAACAGTCCAGTAAGACAGGTAGCTTTTTTATCCAGCTGTATGTATATTGGAAAGTGTTCTTTTTTTTTTTTTAATATTTGTTATGTGTTGTCATCTACTGCCTCAGGCTTAACTATCTCTTATATTTTTCCCCTGATATTTTTAATACCAAATCATTTAAAAAATTGAAACATATGTAATGTTCCTACATGAATCAATTACATTTTAATGGTTCAGTGCCATGACCTTTTAGATTACAGTCTAGGACAATGAACACACTTTACATTTAGAAACTAGTGGGCGTGCACCTTCGGAGCTAAGTTGTTTGGCAAGGGAGAGGCAAAGTCAAGTTAGAACAAATATTCAACTCCCAAAGGACCTGTTACTGAAATCAGAGTATAAGCTTGGACTGATCATAACTTATTCCTTGAAAAACGTCATGTGTGCTAGAATATCTCATGCAGTTGGATAAACATAATACAAAGAACCAAGTGTTTAGCACCAAGGTGTCAATCAATCACTGTGGACTTCCCAGATGCAGCCCACACATCAGGCTTCATGCCACTTCACATCCCTGGAGTACTTTACTCTGTTGCACCAATTCACAGAATGCCTTCAAACCAAATCCAGCCAGCTTTTCAGTCCAGAAAGACAAAGTATTATTTCTGTATCTTCCAATTCAATCTACACTGGCAGCCTACTAGTTTTTAGATCCACTGGAAAATGATCAAAGCTGCAAATTGATTTTTAAATAAAGAAAGAAAAGATGAGATTGGACTTGTCCATGCACAGTGATAGGAATCACATTTGTTTTGTGGGAGATCTCTTTAAGGAGCTTTACAATACGGTTTGAGTCAAAGAGCTATTAAATGCTACTCCTTATAAGGGGCACTACCTTTTATACTCCTAATGAAAATGTTATCTTAATGGAACACAAAAAAGCTTTAGCAAAATACCTTAGAACTGCACCTATGTGATAGGGGAGTTCTTTGTGCTCTCTTACCAGAGTAAAACAAATAAGTACCCTCTTCTGAAGAAGACTCATCTACAATTAGTTATAACAAAGGGACTAATTGACCTATTTATAAAAATCTGGAAAAAGTGGCACCTTATGCCTAGACAATACATTTTACACTCAAGTAAGAATGTTCTGTATTGTATAGGTGATATCTTGATTCCTCAAAGTCACTTAAAGATAGAAATGATTAACATTAGGAAGGCACCAATGGCAGTCTTCCAATTATATTGCTGTGCTACTTTGATCAATTGCCCACAGGTTACCTATAAAGAAAAACTGCAGTCTGCTGCACGATAGTGTATTAACAGATCTTCCCTTTCTCCTCTGATTGTTTGTTTCATCCACCTCTTATATTCTCATTGGCTACATTACCAACCATTTGGGGAAAGGACTACCAGAGCCTAGAGCAATGTGGGCCCCAATTCCTAATCGGAGCCTTAGGTTACCATAGCAATATGTAAATAATAGTAACTGACAATTAATAACTAATAAGTAATAAATACTTATACATGAGGATGTTTTTACAAGAACAGATGACTAGGATTTTCAGTTCAGTGAAAATAATTTTAAAAACACTTTGAAATAGTAAATCTGGAGTAAAATATAAAACTTGTTTGAAAAACAACACTTTAACAAATCATTACCCAAATAAAATAACTATCCAAATTAGCTAAAAGCAAATATTTAAAAAAGAAAAATCTAAGTATATTCTGTCATAACTTGGAAACGAAGGTTTCCAAGAAGATCTTAAAAAAGAAGGATAATTCTGCTAAGTGCAAGAACCTCGGATTCTTTTCAGTAAACTGCAATTAAGCAATTGATTATGAAAAGTGAATATAACTTCACCAAAGCAAAAAACTTCTAGAATAAACAACAACAGAGGGTCCTGTGGCACCTTTGAGACTAACAGAAGTACTGGGAGCATAAGCTTTCGTGGGTAAGAACCTCACTTCTTCAGATGCAAGTAATGGAAATCTCCAGAGGCAGGTATATATCAGTGTGGAGATAACGAGGTTAGTTCAGTCAGGGAGGGCGAGGTGCTCTGCTAGCAGTTGAGGTGTGAACACCAAGGGAGGAGAAACTGTTTCTGTAGTTGGATAGCCATTCACAGTCTTTGTTTAATCCTGATCTGATGGTGTCAAATTTGCAAATGAACTGGAGCTCAGCAGTTTCTCTTTGGAGTCTGGTCCTGAAGTTTTTTTGCTGTAAGATGGCAACCTTTACATCTGCTATTGTGTGGCCAGGGAGGTTGAAGTGTTTTCCTACAGGTTTTTGTATATTGCCATTCCTGATATCTGACTTGTGTCCATTTATCCTCTTGCGTAGTGACTGTCCAGTTTGGCCAATGTACATAGCAGAGGGGCATTGCTGGCATATGATGGCATATATAACATTGGTGGACGTGCAGGTGAATGAGCCGGTGATGTTGTAGCTGATCTGGTTAGGTCCAGTGATGGTGTTGCTGGTGTAGATATGTGGGCAGAGTTGGCATCGAGGTTTGTTGCATGGGTAGGTTCCTGAGTTAGAGTTGTTATGGTGCGGTGCGTGGTTGCTGGTGAGAATATGCTTAAGGTTGGCAGGTTGTCTGTGGGCGAGGACTGGCCTGCCTCCCAAGGTCTGTGAAAGTGAGGGATCATTGTCCAGGATGGGTTGTAGATCACTGATGATGCGTTGGAGAGGTTTAAGCTGAGGACTGTAGGTGATGGCCAGTGGAGTTCTGTTGGTTCAAGAAAGAGCTCTCCAACCTGGAAACTCTCATAAATAACCAACCCTCCACACAAACGGACTTTACTAAAATAAGACAGGAGATCTACATTACACACTTCACCTCTCTACAAAGGAAAAAGGACCGTAAGCTGTCTAAAATCCTACCTGCCACATGGGGCCACAACAGGGGTACCCCTAACTCACCCAGCAATATCGTCAATTTATCCAGCTACACACTCAACCCAGCAGAAGAGTCTGTCCTATCTCGGGGACTCTCCTTTTGCCCCAGCACCCCCACGAACATGATACAGTTCTGTGGTGATCTGGAAGCCTACTTTCGCCGCCTCCGACTCAAAGAATACAGCATCACATTGCCATCTTCTGAAACTTTCCTGATATATAGGTCTACAGAGCAGGACCCATTAGTGGACAATAGCTTAACAGCTAAACGTACAGTCACATATAGTCCCACAATCTACTGTAAAAATGCAGAAAGAGTCCAATGTTCAAAGATGAGCTACAAATTAATTTCTATCACTTTATATTTAAAGGCACTTATAAACCATATATGGAGGCAAATTCTGCCCGAGCTTACATATCAGTGGCATTGCAGAGGGTGTAAATAATAACTTAAGAACAGGGCTATTCTGGGTGAGACCAATGATCCATCTAGCCAAGTATCCTGTCTCTGACAGTAGCCAGTGCCAGATGCTTTAGAGCAGTGGTTCTTAACCTGGGGTGCATGCACCCCCGGGGGGGGTACGAGATGCCCTTTCTGGGGGTGTGAGACATGCCAGATTTTTTTAGAAGGTAAATCATCAAAAACACAAATTAAGCACAGGCGCATAAGTACAACTATCTTTTTTCATCAAACCTATGTATTTATTAACATTATACGTTTTTTAATGATTACTGTAATATACAAACAAAAAATATAAATCTAGGTTTAAAGGATGAGAGAACATATTTTGATTTTTGATAAGAGGTGTGAGAACATATTTTGAGAACCAAAGGGGTGCAGGCTGCAGTATCACAGAATATCAGGGTTGGAAAGAACCTCAGAAAGTCATCTAGTCCAACCCCCTGCTCAAAGCAGAACCAATCCCCAGACAGATTTTTGCCCCAAATAACCCCCTCAAGGAATGAACTCAATCCTGGGTTTAGCAGGCCAATGCTCAAACCCCTGAGCTATCCCTCCCTCCAAAAACAATAGCTACCAGGAGTGGGGCTTGAACCCATGCAGACATGTGTCCATTGGCTTGTAAGTCCAACACCTTAACCACTCAGCCATCCTGGTGTAGGTAAAGGTTAAGAACCACTGCTTTAGAGGGAATTAATAGAAAAGGGCAATTTTGAGTGATCCATCCCCTGTTGTCCAGTCCCAGCTTCTGGTACTTGAAGATTTAGGGACATCTGAGGTATGGAGTTATGTTCCTGACAATCTTGGCTAATAACCACTGATGGACCTATCCTCCATGAACTTATTTAATTCTTATTTGAACCCAGTTTACATATATGAGAGCAGAATTTGTCTCACTTGAAAGTGTGGTCTAAAAAGTCTTCTATGTATAAAGTGCTAGATTTTTTCTTTTTCCTCATTTGCATCAATGCTTACTGATGAACACCTGGATTCTCTTTGCTTTTTTGACTGCAGCCATGGATTGCACTGACAGTTTTATGTTTCTGTCTGTTTTCGAAGGTCCTATTCATCCTTTGAATTTTACACCAAGTGCATGTTTGGCATCTATTTTTTCCTTCTATTTCAAACTGAAAAACTGAGAACTACAGGATGGTGAATTCCAAGAAGCTTCATTTATTGTGATGTCCACAAAAATTTGGGAACCCAAACTTTAGCCAAGCATTAAAACAATTTCTGGCTTTTCTGAAGTTTGCATAGGGCAGAGTCTTCCACCCCTTAGATACACAGGTAGTTTCCCCACACACTGTTCTTATTCATCGGCAGATGCACTCTACAATTCAAAGATCCCTAGACCACAAGGGATCATTATAATCATCTAGTCTGACTTTCTGTATAAACACAGTCTAGAGAACTTCGCAAAATAATTCCTAGAGCATATCTTTTAGAAAAAAACATCCAATCTTCATTTAAAAATTGTCAGTGATAGAGAATCCACCATCATCTTTGGCAAGTTGTTCCAATGATTATTTACTCTCACTGTTACAAACATACACCTTATTTCCAGCCTGAAGTTGTCTAGCTTTAGCTTCCAGCCTTTGGATCTTGCCATATCTTTGTCTGATAGTTTGAAGAACCCATTACTAAATATTTGTTCTCTATGTCGGTACTTATAGACTGTAATCAAGTCACTTCTTAACCTTCTCTTTGTTAAGCTAAATAGACTCAAAAGGAGTTCAATCTATCACTATAAATCATGTTTTCTAATTCTTTAATCATTCCCGTGGTTCTCTGAACCCTCTCCAATTTATCAATATCCTTCCTTAATTATGGACACCAGAACACTCAAGATTCCCCTATTTATGCATCCCAAGATCACATTAACTCTTTTGGCCAAAGCATCACACTGGAAGTTCATATTCAGCTGATTATCCACCATGACCCCCAAATCTTTTTCAGAGTCACTGCTTTCCAGGATGGAGTCCCCTATCCTGTAAGTATTGCTATATTTCTTGTTTCTACATGAATACTCATACATTTAGCCATATTAAAACACATATATCTAGTTTGAGCTTCGCTTACCAAATCATCCAGATCTCTCTGAAATAGTGACCTGTCCTCTTCATTAATTACCACTCCCCCAATTTTTATGTTATCTGCAAATTTTATTTGTGATAATTTTATGTTTTCTTCCAGATAATAAATAAAAGTGTTAAATATCACACAGACAAGAAACACACAGTTTTGGTGATGAGTGTCCCATTTTCTTTTTGAAGGGACAGCTTTTCTTCACCAAAATACAAATAATACAAATAAGACAAAAGAACAAATATTAACAAAAATATATATATTTAAATATAAGGTAGAAAAAGTATCTGAACACTTATAATTATTCCATGGTACTCCCACAAAAATAAGAGGCACGCCATATAGGACTACTAGAGACTAGAGCAATGGGATTAGAATATAGGATAGGCACACCATATAGGATTAGACACACACACACACAATATATATATATATAACCTACATTAAAAGAACATTAAAATACAAAGTCAAGTACTCAAAAGTTCAGAAAAGCCAGTATTAAGTTTATCCATGCAATGTTAATTCTCTTCCCTTCTGCATATGAATTATGACACAGTCTTTAAATATATGATTGCATGCTATATTTTACACCAGTTTAAGAAGCATGATTTAAGACTTTCTGATCTACTGTGCTAACTTCTTCCACTTGAGCAACAGGAGATACCGATTACAATATTAGCTTCCTATATAAAGGCCATACCTTAGAGACTGATACAACACACACTTTACCAATGAGTTTGACAAATATATGCTAGACTTCATGGAACGCCAGTGTGAAGATTTACTGTAACTCTGCGTAGCTTATTAATTATGTTGGAAATGATGAACTCTCTATATATATCTTTATCAAACTACAAACTTCATTTTGATTGTAAGGCTAATCTGTCTTTTCTGCTCTCTTTTTACCTCCATCTTGGGATGAAATTCCAAGAGGTGGAGACACAGAGCCAACAGTGGAGGATTGTTAAACCTTAATCATCTTCTATTCATATGGAAGCACCCTTGGACAAAGAAGGTGGACAACCCAAAAAAACTGGTTCTGCCATGTTGGCTAGTATCCAAGCAATGGATCACTTGGTGGGGGACTTTGAACACCTGATTAGGGAGTCACATGACAGAAGGGACTGCCACTTTATGAAAGGAGGAATCTCTCATCAGATTCTGTAGAGAGAGGTAAAAGAGACCAGAAACAGGAAACAAGGCTGTGCAGGAGAAGAAGGTGACAGTCTATGTGTTATTTGCTTCAACTAGCATGTTTCCCTGGAGAGGTTCTGGAAACCAGAGTAACCACAAGGTTGGAATTCTGTGAAAAAGGTGTAACTAAAAACTGGGGGGACTTGGAGGATCAAAACTGATGCTGGGGGCCTAAAACAGCTGGACCACAAGGTTCACATTTGTGAAGGAGTAACAAACATGATGACTTTCCTGCCTGGTGTGAAGGTTCCAGATCTCTTGAGACATCTAGTTAGATTTGTGTGTAGTGCGGGGAAGGAGCTGATGGTCATGGTATATGTACAGACCAATGACATAGGGAAGAATAGGAGAGAGGTTGTAGAGGCCAGCTGCTAGGTAAGAGATTGAAGTCCAGGACCTCCATGGTAACATTCTCTGAAATGCTTCCAGTTCCACATACAGGGTCAGTTAGACAGGCAGAACTGCAGGGTCTCAATGTGTGGATGAGACGATGGTGTAGGGAGGCAGGGATTTACTAGGAACTGGGAAAACATTTAGGGAAGGGGGAGCCTATACAGGAAGGATGGCCTCCACCTAAACCAAAATGGAATCAGATTGCTGGCATTTAAAATAAAAAAGGTCATAGAGCAGTTTTTAAACTACGAGCAAAGGGAAAGCTGAGAGGTACGGAGGAGCACGTGTTTCAGACAGAGACATCTCTTAGGGGAGGATCTATTAATGGAGATTCTCTTTGTCCTAGTAAGGAGGAGAGGATGGAAGATGATAAAATACAGGTAGGATCTCATGAGAAACAGTCAAATGAAAGAGAGGCCCATTCAATTACATCATGTAATGGCAAACAGCTAAAAAGTGACAAGTATTTAAAGTACTTATATACAAATGGTATATGTCTAAATAATAATATGGGTGAACTAGAGTGCCTCGTATTAAATGGGGATATTGATATAATAGGCATTGCAGAAACATGGTGGAATGAGGATAGTCAAAATATATTGGAAGGACAGAATAGGTCATCCTGGTGGGTGAGTGGTAGTATATGTGGGAAAAAAAGCATAAAATTAAATGAAGTAAAAATCTTAAATGAACCAAACTGTACCACAGAATATCTATGGATAGTAATTCCATGCTCTTATAATAAGAATATAGCAATAGGGATATATTAACGACCACCTGGCCAGGATGGTGATAGTGAGGGGAGGTTAGAGAGGCTATAAAAATAAAACCTCAATAATAATAGGGGATTTCAACTATGCCCATATTGACTGGGTACATGTCACATCAGGACAGGATACAGAGATAAAGTTTCTTAACACCTTAATGACTGCTTCTTGGAGCAGCCAGTGCTGGAACCCAATAGAGGAGAGGCCATTCTTGATTAAGTCCTAAGTGGAGCACAAGATCTGGTCCAGGAGGTGAATATTGCTGAAGCGCTTGTTAATAGTGACCATAATATAATTAAATTTAACATCTCTGTGGCGGGGAAAACACCACAGCAGCCCAACACTGTAGCATTTAATTTCAGAAAGGAGGACTACACAAAAATGAGGAAGTTAGTGAAACAGAAATTAAAAGGTACGGTGACAAAAGTGAAATCCTTGTAAGCTGCATGGAAACTTTGTAAAGACACCATAATAGAGGCTCAACTTAAATGTATACCCCAAATTAAAAAACATAGTAAGAGAACCAAAAAAGTGCCACCTTGGCTAAACAACAAAGTAAAATAAGCAGTGAGAGACAAAAAGGCATCCTTTAAAAAATGAAAGTTAAATCCTACTGAGGAAAATAGAAGGAGCATAAATTCTAGCAAATGAAGTGTAAAAATATACTTAAGAAGGCCAAAAAAGAATTTGAAGAAAAACTAGCCAAAGTCTCAAAAAGTAATAGCAAACAAAATTTTAAGTACATCAGAAGCAGGAAGCCTGCTAAACAACCAATGGGGCCACTGGGCGATCAAGATGATAAAGGAGCACTCAAGGATGATAAGGCAATTGCAGAGAAACTAAATGAATTCTTTGCATCGGTCTTCACAGCTGAGGATGTGAGGGAGTTTCCCAAACCTGAGCCATTCTTTTTACATGACAAATCTGAGGAACTGTCCCAGATTGAGGTTTCATTAGAGAAGGTTTTGGAACAAAATTATAAACTAAACAGTAATAAGTCACCCAAGAGTTCTGAAGTAATTCAAATGTGAAATTGCGAACTACCAATTATAGTTTGTAACCTATCATTTAAATCAGCTTCTGTACCAAATGACTGGAGGATAGCTAATATGACACCAATTTTTAAAAGGTAAGAGGGCTTCAGAGGTGATTCTGGCAATTAAACCTGATTTCAGTACCGCAAAAACTGGTTGAAACTATAGTAAAGAACAAAATTGTCAGACACGTAGATGAACGTAATTTGAGGGAGAGTCAACATGGCTTTTGTAAAGGGAAATCATGCCTCACCAATCTACTAGAATTCTCTGAGGGGGTCAGAAAACATGTGGACAATGGGGATCCAGTGGATATAGTGTACTTAGATTTTCAGAAAACCTTTGACAAATCCCTCACCAAAGGCTCTTAAGCAAAGTAAGCTAGCACAGGATAAAAGGTCCTTTCATGGGTTTGTAACTAGTTAAAATATAGGAAACAAAGGGTGGGAATAAATGGTCAGTTTTCAGAATAGAGAGAGGTAAATAGTGGTGTTCTCCAGAGGTCTTTCCTAGACCGGTCCTATTCAACGTATTCATAAATTATTGGAAAAAGGCGTGATAAATAAATGGGGGGATAGCTCCCTTTTATGGATACCCAGCCAGCCAGTTAGCTACAAAATCCTTGTTAGTAGCTGTTCTCTACTTGCTTTACCTGTAAATGGTTAAATACGCCCAAATGTAAATGGAAGGAAATGGGCACCTGACCAAAAGAGCCAATGGGAGGGCTAGAGCTTTTTAAAATTGGGAAAAAAACTTTCCCTTTATCTGTCTGTTGTTGTTCTCCAGAGAGAAGGGACAGAGCAGAAACAGGGCTGGAAATATGCTGTAAAAAGCTGTAAACCAGGTATGAGAATCACCAGATCATACCTAGAAACTACTCAATTTGAAACCCCAGATATGTAAGTAGTTCAGGAAATGTCTAGAAAGACTTGATTAGGTTTATCTCTTATTTCTCTAAGGCTTGTGGATCCCTCTGTGCTAACCCCCAAATGCTTTTGTTTTGCTTGTAACCATTAGGCTGGACCTCAAGAAAACCATTCTTGATGCTTAATTATTATATTTGCTCTTTTTAAATCTATCAATAGCCTAAGTTCCAGATGTATTTTCTTTCTTTTCATTTTTAATAAAATTTACCTTTTTTAAGAACAGGATTGTTTTTTTTTGTCCTAAGAGGTTTGTGCATATGTCGTTTATGAAACAACTAATTTCCCTTGTTTTCCTTCTTACCTCTCCTGTAGAGGGGTATGTGTGAAAGGGCTTGATGGTTCCCCAAGGAAGGAATTCCCAAGTGTGCCTTCCTGGGTCAAAAGGGTTTTTTTGCACTTGGGTGGTGGCAGCATCTACTCATCCAAGGTCAGAGAGAAGCTGTAACCTTGGGAGTTTAATATCAGCCTAGAGTGGCCAGTATTAATTTTTAGAATCCTTGCAGGCCCCCACCTTCTGCACTCAAAGTGCCAGAGTGGGGAATCAGCCTTGACAGGGGTAAACAGTGAGGTGGCAAAATTTGCAGATAATACAAAACTACTCAAGATAATTAAGTCCAAAGCAGACTGGGAAACAATCTCACAAAACTGTGTGACTGGGCAACAAAATGGTAGATGAAGTTCAATGTTGATAAGTGTCAAGTAATGTACAATGGAAAACATAATCCCAACTATACATATAAAATGATGGGGTCTAAATTAGCCATTACCACTCAAGAAAGAGATAGCGTCATTTTGGATAGTTTTCTGAAAATATCTCAACTCAATGTGCAGCAACAGTCAAAAAAGCAAATAGAATATCAGGGATGAGTAAGAAAGGGATAGATGATAAGACAGAAAATATCATATTGCCTCTATATAAATCCACATCTTGAATACTGCATGCAGATGTGGTCATCCCATCTCAAAAAACATATATTGGAATTGGAAAAGGTTTGGAAAAGGTCAACAAAAATGATTAGGGTTATGGAACGGCTGCCATATGAAGAGAGATTAATAAGACTGGGACTTTTCAGCTTGGAAAAGAATGACTAAGGGGGTATACGATATAGGTCTACAAATTCATGACTGGTGTGGAGAAAGTAAAGTATTATTTACTCCTCGTAACACAAGAACTAGAGGTCATCAAATGAAATTAATAGGCAGCAGGTTTAAAACAAACAAAAGGAAGTATTTTTTCACACAAAGCACAGTCAACCTGTGGAACTCCTTGTCAGAGGATGTTGTAAAGTCCAAGACTATAACAGGGTTCAAAAAAGACTTAGATAAGTTCATTGGCCACGATGGGCAGGGATGGTGTCCCTTGCCTCTGTTTGCCAGAAGCTGGGAATGGGCGACAGAGGATGGATCAGTTGATGATTACCTGTTCTATTCATTCCCTCTGGGCACCTGGCATTGGCCACTGTCGGAAGAGAAAATACTAGGCTTGATGGACCTTTGTCTGACCCAGTATGTCTGTTCTTATGTTCATAGAGGCTGTGCCCAGGAAATGGGCCACAGAGGTTAAAGAAAGAATCAGTGCTGGAGCCTACCCAGACCTGAGAAATTTAACAGCACATGGGTCCAGCATGTGAGACCCAAAAACAAAACTTGATGAATAGTCCAGCAAAGGGAGCTCACCAAGGGTCATGCAAGCCAAATAACAGTATTTCAGGGTTGTGTTCCTGACGCCGGGAGATTAGAGAGCTGATTGCAGAGTGGATAGCCAGGCCTATCGATTTGGAACACTAGTTCTGAAAGAAAGAATGAAAGAGACTTGGCCTTGTCATATAGAAGACATGCGTTCTATTCCCTGACAAAAGTGACATTATGTAACCTCCCATTTGCCTTATGACTGTCTTCCCCTTGGTTAGGGACAAGAGTCTGTGGTCATTAATACAGATTGGGAACACACAGATATATCAACAGCAATTAGCAAAAGAGTCAGACTGTACCAATGGGTCTGGCTTTGAGCCTAGGGCACCTTCTCCCTCAGTTAAAAGGCAGTCTGTCTTGATGTTCTTTATATATGCACAAAAAATGTGAGATATTACCCAAGATGCCAAATTCATGAATATCCCCCAAGATGAATGACACTTAACGGGTCTGGGTCCACAGTCCCCCATTTGTTCTGTGAAAACTTTCTAAGCAGGACCTCAAAATGCTTAGATTTTCCTTATAAAATCTTATATTTTATAAAGCTATATCACAAAGAAAGCCTATGATTATGTTTTCAAAAAATAGTAACATATTACTAACTATCATTAGTAAAAAAACTAACAGTAAATCTGTGAATTTCAGATATATTGATATTTATATTATGTGCCAGTTTCTGAAACCCTTATTCATGCTGATTATCACCTTCCTCCACAAACACTCCTATTTGCATCAATTGGACTGCTTATGGACTAAAATACTATTCAGTGTGAGTAACGGTACCAGAATCTGGCCCTATATTCCCATGTTTTTTAAAAAAACAGTCTTAAAAAAATAAAGTTAAAGGAAGAATGGAGGGAAAATTCCCCTGTAGGAATGAACATATAAAATATTAACTATCCCACAGCAAAGACCCACAGTACAATTGTGATTATGTCACAAACAGGTTGGTTATGAGTTCTATATAATCATGCTCACTATCAAAAACAGAGATGGAAAGTGTGACAAGCACACCCTCCAATTTAGTACCATTGTTATGAAAATATACAATCAAGGGGCAGAGAGGAGTGCATTGTCTTGGCTGGAAAAAAAATGAAAAATGAATTAACATGCAAGAAAAAAGACTAAAAACATACTGCTAAACATAAGTGAAGAAACATGATTGGTTCAGATTGACAGTAGTAGTTACCAAAGAGGGATCTTTAGCTTAAACAGCAATTCACATTCATATAAGGAATATGAGGTTCTTAATAGGAACAAAAGCAAGGTATAGATCAGTACTGCCTTTACCATATATATAAGATAGTTGATTGGTATCTGTTTACAAAGTTGGAGTGGATTGCTAGTGTCACATGATCCTGCCCCCACAACCCTTTTAAACCAAACATGTTCCTAGAATTCAGCCTAAGCATAAAGATTGTTTAAGGATGGTTTAAGTAAGGTTAAATGTTATTTAATCATTCCCTAAAGATGTGTAATACCTAATAAATATGTCAATAAGCATTTTTAATTTCCCAGCACATTGCTGGTCATCTAGTGTAGCAATAAAAATAAACGGAAAAAAAGCAGAAGTTGGCAAGAAAACCTGAAGTTCTAATGTTGTTAAGATATACTCTTATACAGCACCAATTCATGTAACAACTCTATATGACTAAACATAAAAACCTATGTAAGCTTTTAAGTAATACTTTATATTAAAGTTCCTAAATATGCATTACACTGAGATTTATTGAGATTACCATTGTGCATTATTTAAATACTAACTGACTATTAAAAACATACTTATTGGAGGTTTAACCACTATCTAGATGAATCCTATATTTAACATAGTGGTTAGACCTCCAATAAGTATGTTTTTAATAATCAGCTGGTAGTTATGAACACACTGTAGAAATTCCTTTACCACAACAGACCAAAGATCCATCTAGCCTAGAAACCTGCCTCTGGTTATTGTCAAATGCTTGAGAAGATGGTCTAACCCAGGGGTTGGCAACATTTGACATGCGGCTCGCCAGGGTAAGCACCCTAGCAGGCCGGGACAGTTTATTTACCTGCTGACGTAGCAGGTTCGGCCTATCGTGGCCCACACTGGCCGCGGTTCACTGTCCCGGGCCAATGGGGGTGGCTGGAAGCCACGGCCAGGACATCCCTCGCCCGTGCTGCTTCTCGACGCCCCCATTGGCCCAGGACGGCGAACTGCAGCCAGTGGGGGCCGCGATCGGCTGAACCTGGCACGTCAGCAGGTAAATAAACTGGCCCGGCCCGCTAGGGTGGTTACCCTGGCAAGCCGCGTGCCGAACGTTGCCGACCCCTGGTCTAACATGACCAAAATACACCCAATAAGACAATGCTGTATTAGTGGGAATTATTTCTTGAAACCAGCTACTGACCAGTTTATACCAAGAAAAATGAAAACATTAATACTATAAACAAGTAAACAGGGTCACTATCATTACAGCCAGCCTTTGGGGCCTTCAAACTTTGGTGCTGGCCAGAAAAAAAGAAAGACCAACCAGCCAAACCACCCCAGAATAACTAATTGCTTGGTGATTATGGCATTCACCTAGTAAGTTGGAGGCTTAGGTTCAAGTCCCTGTTTCTAGGCTGGTTACTCTCA
The DNA here is from genome assembly GCF_013100865.1 of Trachemys scripta elegans. Taxonomy (NCBI): domain Eukaryota; kingdom Metazoa; phylum Chordata; order Testudines; family Emydidae; genus Trachemys; species Trachemys scripta. Next base: position 244,576,292 of record NC_048298.1, on the reverse strand, counting down.
TTCTTTCTATTCCATCTTGAAGCTGAGAAAGCTTCCCAATTAAATTTTTCATTAAAACAAATACATTTCTGTGAAACATTTCAGTTTTGATAAAACAGCATGGAAAAGTTGAATGTAAAATTTTTCAACCAGCTTTACCACAAAACCTTGGGTGCAGGCATGACGTACGAGGGTACATTACAGAATAATGAGTATCTGTGTCAACCCAGCTGTGTACCTTGGGGATCCCTTTACAATGCCTTTCTGCTCACAAACAGCCTCCAGCATGTAAGTCACTCTCAGCTATGTCTGTGTGTGCTGCAGCCAGCCAGCCAGCCACACCTTGGCTCTTACCAGCCTTAAAAATTACCACAGGCAGAACCTCGACACCCTCCCAGTCCTCAAATTTTCCCCTGTCATGTACAGCCAGCCCTCTTCTGGGCAATACAAACTGTATTAAGTCTGTTATTCCTTGAAGGGAATAATATGTAACAAATTGTTGCACCAAATGGAATTACCCAGACACTTCAACTTGAACACATTCAATGAGACAAAACAATAACACAAGTTTATTAACTAGAAAGAGACAGATTTTAGGTGAATACAAGTAATGAGGTATAAAAGTCAGAAATGATTACAAGAAAAATAAAATAATACATTTACTAATACCTAACTTAACAAACTATATCAGATTCCAGCAAAGCTTCTCACCACAGGTTTTCAGAAATCTTACTGACCAAACACATTAGGTCAGGAACCCTCCCCAAGAGTCCAATGAATGCTTCCTTTGTTTCTTCAGGTTCACTGAATGTGATGGGCAGGGAGAGAGAGGGGTGTCCCTTAGGGTGTATGTCCCTCCTTTTTATAGTTTCAGTCTCCCTCTTGAAAACATTTCCAGCTGAGAACCAGGAGCCAAAGAGTCTATGTGGAAGGATGTTCCCTGCTGAGTTTTTTTCACCTGTTTAAACTTCCTTTGATTTCCCTTCCTGCTTGATGACTCTGTTTACTGCTTAAATGCAAATTAAGCAGAGCACTAAATTCCTTTGCTTAGGATAGATCTATCTGTTTGCCAATTTCTGTTTGGGCAGGGCTGTGGGGTTTGGAACATGTTAATAACACCATGCAGGGGAATCTTACAACTAAAATGTTGTCATATATATTTTACCAGGACAATACTCACCAGCAAATTATGAGTTTTCAAATGATACTTTACAAGGAATACTTTGTACAAAGATTATTAAAATAGTGTGTAAGCTGTGAATACAGAGGTGTATTCTGTCACAGGGTGTTACCATTGTCTGTGGCTGCAGGAAGCCATAACCTAAGTAGCCCTCTGGACAGACCACTGATGGCACTAATGCAGGCTGGGAATTCCCTTTGGCCAGCTGCCTACATCCATGCTGTGAATGATCTTCTATTCAATAATCAAAATGTCCACTAGCCATAGTGGGGTGAAGCAGCCGAGCAAAGAAAACACATGCTGTACAGCTGAGATCAGTCAGGTAGCCTTATGGAATGCAGCTCAGGCAGCTGGCATCTGATACTAATTGTTGCTGGAGACAGGACAACCCTCTTTACACATGCTGTCCGAAACCTACCCCTTCTCTGGTGTGGCACAGCTATATCTATTGAGAGAGAATATATGATGGCGTAGGATAAAGGTTTTATCACTGTGAATTAAATATATTCTCTCAAAAAATTGTGTGTAGACATATATATAATCAACATATTGTACAATACTAATCACAATTATACATATAATAAAAATGGTTTTATAATAAAATGCCTAGGTAACATTATGTAACAGGTTTCAGAGTGGTAGCTGTGTTAGTCTGTATCAGCAAAAACAATGAGGAGTCCTTGTGGCACCTTAGAGACTAACAGATTTATTTGGGCATAAGCTTTTGTGGGCTAAAACCCACTTCATCCGATGCATATTACTGTATTTTCCACTCCATGCATCTGATGAAGTGGGTTCTAGCCCATGAAAGCTTATGCCCAAATAAATTTGTTAGTCTCTAAGGTGCCACAAGGATTCCTCATTGTTTTTATTATTTAACAGGTCACTCTATGCTGTGTCTAAGAAAAAAAAGATAACTTTGATTTTATCATTACTATACAAATATAAATAATGAAAAAGTATACTAAACTACATTCATTGCTCATCAAAGCCGTGGAGGTACAGCTTAGCTGTGCTGAGTACAAACGTTCCTGAAACTGGTGGGTATGTACTCGGCATGACTAAGCTGTGCCACCACTGCTACTATGTCTACACTGCTATTTGTACCTGTGCTAGTGTAATGCTGGGATCAGGTGGAATCAAACCTGGGATCTCTAGAGTTTAATGCATGAGCTTCTATTGCATGAGCTAAAAAGATACATCTCTCTTATTCAAGGCTGTAGCAGATTTATCAATCTCTAGCTGGTCTAGCTGCTTCTACAGGGGGACAGAATGCCACACCAAGCAGGCATGAGTTATACTCACCCAATGAGAACTAGCAGCAGTAGGTGTACATGGGCGGGGAATCACACCTCTTGCTTGTTGTGTAGACATAGCCAGAGTTTAGACAGAGGGTAAAATCTTGACCTTGTAGAAGTCATTGGCAAAATTCTCACTGACTTCAATGAAACCAGAATTTTATCCAGACTCTACTGAGCACTGATCATGTCTTCTCTATATCTGTAAAGCACCTGGATAACTGCATTGGTAATATACTGAACATGATCCAAAGCCCATTAAAGTCAAAGAGTGTCTCTCTGCTGACCTTAATGGGCTTTAAATCACACCCAAATTTGCAGAACAGATACAGATTTAGGTCTAACAGCTAAAGCAGTTTGCCTTCCTATTTTGTATGAGACTAACCTATATTTTTGCAGTACTGATTTTTTTCTAAATGTGTTATTTCAAATGTTATTGTTTTGTCTAAAAAATGAAATATTTGGGGAAATTATTCATCAAACACCCATTAAACTCTATTTGTACAATGATCTGTTATCTATTTCAGCATTTCCTATAAAGTAAATGGATGACCAGTGTCAACAGGCAACATTTTAAGAGCTATTTCTTTCTGTTCTAGAATGGTTTTTGCCACCCCTGGGGACATTATTTGTATCTGGCAAGAACATTAAGTGATTGTGCTATTTCAATCTGACAGTTCCTGATTTTTAACAGGGGGGGGAAGGCAGAACTAATGGATGTGATTGAGCTTAAAAGCTAGCGAACTTATCAATCACAGTAAACAACTGTATCTTAGGAAGCAACTACAGGTACATTTGAAAAGAAAAACAAGTCAATAGATAATTTCTGGAACAATAATAAGTAAGATCAGTTTTCCTTTATTTATTTATTTTTGCATCATAATACTTTCATCAGCATAAAATTCTCCAGACCCTATATGCAATGCACCACCTTGAAGTAACAAAGACAGAGCAAATCATGAGGTCCCAACTTAGCTTGCTTCAATAAGAACAGGGAATCTGAACTCCAGGATTCAGAGCAGAGTATTTTATGAAAAGGGATTTTTTTAAAAAAATAAAAAGATAAAATCTAATTATAAATCTCAGTGAAATCTTTATTTCTTACTTGTCTCATTTTATAGTATACAATTGTTACAGGAATAGATTTTGCAACCTATCTTCACTTTGCTGGACACTTACATGAATGGATATCAGTGGGGCTACTTGTGTAAATATGTGCTCAGAAATGTTTGAGAGATTATATAATTTCACTCACAAGGTATCTGATACCTGTGCTGCTTTCTTAAGCAAAGCTCACCTTGACCCTAGTGCAAGATGTAATCTTAGTTAAGATGGTTTACATTTTAATATCTATAAATATGGTAATAACCAGTTGCTCTGCAAAAACCTTAAACCTGTTTTCCATTGGCCTGATTCCCTGTTACATGAAGGCCCCTTTATACTACTTTGGCAGTATAAGGGGGCATTAACGTGCATGTGTAACTTTCACTCACTTGAGGCCATTTTATTGTGCCAAACTGTGTAAAAGGGTTCTCGTGTAACAGGGAAATGGAGGCCTGGAGGAGGGATCAGAACCATGTATCTGGATAAAATAATTGGCAAGAGTTTATTAGTGGCAGATATTTGTTACACTGCTACATTTGTTACATTATTTGTTACACTGGAAAAAGAGTACCGGTAACCGTATTACAGTTCTAGGAAACAAATATAGCATTATTTTGGACGTAGCTACTTATAATGCAATAGTCATATACTGTATTTTGTTCTCCTAAGCATTCATTGTGCCAGCCCTAGAATTACATAACAAACAAACCTCTGACAGTAAATTGTTATTTTTTTTCCCTGAATCAAAACTGTGATAAGTGGGGCATTTACCAAATAGTTAAGTGAATTTCAGTCTTACCTCTACATTTGAGATGAGAGGTGTGATTCCCAACTCACACAGATTCCCAACTCTGCTGGATCCAGCACCTAAAAATAGCAGCGTGACCAGGCTAGCACAAGTGGCAGGTCAGACTAGCCACTTGAGTATGTACCCACCCCATAAGTGCATATTCAGGGCAGCTGGCCTGAGCTGCCACCCATGCTACACACGTATTTTTAATAGGCAAGCTTGAGCAACCTAGTAATCACACACACCCAAATGTAGACATCACCTGGATCACCTGGATCGATTGGTCTTCAGCTGCCGTTAAGACAGCACAGATCACAACACATCCGCCATTCTTCTCGCATTCTTGCCTTTCTTCTCCACATACAACCGAAACATTTTACAATGTCATCTTCCCATCTTCTTGGAGGCTGACCAGGTGGTGTTTTCTGTTCTCGCGGGTACCACTCAGTAATGATTGCGGTCCACCTATTTTCCGTGAACCGTGCTAGGTGGCCCGCCCATCGTATCTTATTATATCTACTTTCCACAACAATATCTTTCACACCGCTGCGTTCTCTAATCATTTCATTTGGGATACGATCCAGAAGGGAAATTCCCAACATAGCTTGTTCCATTGCCCTTTCAGCTACCGACAGCCATTGTTCTTCTCTCTTCGTCAGTGCCCACGTTTCACTGCCATACAGCATGGCTGGCAGCACTGCTGAATTGAAGATATTTGTACGTGTGGTCTTGTCGATTTTTCCTTTGAGAATGTCCTTGATGGAATTAAATGCACACCATCCTGCCTGAATCCTTCGCAAGGCTTCTCCATTCATGTCTTGGTGCATATTAACTTCTTGGCCCAAATATATGTACTGTTCTACTTCTTCAATTTCTTCTCCTGTTTAAGACATAGACAATGTAGACATAGCCTTATTAATCAATAGTTTTATTTTATTGTAATATATAGATTCCTAATGCTTTTCTTTGATCGTGAAGATACATGATGGAATTGGGATACCCACTATACAACACTCTAGAGCTGACACCAGCCAGTTCTTGGAGAGGTGTATCAAAACAGATTAATACTCAAGTGAACACAGAGATACATATTTGAGTATTGCTTGGTGCCTGTTAAAGGAAAATACTCTTTTATTACTAAGAATAAACAGAATTCCTGGTTACTGTAGCTAAAAGCAATCAATCAACATGATGCCAGACAGTATCACTCACTAGAGAGTCACATGTCAGTCTTATAATCCAGCCATTGCATTCTACTGTAAAAAAGACAATGCACCCATGCATTACTTTATATATGACAAGTCTGAATGGGGTGGGCTTATTTTCTGGGCATGCTGTACACCTCTACTCCACTCCTTGTCATCTGAATTGATTTATATTTTAAACTCAAAGTGACCACATCCAACTATTCTTTTTCCAGATAATCCTCCAGAGCACCAAATTCCCAATAGAACAAATGTCATATGGCTCTACACATATGAGGTTAGAAGGAACTTTACAGCAGTACAGAATTACTCTATATAGTTGTTTCCCCCTGCAATTGCCAGGGGTGCTACTGAATTTTTGTGCAAACTACTTCAAGTAGAAGCTGCAAGATAAATAAATTGACAAAGTCACTTTATAAACAGCATTTTTGCTTCTTTTAGTGGGCAATCTGACTGGAAATGAAGGCCAAGAATTTTTTAAAAATAAATGTTAGCCTCATAAGATCAAGATTCTGATTCCCTCACTCATATTGAATACCATATTCCAAAAGTAGCCCCATTGATTTGATTGGGACTTCATGTAAAGGGAAGGTAAAAGGGAGAGGCATATAAGCAAATGTACATAAATAAGAAAGCTCCAAACTTTTGTAGGGCATGCTAATGTCTAGCAAGCAATGAGCATACTGCAATGTCCTATGGAGGTGGAATGTTGACTTGCTTATCAAGTAAGCTGTGTTTTGTGGTGACAGGCTTACTGTTACTGCTATCTAATGGCTACTGGTCAGTAAGTAATAGCAGGCCATCTCCAAAAACTACACCTGGCAAATGTTACTGTCAGGTTTTTCCACGTGCCCCAGGGTTTAATTATTGACCTTTGCTAGTGATCCCATTAATCTGAATATGTCTGTCAAACAGCATTGCAGACATTCCCATCTGAGATTCAGATTAAGGGAAATATTAGTCACTTTCGCTTATTTGAGAAATCTAACTAAAGTATACAGTAGTTAATGGACTCTAAGACAAACCAGGCTAGGCTAGGCTTGTTATCATCACCCCTACAAATAGGTCAACCTCAAGGTGTTTAAAGTTTTCCAAGCCTATCAAATACATGTTTACGTTTACAAGAGTCACAAAGCTAGTTAGAGTTTGTGAACAATTTCCCTCCAGTAATTTTAAAGCCATGTTTATCCACTCACTCCTCCCAAGAAAAAAAGAAAAACTGTGCAAATACATGCTTTGCCATCAATAGAGGATGGTACAATGTAGTAGACATAGCTGAACCCTGAATTCCCAAAAGCTAGGCTAGTAAAAGTAGATCGCCTGTATATGGCATCCACACAATATTGCATTGTTTCAGTAGAATCTCTCTCTCTCTTTCTCTCTCTACCTTCTTTTACTCTTTCTGTGTTTACTTTTCACTGTAAATGTTTTTTTTGTTTTGTTTTGTTTTGTTTTTTGCATCAACTGGATGTGATTCTCCCTCCCTCCTTTAAACAATTGCTCATAAGTGGAACATTTGAATTTGAGTGGAATTTCAGTGTTGGAATGATTTTGAAATAATGCAAAAATGAGGTGGCACACCCTTGTGTTTTAGTATGTGAACTATAATATTTAACGAGCAACAAAACTAGAAATGACGTGTACCGTCACATGGTCACACTTCATTTCAATGTAACATCTCAGCCCCAGTTTATAATAACATGAGTATTCCTTTCACTCGTGGATCTAATATACTGTGCTGTACTTGATTTTGAACTAACCACAATAAGAGTAAAGTTTTTTTCCTCCAACTGTTTAGACCATGAGTGACAGCAACATTTTGAGCGTGACATACTCAAAGAATTAGTTTCCCTTAATCATTGTATATCTCTAAACCAGGCTTTCTTCACATTCAATATTTTGCAGGAAACTGTGCTTTTGCATTTGACACATCGATTTAACACCAGTTAATATAGCTTTCAAAAATCTAAAGTTTAAACAATATTTTGCATCACAGAAACTCTCTGGGCTGCTCCATCCATAACACTGTTTAATACCATGTGGGAATACTGAGTTAGAGTTTCAGTTCAGCCTTTCACACCAGGATCAAAAGCAACTGAATGTGCTCTGGGGAAGGCAATGTAGAGTTTCGGAGACAGAGTGGGCTTGGCTGATTTGAGACTGTATTGTTAGAGGTAGCAGATAGAGATGGGCTGGGCATGGCTGTGAATTCACAGCTAAGCAGTCTCAATGGTTAAAACCCATTTTAGAGGAGAAGCAGAAAAGCCATGGATTCTATTGCAGCCTTGGGTTTGGGTGAAGAAAGGAGAAAAGAATGTCCCTCTCATCTCTGACCTCCTCAGAGAATTCTTATGTAAGGCCCATTTACTTCCAATTTGGGCAAGTATGAAAATTTGGCCCTTCTGAAGCTATCTTCATCTAGCCCTCTTTATCAAGAGGAATGGTCCTCATGGACTGAAGATAGGGAAGCAGAAAGAAAAAAAAGGCTCTTCTGAAGCTATCTTGATCTAGCCTTCTTTACCAAGAGTTTACCCAGAGGAAAGGTCCTCCTGGGTAGCAGATAAGGAAGCAGAAAGAAAAAGAAATCCATGAAGCTAGAGCACCTTCAACATGTAATGACTTTGAGTACTTGGCATGTTGCAGAATTGGGCCCTTCATTACTATTTATGTTGCTAACAAATACAGGAAGTGCTGTGTGTTACTGAGTTAATCCTAGTTGATTTCCTGATATGGGACAGGCCCAAGTTCTATCCAGTTGCTGGTTCTGCCTGCTTATTTGCTGCCAAAGTCTAAAGAAACATAAGTAAATAAGATTATGAAGAAATAAGGAAATTCAGGAGAGAACAATAAATAAGATAAATGGGAAACCCTGACTTATGAGAAAATATTAAAAGTGGTAAATATGCATTAGCATGGCTAAATAATAACTAAGGAGGCATGGTTAATGGTTCATATGTACTTCAAAGATGTAAATACTAAGGATGGTGAAGCCATACTACCCCTATTGATACACAATGCACTAGATAGACTCTTGGGTGTACAATCCCTATGCAACCATTTTATCTGTTCTGCATGTAGCCAGGCCTCAGTTTTCCCCAGTGGAGAAATCTTGCCTGGACTTTTGGGAAATTCGATGCTTTGGCCTTGTGGCCAAAGCAAAAGTTCTCTTGTTTGAGAGCATGTACAGGCCAAACAGAAGGCAAATAACAGAACACTTCCTCTTGCCTCCTCAGCCTAATGTCCTTCCCCCTTGGTTCTAGGGGTATTTATAATCCCTTTATCCCCCACATCACAGGGGTTTCCAAAAGTCCTTCACTAGAGGTGCTCCCCTATAGTAGGACCCATTTATCTTTTGCCCTCCCATAGCTTAAAAGTTCCTTCTGCCTTTCTCTAAGTGACAGGGTTTTTCACCACTCCCTCCAAGGCCCTTTCTGTAATCTGAGGTCCAGTCCTAAGCCTTATAAGCTGCTCACCACAGAGTTCAAAACTTCCTCATTTCCTGCTTATGCCTCTTCCTGTCTCTGTCAGGGCTTCTCACAGGACCCCTTTCAGTCAATCTTCCCTCAAGCCCTGCCTAGGCTAATTTCACTCACACTTTCTCTATAACTGGTTACTCAAGTGCCTCCTCAGTGATAAAATGTTCTTTCCCCCAAGTCTCTTCCCGGCTTCCTTTCAGTAGGAAGTCACTGCTGGTCCTTCACCAGATCCCGGTTATTGGAGAGATCCCAACTCAGTGCTAGTCCCCTCCTACTGAGAACATGCTTTCTGTTAGATATCACATCAGGCCTGGCTCTCAATCACAGGTTCCCCAAGTCCCATGATCTAGGAAGAAACCAGGCATAGATGGAGCTGGGCCTGAATTCACATGGAATGTCAACTTACCCTGTGACAAAACATCAAGAGGCTGAAGCATGCAACTCATTCTGACTGTTCAGCTCCATTGGCCATTACATCGGGTAGTGCCAAAATACTGGCTTTTTATACAGGTGAATTCCAACAGCAGCACCAGTTTGAAGAGTCTTTGTGGTCTGAGGTGAAAAGAACTACTCACTTCTCCCTCCCTTGAAAACTTGTGCAAGAGTGGAACACATACTAACCTCCAAAGAAGGAGAGAAATTGCTTACAAAAGGACATAACTAGGAGTAAAAGGGTGATTAATGAAGAGATGATTTAGGATGAGGACTATTAGAGGGTGAAATAGTCTCCCAAGAGAAGAAATGACAGCACAATCGAGACATTTAAAACTAGACTGTATAAATCATTATACTTTGAACTGTAGGGAAGAATCCTCCACTGGCAGGGTCATGGACTGGATAATCTAATAGTTCTTTTCCATCTCTAATTTATATGCTTCTCTCATTTTTGAGATATGTATGATAGGCAAGTACCACAGACCCCATACCCACTGATTGTAGAACTTCTATTCTGCCAGTAGCCCAAGGAAATCTGTAAATAATCAGCCTGATTTCTTTAAAAATGAATTGCTCCTGAGCTGAGGCCTTAAGCATAGAGCCAATTTTTGCATCTTTTGTCTGAACTGCATGGAAGACCACAAAGATCATTAATTATAATACAGACACAGCCTTTGATGCCATTCATATACACTGTCTAGTGTTCCTGAATACATAGATATTGTTTTCCCAAGAACAACTTCATTTTACAAATATATGTATTTAAAATGGAATTTTCAAGGAACTTAACAGAGTTAGGTGCTTAACTTGAGAATCTGAAGTTGGGCACCCAACTCCTTAGGCTTCTTTGAAAAGCGTATCCTTTATCCTGAAAGAGTAGGCTTTTTCTAGACACTCAAATGTTAAATGTATAACCCCATTCACATAAATTAGAGATCTCTTTGAATGGCTTCTAGTTGGCAAACTGCTGTCACAAGAGATAGTACAGCTTATTCAGGAATCAGACGATAGCTTTTTGAAGTGTATTCATTTTAACGTATGCTAAAAAGTGATTTCTTTATAAACTACAAACATTATATTAAACAATCCCAGTCTCAATTCTTTTCTACAAATCCAGCTACTATTAATTATAAAGTACTTCCAGTAAAAAATATATGTATCAATGGTTATTCTTCAGTAACTGTAATATAAAACAGTTCTGGCTACTGCTCTGAAAATGTCTCCGCTTGAGTATTCCACATGCACAAGAAATTTATCACCTCTTTCCACTTGCCAGAAAGATTAATTATTACTCAAATCTCTTGAATTTCTCTCAATAAAACTGGCATCTAAGGGCTTGGTATGCTATCAATGTGCTTTAAAGTAAGTCTATAATAGAGATTAGTACCTCTTGTGTAATATTGTATGCATTGCATTTTGTTACATTTATTATACAAATTGAAATGAATAATAATATGCAGTTTAACATCCCATGAATATTTTTTTAGTATTCTTCAGCGGTAGTTAATATGCTAACCAACTTTACTGAAAGGCATACAGATGTGGAAGGAGTCTATCTGGGGACTTTAATTATCACCTTGTCAAATTCAAATTATTATCTTGTGAGTTCATTTCCATAAAGTATCCCCTTTGCTGTTAGATGATTTAACATGTGTCTGTTTTTTCTTATGTTATTTGTATCTATCTGGAGGCTCTAAACCTTTCAAAGTAGGATAGTTCTCTGTCAGATCATGAGGTTTACCATAACTGATTTTTGTCAAAAAGATTTTTATAAACACTCAATTTTGGCAAAAGATGGGTCTGTGAAATGTGCAGAGGAACTAGCATGCACCACCAATAAAGTTACATAAATCAGGCTATGACTTCAACTATTTCTAAACAGGATCAACTTAAAGGGAAAAATCAAAGAGCTGGGGGAATGATTTACTTGACTAAATTTTGGAGAAAACCATTCTTGGTCAGTAAATCATTACATGGTTCAGGAAGCCTGGAGTTACTCCAGGCTTAAGAACTGGGTAGACATGATAGTCTGGACTGGTCCATATCACCGGGGGAGCGGGAGGGGAAGAGGGGCAATAAGGAATGCTGAAGTCAGTGTTTCTGTAACCTGTTCAAAGGGTAATTCATCCAAAGAAAGTCAGAGAAATGCCTGATCTGACCAAGGGCTACATTGTACACCACTGAAGGCAATGGAAGGTTTGGTACAAGATTTGCAATTGATACAGAATCAAATTCAGACCAAATGCAACTGTGAGGTATCTCTTTGGTTCATTGCTATAAACACAAAATTAGTTTAATGCATGGATGTAGTAACTACAATATATAATGAACTTTTGTATTAAAAAAAAGTTGTGGGGATACTGACATAAAAGCTGTTAGCATGGGAATAAATTTCATACAATTTGAAAAAGTCTGAGCAGTGTCCTGGAAACAGAAGTGTAAAAATATTTCAACTTTACTAATTTTAGCTGGAGAGGGGGGTTGTGTTTGTTTTTATCTTGTTTTTGTTTTGTTTGTTTTTCCTCCGTTTTGTCCCAGAACTAAAAATAATTAGATTTTTCAAATAGGAAGAGTGTGCAATTAATAGTTTATAATATAATCTAAACAAGTGTTTGTTCTAGAAAAATTGTAATAAAAATGGCAGAATTATGGTGGTTAAAAATTGATTTAGTAGTTCATTCCTTGCAAATATGTCCACATATCTTTACATTGGTTTGTAAATGAGAGTGGAGATTTTTTGGTTTTTAAGGTTGCACTGCTGTTTTTATTGTTGTTTTTTTCACGTTCAAGCCCTCAATAGTGCATGCCCAGGATACATTTGAAATGATTTTCTGGAATCTTATCCTAATGAGTATTTGCCTTTCCATACCCACAAAATAAGCTCCATCCACATGACACCTCACTCACAGTAGAGTGTGCTGATGTTGAAAATATCATCATCATCCATGCTTCCTGATCTCGGCTCCTCCCTATTGAAGTAAGTGGAGTTACAGAGGTGTAAAACTAAATGAGATGAACATCTGGCTCTTAATGTGGTTTATTAACACCACTAGGCCAAAACATATAGAGAGACTATAAGTAAAGTCAGAGAGAACAGTGGCGAGGTTGACCTACAGTTCATTGGCTAGCCCTGTCTCCCTCTCTGTCACTAGAAAAAAATGAAAGGAAATATCTGATACCAGACCCTGTTCCTCACCACCCCTCCACAGGAATAGGAGTGAACAGGAAGAAGATTCATGGTCTGTTGTGACCGTCTTCTAGCAAGTTTGGGGTCCTGAGAATCATAAGGACAGTCCCGAGTGCACAGATTTCGATATACAAGGCCAGAATGGCTCTAATGCAGCTATTCTTGCCAACTGTGTAAATGTTTTCTTTTCTAAACAGTATCTTTTTCTGATATTTTGCAATTCTGTATTAAAAAGTAATACATGTTTTTTAAAAAAAAAAAAACTGGTTCAGAGCAGATCACAATTTTCTTTAAAATGTTATTTGCAGGCCTAAATGATGTAATTTAGACATCTTGACTTGTGAGCACAGATATCCAAATAACATTAACTGTGCACACAAATAAGTGTGGATATGAAAATGAACCTGCAGTTAGGGGAGACTGTGTTCTGGACCCATTTAAAACCAAGCCCTTAAAAAACAAAGGACCAGGAGATACCAAAATGCAATTACTTACATTGCTGCAGAATCCATTTAATTTAGGATCTTAATTTAGTTTTAAATCGCTGCTAGACATTAAAGGTCACTGAATCTGTGTCCCCTTTGGGGAACAGGAATCCTTAATCTGAAATACAGAATGCTTTTAAGACCATCATATATAGTGAAACCATGTTTTCAGTTAATACAATATGTTGCCTGTAGAGTGGTATATACCATTGTGGCTGTATTGCATGGACCTTCCTTTAGTACCTTGTCTTTAACGTGTTGGACAGATCTGATATCTTATGTCTCCAAAATCTGCTGTTTCATTGCTGAGGCCAAAAGAAAAGTACTCTAGGCAAAATGCAGCAAGGTTGCTTTAGCCCAGTGATTTTCAAACCTTTTTTCTGGTGACTCAGTTGAAGAAAATTGTTGAAGCCCAGAACCAATGGACCTGGGAATGAGGGGCTTAGGGTGTGGGAGGAGCTCAGCACTGGGGCAGAGGTTTGGGGTGTAGGGGTGAGGGCTGGGGTGTGGGGCTGGGATTGAGGGATTCAGGATGGGAGGGGACTGTGGGCTGTGTCAGAGGGTTGGGGTGTTGGAGGGGGTCGGGGCTCTGAGCTGGGAGTGCAGGCTCTGGGGTGGAGCTGGGGATGAGGGGTTTGGGGTGCAGGAGGAGGCTCTGGGTTTGGGAGGGCTCAAGGCTGGGGCAGTGTTAGGGTGCAGGAGGGGATCAGGGCTCTGGCTGGGGGTGCAGGCTTTGGGGTGGGGCTGGGGAAGAGGGGTTTGGGGTGCAGGGAGGGGCTCTGGGTTTGAAGGGGGCTCAGGGCTGGGGATTGGTGTACATGATTGGGGCACAGGCTTACCTCCGTTGGTTCCCAGTCAGCTGTGCAGCCAGGGTGCAGAGGCAGGCTTCCCGCCTGTCCTGGCACCACGGTCCATGCTGTGCCCCGGAAGCAGCCAGTAGCAGGTCTGGCTCCTAGGTGGAGGTGCGCAAGCTACTCCATGCAGCTCTTGCCTGCAGGCACTGCCCCCCAGCTCCCATTGGGTGGGACCTGACCAATGGGAGTGTGGAGCTGGTTCTCAGGGCAGAGGCAGCACGCGGAGCACCATGCCCCCTCCCCACCTAGGAGCCGGACCTGCTGCTGTCCACTTCCGGGGCTCAGCGCGTTGTCGGAACAGGTAGGAACTAGCCTGCCTCAGTCAGGCAGCACCGCCAATGGGACTTTTAACTGCCTGGTCAACGGTGCTGATCAGAGCTGCCGCGACCCAGTGCCTTACATTCCACGACTCAGTACTGGGTCACGACCCACAGTTTGAAAACACTGCTTTGGCCTACATTATGTCAATCTGATGCTAGAAAGGAGGGTCCAAAAAAAAAAAGCTCAATATAAAGTAGAGCTTTACTGATTTAATTTTATTTTCAATAGATATTTGATTTATTCATTTAAAACTACAGAGATTACTACATAAATGCACACTTATAAATGCTGTTCTAGACAAAACATCTGTGGGTGCATGTGAAAGGGCAAAAATTAATTTTTCCAGAATGGTGCAGCAAGTCATATTTTTAGGGTATATATTGGAGACACAGCAGTAAAATACTTACTTTACATGCAGATCACTGATAAGTTAAAATGTTGACCCCCGTTTCCTTCTTTCTTCAGTGGTGTAAAGGGAACCATTGATTTCTGCCAACCAACAAGCAGTCAAGCATAAAAAAAAGAGTAGCAGACTTACCCATACTGTAATTCCTGCTAATTCTTTCCCCAGGGTTTGCTCTGTAAAGGAGCCATTGATTTTGACTTATTTAGGTGGATTTTCCAAAATGATTCTCTTTTAAAAGCCTTTTATTTCCCAGACTTATCCCTGGGATAAGAAACCAAAAATAAAAATTGCATGAAACTAGGTGGAACAAATCAAACTTCTTGAGTTTCCCAGGAGCAATTCTGCTTTACACAACATTTTTTTTATTTTATACAGTTCTTGTTAACTCTAGCCTGTGAGATTGTTGAATCCAGGTTTATTGATAGAGGCTAATTAATTAAATGTAAAGTGCAATGGAAACCTAATTTGTCCAGGTAGCTTTTAACAACAATTGAATGAGCCTAGTTGTTTCTCTTCCCTCTTTAAACTGGTTCTCTTGGTTAATAAATGAAGACAGGAAAGAAAAAGAAAAGACAAAGAAACGGAAACACTGCCCACCACAGTCATTATTCTGGAGGAGGTAAACAAGCAAGCAGAAGAAAACTTCGGAGTCAGATCCTCAGCCCCATTCACAAAGCTGATTTATACCAGCTGATGAGCTGGCCTTACATCGGTTTTTTAAAGCAAACATATAAAAATACCACAGCTCTGCCATCTCATTACTATTCCCCTTCTCCACAGACTAGCTTAGACCATGTATACCGTCCGTTACACATACACAACTCTCACTGAAGCCAATGGGAATTGTGCACATATGACGGATGAAGTGATTGGGTGCCTTCATTCCCCCATTAACCTAATGGGGTGTCACACACACACAAGACTACAACTTCTGGTATGGATAGTACTTGGAGCTTTTGGGTCCAGATGTTGCCACTGGTTGAGGTGTTTGGCTCCTTTTTTCATTCATAGGGGTTCTGCAGTGGATCAAGGGGAGTATACAACAAAAAGTTGTATACAAAAAACAACAACAACAAAAAGTTATAATGATCCTAACAAACTTCAAGTGTTAGTATATATGCCATTAACTATATGTATGCCCTTTATTGATCTTTTGAAATTGAAATTTTTCCTACTTATTCTTTCTTCCACAGTACCTGAGGAAACCTTGTTTGCAGTAAGATTGCTCTAGCCCTACTTCTCACACAATTTACCTAATTTTTCTTCCCTATCCACTCAGCTGAGAGTGCTGGAACAAAGCAACAGCGATGTTATGGAGTAGGTCTCTTCATCTCTGAAATAGTCATTGGCACAGGGAATTGAACTTAGGACTCCCACCTCCTAGGTAACCACCTGGGCCCATTGGTTAACTGCCATACTGGAATTTCTTGCCCCTCCCCCACTGCTAGTAGTTGAGAGGTTCATTGCTGGTTAATTTTTAAAAGTTGTGGCCTCCTCATTTAACCATACTCTAGCATGTGTGTCTCATTGTTTCTGCATGCCCATCAATTGCCAAAAAACAAGAAAATAGAAAAAGAAAGAACATTGAATACAGAAAATGGAAAGTCAGTAAAGACTATTTAACAGGGATTTGGAAATGAATGACTAATTATGTAGATTATCTGCCTGCCAGACTTCTAAAACTTCATTCTCTTTTCCTGGCACAGTGACTATCCATTGTCATTATGAATTATATGAATTATTACCATTATGAATGACAGTGAATAGTCATTGGGTCATGGAAAAAAAGTGAGAATGATTCACTCTACAGTTTTGTAGTTAGGGCACTCACCTCGGATGGGGCAGACCTATATTCAAGTCCCTGTGCCAATGACTAGTTCTCAAAAGTGGTACAGCTTCAAAAGGAGAGAGATTGAGAAAGACCCACTCCCGAATATCATACAGTCCAGTGGTTAGGGCACTGTCCTGCAATATGAAAGACTCAAGTTGAAATCCCTTCTGCATATCAGGCAGAGGTGGGAACTGAGCTCAGGTCTCCCACATTACAAGTGACTACCCTAACCACTGGGGTAGAGGTTACAAGGGCAGCTCCTCCTCTGGGTGTGTTGTGAATCTAGACTTTTAAAAATGCCTGAAACAAAACATTTGAGGTCAAATGACATATTTCATTCAGCCCAAAAGAGAATATTCACGTTTTTGGGTTGTTGGTTTGTTGTTGTTGTTGTTGTTGCAACTTTTGGATTCATTTCAGCCTGAACAGATTTTTTTTCCCCATTTTTTTTTAAACTGACAACAAACCAAAAAAAATCAGTTATTCGCCCAGGTCTAAGCATCAGACATTTCTGAGGCAGCTACAGACACCTTGGTAGAGTTACACTGAGTGCATATTACCCTGAAATCTCAGATTTTAAATTTTGCCCTTCTGTTTTTCCACTGGAAAAAGGGAATGACATTTTGAAAGTGTTCCTCTGTCTCACAGACAGACACACACGTGCCTTCTCTAACTTTCTTCTTCTTTTTTTCTACCTTTTTCCAGGAGAAAAAGATTTTATAAAGTAAGAAAAAGTGAGATTTACCCACCAAAATGACATGATTTTTTTTAAATGTCAACATTTATCAAATTTTTGTTTCAAATTTGTTTAAAAATGAAACCTTATGAAAAATGATTTTTCCACAAAACAATTTGTTACCAAAACCTCATTTATCAATGAAAAATAATTTCACAAAAACATTTCAACCAGCTTAATTCCCCTGAGCTTTATGTGAAAATTGATCTCAACATATTTTCCATCTTTTAAAACCCAAGACCTTAAACTCTACAGTGTATGAGTCACCAAATGAGTGACGTGTGGCAGTGGCCATGCTTTTGTGACAAATGTCAAATGCTTCTAATTATGGTGTTGGGAAGTTTAAGAAAACCTGCTGGGAAAGCAGACTTGATGTTAAAAAAGGAGCGCTATAAGTTCACCACTTCTACAAGGCAAAACTGGAAAAAGTAAAATCAATAGCAAAACAAAATTGTTTAAATGGCTGCCAATGGACCAACTCTGTATAGTAGGCTCCAGGTGGCAGATAGTAAACTAGCCATTCTACAAAGCCATTTTATAAATAATGAAAAAAGAATAACAACTCCAATATCTCCTGAAGAGTTTCTATGCAATGGTTATAAAGCAGAAAAATTGCTGGCAATAACAGCATATGATGCATGGAAAACACATGTCAAAGAGGAAAGGATTTATCTGTATTGATTCCAAGCATACACAAACATATTTTATACATTGTGTGAAAAACATACCTAGCATCTACATCTATCTATCTATCTATCTACACCCTACATTTTGCTATTAACAGAGAAGAATAAGGGCTTGTCTTCACTACCATGCTACATTGGCACCACTGCATCAATGCTCTCTTGTCAACGTAATTACTCCACCTCAATGAGAGGTGGAAGTTATGTTGGTGGGAAAGCATCTCTTAAGTCACTCAGGGTCTGTGTGGTTTTTTTCACACCCTGAGTGACATAAGTTACATTGATGTGAGCAGTAGTGTAGACAAGCCCTACGAGAGAAGTCAGAAAGCCAGCACATGTGACAGGGAGGCAGTTAAAAATGAGGTTGAGAAGCTCAAAATCCATAATTTCTGTATACATGTTTAAATTTTGGTTTATCAAACTGACCAGAAACACTTCATTTTGAGTCAGTTCAATATTAAATTGAATTTTGTGATAGTGCCGCATTGCCTCATGAGAGTTGTAGTTCAGAAGCCTTATGCCCCCATTCTGCCCTATGAGCAAACTACATTTCCCATGATGCTCATTCTGGGAAGCTCTCCTAATGCTCCCTCTCCCCTTCCCCAGTTCAGGCACTCTCTGTGAGAGGGAAATCTATATTTCATTATGGAACATGTAGCCTTCTGGGAATCTTGGACACAGAGAAAATGCAGGCCTGAACTACAACTCCCATAAGGCAAAGCACTGATAATAGAATGCGTTTAGTTTTGAATCAGTTCAATAAAACAAAATATTCCAGTTTAGGTCAAACTGACCTAAATTTAAATATTTAATTTTGATTTTCCTGATGGTAAATCAATTTTTTAGGCAACATTGACATTTTTTCTGTGGAAAATTTTGATTTTGCTGAAATTGCATTTTCTCACAGAAAATCAGTTCAACATAAATATTTCTGACCAGTTCTAACATGGGATATGCAATTGATAAAAGCAACAGGCCCTGCCAAGTTACTGAAGACTTTTTGAACTCTTTAGGCCCTGAGCAAAGTAAAGCACTCAAGCACCTGCACAACTTTAAGTATGTCAGTAGTCCCACAGATTTCAAAGGTAATTGAAGTTATCAGCTGAGAGCTGGATTCTCCACCTCTTTTTCCAATCTATTAATTAAAAAAAAAAAAAAACCTTAAATACAGAAAAATAGCATCAAGTTTCAAAATTTTGATCTATATCCAAATAATTCCAAAATTCATATCTGGGGTGTTGGTCTGGGTCCACTAATATTTGGTCTGGAGCCTTCACACTTGGGGCTGGTCCACACTAACCCCCCAGTTCGAACTAAGATACGTAACTTCAGCTACGTGAATAACGTAGCTGAAGTCGAAGTACCTTAGTTCGAACTTAAAGGTACTTACCAAAGGTCCACACGTGGCAGGCAGGCTCCCCCATCGACTGCACGTACTCCTCTCATGGAGCAGGAGTACTGGCGTCGACGGCGAGCACTTCCGGGATTGATCCCAGAAGATCAATTGCTTACCGCCGAACCCGGAAGTAAGTATAGACGTACCCTTAGAGTTGATGAGTAAGTTAAATCCCTGCACAGCTACTTACACCCAGTCTACCAATATCTAAGGGAGTATCAATGGATTTCAAATTGCACAAAACAAGCTAGAAGGCAGTATAAGTAGGTGTAAAGTAATATAGGGCAAAGTGTGTCTTCTTCCAGTCCTCTGGCATGTAAATTCCACTAATGAAAGAGTGCGTGAGCTCTACAAGATTTCAAATTAGAAATATAACTTACACATCACCTCTCAAGTTACCTTTCTAAAGTAATAAGTAACAATTCTAAGTGCCTCGGGGCAGCATAAAAAAGAATAATTTATATCAAATTAGACTTCCTTTGACACCTCTCTGTATTTAGCCCCTATACTATCAGAGCTTTTCATCATGCTGTGGGGATCTTTAGGTACAACACTATCATTTATGTTATGGGAGTTGCATGGTTTGGCATGCACGGTGCATGTGGACTTAAATAACTTTCATTAATATTAACAGGGACCACATGTCCAAACTGCAGTACACTAAAGTGAAAATTTCCCCTATAGATTTAGTTTGGTGAAAAAGAAGAGAAGACAAGGGGGAGGCAAAAAGAAAAGGGAAAAAAAAGCAAGCGCTGTTTTATCACTCAGTTCATTCCTCTGCATTCAATCATTCTTATGCAGTAACTAGTTCAGCCCTAGGCTCGCCTTACATGCACAAAAGAAAGGCAATCCCATTCAGAAGAGACCATGAGTTATTGATCTCATGCTGAACGTTACGTTCGGTTCAGCAGCACTGTCAGCTCCCTCACATGGAAATCTTATGTTTCCCACCAATTCAGTTGCAGGATATTCAACTTGTTTGGAAATGGAGGGTCCAGGGGCATGGGTCAAGGGCAGAGGCATCTCAGCTTTCATCCTGGGACTTCAGGACACATTCTGGGTCATGATGAAGGGTAAGCCTGCCAGGCATTAAGTGTCTGAGTTCTGAGGATCTTGTTCACCAGAGGGGCAGACAGTTCATGGCTGCTGTTCTTTCTAATATAGTCATTAGAAAATGAGTCATAAAGCCATAATTTGTAAATGTACATTAGATTTATTTTATCCATTCCCATTAATGAACAAAGTTTTTTACTACCATGCTTTATGGTTCATTTATTTAGCTTAATGTCCTCATTTGCAGAGATTTGTTTTTAATCACTGAGAAGATTAAAGTCAAAACTTAAATTAAAAATGTAATTTTTTATAATCTGCTTCATTGTTAAAAGTACATACAGTGTTCCTTTATGCGTGCTGATAATTATGCATTGTACTATTCTATGTGTAGACACCCTATAGTCTCAATTAAATGTTATAACTACTTAATGAAAGGCAACAGGGATTTCTCAGTCAGTAATTATAACAATAACCCAGAATCAAAACTCTCGATCCATATTCAGACTGCATAATAAGGTAAGAAATGAAATGGTTGGCCATTATGTCTCTAAGAGACCTTTTTGTGACAGAAGACTAATTGTGACATGATGATAATTTCCCATAGATGATGCTGTAAAAGTATGAAGTCAGTCCCTGCCCCTCATACAATATTTCATTTTTCAGATTCATCAAACCACTGTTTTGTGGTGGTAGGGGGAATGCTTCCAATGTGAAAGAGTGGAGCACACAATTTAAAAGAAGGGTAGCGATGGAGGGAAAAGAAATTTCTGAAATGATCACAGAAATAATATGCATTCAAGGAACAACAAAGGAGAAAAACAATGAAAGTGGGAGTGCATATTTTACTGCAGCCCGAGGATTTCAGTAGCTGATGCATTCACAGAAAGTCTCTTACAGTCTTACTGTCTTTTACTACAATGCAAATTTATTCTGCCTGAGTAATAACTACCACAATACTGTCATTCCCCAATTACGTTGATATAGTCAGTCACACACTGCTGAAATAAAGAGTCAGAAACAGGAAATATGATGTTTTTTTTTTTTTAATTCTTAAGTAGAGTTGGTAGAATTATTCACTGTGAATAATATTCATTGTAAATGTAGTCTTTTTCTGTTCTTTATAAACATTTACTGAATAGATTATGCAAACATATTTCAGCCTATGTACTGGTCTCAGATTGTACACTTGTCCTACTACCCTTTTCTGGTATGTGATTGGTCACCTAAACTATATGAAGTTGTTTCTGTCTGGACTTAGATGACTGAAACTTTTCAAATAAGAAAATGAATACTGAATAAATGAATAATTAAGAAGACACCTCTAATGTGACTATTTAGATGAATACTTAATACGTGAGCATTATCATGTAAAATTGTGAATACTAACCAAGTAACAAAAAAACGATCATCTCACAAATCAGAGCAAGTCAAACTCACTGATTGTGTCAATGAAAACTATAATAAGTCTTTGCATTATTCAATCTTATCTTAAGTAAAAATTCTTCCACCTGTTCCAACAGATGAAGGACTTGTTTCTTGTGACATGGAAATGTGGCTTCCATGCTCCAAATTCCATGCTCTCCCCCCAGCTGACAATACTTATGTAGTACACACAGTCAATCTACATGAAAACACACCTATTTAATTGTTACCACTTCCTTCTCTACCCCACCTGTTTGTTTCATCCACCTTTTGTGTCTTTTCACTAATCAAGATTGAAAGCTTTTACAACAGGGCCTGGCTTTTTATTACATGTTCGTACAGGAGCCAGGATAATGGGGCCCCAGTCCTTGACTAGGACATCAAGACACTACTGTAACATAGAACATCAATATCAGCATTGACTTCAATGGCTCTCCAATGAAGGGAGCATTTTTAGCCAAACTTTTTCTACTGTCTTGTCTATTTTCTTGAGATAAAGGTCAGGTGAAGTGGAAAAGATATTTTAGTCTACCAAGGTGCAATATATGATATTCTATATCTGATAATATTTTGTGCTACTATCCTATGGGTTAAATGTGACCCAACCTTCCATCACAAACAACTATTTTCCAGATATGAACACTGGTCATTATGGTATTCTGTTCACATTTAAGTAAGGAGGAGCTAAGGAGTGAGGTCTGTGTTTTCCAGATGGATTAAGGCATGTGAAAATATGGGACTAGCTAATGGTTAAACAATAATTTCAGAGAGAGAGAGAGAGAGAGAGAGAGAGAGAACAGATAGGAAACAACTCCCAAAGCCAGATCTACACAGATCCAAGCAGCAGAGAAAACAGCCTTTGAAAGGATACCTTCCAACTCACCTGTGGACAGTGATCAGCAGGCAATAAAGATAAAAGGCAGGACTTTTCTCCTAGTAATGAAACAATTATGTAAGTAAAACAGGAGAGGAATATCAGGGAGGATGTATAGTAAACACTCTTGTCTTCAAAAGGAAAAAATAAGAGAGGAACATTTAAGGTACAAAGAAAAGACTATGTGTTACCAGACCAAACCCTTAATACTGTCTGTTTTTCTCCCGCCCCAGCCCCTACCCCTGCCCCTATACTGAATCATTACTCTGGGATTAGTTTAAATATTCACATACTTTACTATCATCTTAATTCCTAGTGCCTTTCCTGAAGCCTGTAACTTTCTGAGTCAGTCATTTAATTTAAATATGTCTAATTTTTTTTCAGTTCATTGTTTTACTTGCTTTTTTGCTGTTTCTTGGAGCTTTGTTCTACATTGGAAACACCAACTATATAAAGAAAGACTCTTTGAATTTTTTGTAGGCTAGTGCTCTCTTTAACGTCAGACTCTGACCTCTTGTGTTTCAGCTAGTTACTATCTCAGATGGCTTGACGGGATCAATTTGTTCATTCTTTGCTTGGGATCAGTCAGTCATTTGATCTCTTACAGTGCCCTCCCTATGAACATCTTTGATCTCTTTAAAAATCATAAAACTGAATGAAATTAAACCAAAATAAATAACAAAAAAGCAGTACCAAACAAATGCATCTTCAGAGCCAATTTAAACATGGATAATGATGACTCACAGGATAGCATCTAATCTGTGAATAATGTGAGCACCAGTGAGATTCTTATGGTTCTTCCTTTTCAAGGACCAGTCTTCAGCCCATAGATGTCAAGTGTATGTCAAGTAAAAGGGGTTATCGTCTAGAACATGCTGAGCTCTGTAAGGAAGCAACAGAATCTTAAATCCAGTCAGTTGTTATGCTTCAATTGTAAGAAACTCATCACTACAGAGTTAATGCCTGGAGAGATCAGTGTTACAGAAATCATCCTCATCAAAGGAGAATCCATGAGTTGGTGGTAAAATGGATTTTATTATCAAATATGTTTGCAGAAAGCATATTAAATATTGCACTTTCTAATATTTATGCAACGCAAATATGATATTTGCTGTCCATGAGCATTCATGCCATAAACCACTGAGGTAACAGAAAATACTATTTCATGTATTTGACCAATCTCAGCTAAGCAACAAAGCTTAAACAATGAACAATAATCCATAGAGCTAAAACAACAAATATATAAAACTAATACATTCAAGAAAGTAATTGTTTGCTGACAATCTGCTACCCCAAAAGATGAAATTAGCTGAATGAATAATTTATTATGAATTATTTGCTCAATTCTAATAACAGTCCTGTCCTGTCAGAATTCAACCTGGGAAAATTACCTGGACTAATAGGATTTGATACACCTCATTGAATTCCCTTTTAGTTTCTTATTCCAACCCTCCCACCTTTTCCCCAGCAACAGAGGGTTAGACTGGGTCTTTTTGATCATTTGACTACACATTCTCTAAAAATCATTAGATTACCATCTGATAAACATTTCATTTTCTGCAAGATTTTTACAGTGACGCAGACACCAGAGCTGCACACAACAAATAAGTGTATCACTAGTGTATTACTGACCACATAATATATTCACAGGCATATACACAAAACAGTGTCATGTTATCAGTATAGAAGTGACTGTATTAATGTTATGATATAATAATAGTTCTGGGGTGATTATTCTAATGCCTTTGGTATGCCCTCAGGCATACCCAGTGTGGACTAGATATTTCTAGACATTTAAGCACAATCATGCTGGCTTACACAATCAGAAAAAAATTCTGTGGCCTATTTTGACAAAGCCATATTTTGAGAACTTAACAATACAGACCAATGAATTAATATTTCTTAAAGAAAACAAAAGGAAGAAAAAAGTTTACTGAAAATGAAGAAAATTCTAGTTCACCACAAAATCTAAACCCCCTCAGATTTCTTTCCTGATTTCCGATTTACACCAGCATCTCTGCATCAAATGGTCACCCATATCTTAATTAACTTATACTTTGCCAAAATAAATTCTGTGTTTTATTTATTCACCCCTACGGAAAAATCTCTCAATGATATTAATCTGTACTACAGCAGTGAGTGCCTAGAGACCACAGTCAGGATGGGGACCCCTCTGTGCTAGGTGCAGTACACACATGGAATACATACATTAAGAGTCTCTTCTCCAGCACTGAAGAGTTTGCTGGATTCATTTTCATACTGCACTGCAAATGTGGGAAGTTTTGAAATGGCACTGTCTGAAGAACATGTAAATACAAAAATGTGTCTGACACAGCCACCTCAAGTGCATAGCTCCTATTTTTCCATTTACAAAGGCTCACTGATTAGTTACCCCGTTGAAGGTTTTTGCCATGGTTTAAAGTCCTTTCTTGTAATTCTGCCAAATCAATAACAGGACCAGCCTTGTAGATGCATTTTTGTGTGGTGCGATATAAAAAGGTGTTTCTGAAATCCACATTAATTATTTCCACTACTACCTCTTTGTTCACCAGTTCAGTAAATCTACTGTACTGAAGGAGCTCAAGCAAATTAATCATTTCCCTTACGAGTTATACACTATACTTTTAAATGACTCATAATCCTATCTCGTGTGCTTCCATCCAAAACAATTCTCCCAACTGTAGTCAGGCTTTTAAGTCAGTAGATCTGAATACTCCCTTGATCATTTCTTAAATACTTCAAGAAAAATACATTAAGCCACTTCTGTTACTTCCTTACCCTTAGTGAGTTATCAAAAATCTCTACCAGGGTTTTTCTATTTCCCTGAACATTCCACAGTGCAATTTATCTGAGCTCAGTGCTTTGTCATCCTTTAATTATTCTAATTTTGTAAGCATTTTATATGATCTGGTGCTCATAAAACTCCTGTTGTATTTCACTTTCCCAGCAAATATATTCCAGACTTTGGGTTATGCCCTACAGCTGCTCTCATGAATACCGAGGCAAAGAATTCATTCATGCTAAATTACCTTCTAGAGAAGTGCAGAGTTAGTCACACCACTCAGAAGAACTTCAAAATTCATAATTCTGCCAGTTCTCCAAAATATGCTAAATAGCTGGATCAACTGCTTTGTCAATATATTTTGAAGTCACGGAAAAAGCAGTGAAACTTGATCTGAGGCTGGTTTTGAGTACAGATTCTAATGTTTTTCACAGCTCTACCTGTGGCTGTCAAACTTTAGCACAACCACGTTATCATGGCTGTCTGTTCATTTTCACTCATAACCAAGTGAAAACCTATAACCTATAAAATTGAATAAAAATTAAATAATCTCAATGAGTCATGAGGAAGTTACCGGGGTAACTCTATTATCACTATTGCAAGTACCCAATCTTCATCTCTCCAAAAACTCCATCCAGTATTTACTGTGATGTTCCACACCTGGTAAGATTAGCCCCTGAAGTCAGTGGCTATTGACCCTGCCATGTAACAGGGTTAACAGCCTTTTATAACCCTGACCCATCTCAACTAATGGGAGCCAAGAAATGAAGACCAATTTCTGACTAGCACTCCTGTGTGTCACCCTCTTATTAGTGGCGCTGGAACCGTTTTTGGGGGAGGGGAACTGAGCTGCACACACACCCCTTATCCCTGTCCACACCCCTCACGGCCCCCTAGAGCTGGGGCTGGCAGCCGGGTGGGACCCCGCATGAGGGGCTGGTGGCAGGGACCCTGGGCAGCAGGGGCGCGAGGACACTGGTCACAAAACCTGGGGGTGCTGAAGCACCCCCCACACCCTTACTTCCTGTACCTATGCCTCTTATTACCTCTCCTCCTGCCCACTGTCAAACTGGCAAATTTGCTAACAAATCTCCAACATGCACTCAGAATTAGTTTTGCCCCTGCTTCTGAATGAACCTGCAATCCTTCTTGTTGTATATGGTAGTACCACATTTTAATCCCAACTAATGAAACCTAAACAAAAAACAAAAAAACACAGAAACGAAAATCCATGGTTTTCACAACAATGTACTCAGGTGGGCCATACCTGGAACTTCCATAGCTAAATTTGACCTGAAGTGTCATGGAAAACACTGCTACATAAAAGAGAGGACTTGTGATATAGAGAAAAATCATTTATTAATTCCACCCCCTTTCATGCATGAGAGAGTAAAGATATAAGAAGCAAAGGATAAATAAAAAGAAGATAATGAATGGTGCCAACACTTATTCCAAACTGCAGAATATGTAGAAATAATACAAGTTGCTTATAAAACAAAAAAGAGAGCCTACTGGGGGAAAAAAAGTTGTTCTGGTGTTAGATTTCCTCTGCTCAATGCTCTGCCTGGTTTTCATACCTGGAGCTTTGCTTTAACTAACTAAAAGAAAGAATTAACATATTGCTTAATGACATACATAATTCACTATATACTAGCGAGGACAATTTATATAATCCTATTATTTTAAGGTTCCCATAAGAATGCTTATAAAGGAATAGAAGAATGGAGGGGGGATTATTTCACATAAAAATAGCCCCAAATTTAAAAAGAAAAACCTTTGATGTAAGCTTCTGTGATATAATCAGCCTATTCATATGGTAGTGGACGGATTAGAGAGGAAAAGGTTAGCTTTTAAATATTAAATAACAGGACTTTATATCAAGTGTGTGATCATGGGGTTCACACACTTTTAAAACCACACCTGCAATTTTTCCATGACTACAGGTGAGGCAAATCATTTTCAGCAGTAAGGCCAGCTAATTCCATGTGGAATCAGTTCCCCATACATTTGATAGTACTAAGGGTTTATTTGTACAGCTCAGCTGCAGATCCATGTGGGTAGAAGCAGGAGTCTGTTATGTTGAGTGGGAGCCTGCAGCTCAGTCCCTACTCACTTTCTCTAAGGTTGCTGACTAGGTGGCCCAATTTTCCCTCTTTTCATCTTTCTAGCTGCAGCTATTTGCTATTCAAAGACTATGTCCTGTCTCTGCTAGCTTCATCTGCAGCCATCTCACAGCACCACTACTCTGCCTGGCTCCTTCTAGTGTTGCAGCCTGTGTCTGGGTAAGAGACAGGGACAGGAAGTAACATTCAGCTGGAGGAGGCAAAAAAGATACCAAAAGGGAATGCAGATTTTTTTTCCCCTTGGTGAAAGGTATAGGCAATCCCCTTAACCCAGAGGAAGCAGAATAGGATGCAAAAGTAGAAGTGGAATGTGGCTCAGGATGGGAAAGGGAAACTAAAGATGAAAAATAAGGGTAAGGAATGAAAATGACAGAGGGGCAAACTGTGATGGGAGAGAAGAGGAAACAACCCAAGCTGTGGAGCCTTTCTACCTGCCCCAAATTAATCCCCTCCTATCTATAAGACTCTGGAAGAAAATACTGCCATTCCCTCCAAAATCATGATTAACCTGATGAAAAAAAAATCTTTTCAAGTTCTCCTCCCACCAAGACGATCCTCAGTTACTTACTGAAAGAAAAAAAAAGAAACAAAAAGAGCAAATAGTCATATTCTCTCAGGAGAAAAAGTAAAGTGGAAAAGGGGATAAAAAAAAAAGTATATAGAGGCCAGTTAAACTTGAGAAAGTCCATAGAATCATAGGACTGGAAAGGATCTCAAGAGGTCATCTAGTCCAGTCCCCTGCACTCATGGCAGGGCTAATTATGTAGACCATTCCTGACAGGTGTTTGTCTAACCTGCTCTTAAAAATCTTCAATGATGGAGATTGCTCAACCTCCTGAGGCAATTTATTCCAGTGCTTAACCACCCTGACAGTTAGGAAGTTTTTCCTAACATCCAACCTAAACCTCCCTTGCTGCAATTTAAGCCCATTGCCGCTTGTCCTATCCTCAGAGGTTAAGAAAAACATTTTTTTCTTCCTCCTCCTTGTAACAACCTTTTACATAGTTGAAAACTATTATCATGTCCCTCTGTCTTCCTTTCTCCAGACTAAACAAACCCAATTTTTTCAATCTTCCCTCATAGGTCATGTTTTCTACACCTTTAATCATTTTTGTTGCTCTTCTCTGGACTATCTCGAATTTGTTCACATCCTTTCTGAAATGTGGTATCCAGAACTGCACACAATACTCCAGTTGAGGCCTAATCAGAGTGGAAGATTACGTCTTGTGTCTTGCTTACAACACTCCTGCTAATACAGCCCAGAACAATGTTCCCTTTTTTTGCAACAGCATTACAATGTTGACTCATATTTAGCTTGTGGTCCACTATGACCCCCAGATCCTTTACCACAGTACTCCTTCCTAGGCAGTCATTTCTCATTTTGTATGTGTGCAACTGATTGTTCCTTCCTAAATGGAGTATTTTGCATTTGTCCTTATTGAATTTCATCCTATTTACTTCAGACCATTTCTCGAGTTTGTCCAGATCATTTTAAATTTTAATCCTATCCTCCAAAGCATTTGCAATCCCTTCCAGCTTGGTATCGTCTGCAAACTTTATAAGTGTACTCTGTATGCCATTATCTAAATCATTCATGAAGATATTGAACAGAACTGGACCCAGAACTGATCCCTGAGGGACCCCACTTATTATGCCCTTCCAGCCTGACTGTGAACCACCGATAACTACTCTATGGGAATGGTTTACCAACCAGTTTTTCACCCACCTTATAGTAGCTCCATCTAGGTTGCATTTCCATAGATTTTTTATGAGAAGGTCATGCGAGACAGTATCCAAAGCTTTACTAAAGTCAAGATATACCACGTCTACTGCTGCCCCCCTATCCACAAGGCTTGTTATCCTGTCAAAGAAAGCTATCAGGTTGGTTTGACACAATTTGTTTTTGACAAATCCATGCTGACTGTTACTTATTACCTTATTATATTCTAGATTTTTGCAACTGATTGATTAATTATGTGCTCCATTATCTTTCCAGGTACAGAAGTTCAACTGACTGGTCTGTAATTTCCTGGGTTGTCCTTATTTCCCTTTTTGTAGATGAACACTACATTTGCCCTTTTCCAGTCTTCTGTGCCCTGCTGTGTTATTTTCCCAAAAGATATCTGGGTAGTTGAAGTCCCCCATCAACATCAAGTCCTGTGATTTGGATGATTTTGTTAGCTGTTTAAAAAAAGCCTCATCCGCCTCTTCTTCCTGGTTAGATGGTCTGTAGTAGACCCCTACCATGACATCACCCTTGTTTTTTACCCCTTTTATCCTTACCCAGAGACTTTCAAAAAGTCTGTCTCCTATTACATGTGTAACTCCAAATTCTACCTTCAGTGGAGTATACAATTTTACACAAGTATTTGTTTTCCTACCATGATGAAGAAAAAGGGAAAAGAAACATAATAAGAAAACTGAAAGTCTTACAGTAATTTGTTCCTCTTCAGAGTCCATCTAGTTCAGGGGACTGGACTAGATGACATATTGAGGTCCCTTCCAGTCTTACGTTTCTATTATTTCTATGCCCTCCATTGTATTATTATTCATAAAGCACCATACATTGAGATGGGCCCAAGCTGGAAAGTTTGGGTCCAAACCCAGTTTGAGAGTCTCCAGTTTGGCAGGAGATGGACTGGATTACTCCTTTCCATTCGTTTCTGATCATAAGCACACACCACAATTTTTACAAATACATGATAAGCAAGATCCCTACACCAACCAGTTTACCATTTCAAAGCCCAACCCATAGCCTAGCGAGATCAACTGGAGTTTTTCCATTGACTCCAATGGATGCTGTGTCAGTCCCTAATGAATGAATCACAAAGGTCACATTTCCCTCTGTAATTTGTTGACTAATGAATTGGGGGGGGGACCCACCACCACCGACAATATGTGGCAAATCTTCAGCTGAGGATCTGCCCTTATGCAGGGAGAATAAATTGACAAATGAAGTGGTAGGATGGCATCTCACTTGGTAAAATGAGTATTTCTTTTACTTTGTCCAAGAATTTGACTTCTGTAAATTTTGTTATAAATGTCCATATAACTACCTTTGTTTTTTAAAGGTTCAAAGAAAATATAGGACCAAACCTAAATTATTTTTCTGAAGATTTTTTTTTTTTGTTATTTATAAAGCTGGTTAGAAAATGGAATTTCCATTTCCATCTCCAACATTTTAAAATTGTTTATCCTTAATTGCAAGGAAAAGAAATTTCAAAATATTTCATGGAATGGAAGTGCTGAAATATTTCAATCTGGAAACACTGAAATGACCTTATCACAACATTTTGTTTCAATAACATCAAAACATAATAATATAAAATACAATATTAAAACATAAAATTAAAAATCCTACCATAATACAAAATAAAAAAGAAATGAGAAAGACAAAACAAATATAGGAACAAAATATTCTATTTAATTTTGAATAGTTTCAATTTTTTTATAGAAAATGTTGAAATTGACACATTGTCACAAAACATTTCCATTTTGTTGAAACAGGATTCTCCAATTGAAAAGTATTCTTTCAAGAAATGTACACCACCCATAGCGACTTAGCACCATTTGCTAGTGTTACAAATTCATTTTTGAACAATTTTGCCATAAGGATTCCCATTAGCTTTAATTTTTGTTTTTAAAAATAGAATAAGGCAACAGTATAGTGTATATAGTGTAGTAAGCCTTTAAATTGTTTATGAGCCCTCTAGTGATACTCACAGTGTCCTGTGTTTTTAAAAGCTGCTAGAAACCAGCATGTATGCAGCTAGTCCTTTCATATTTGTATATATTTAGTACACACAATTATTTGGGACTCAGCTGTGCCCATGTGGTTTCTTCATGTTGTTTTTCTGTAGTAAAAAGCAAAAGACATTAAAAAAAACAGATTTTGTTTTTGTTATTCCAAACCACATCAAACATCCTATCACTCCTTTCTAGGACTCAGATTAGTTCACAGTTCCTCCCATAGTGCACCCATAGGGCAATAATTGACCCAAAATAAACATATTGTTTATAACCACACTGCATACAGAGCATCAGCACATCTTGTTTTGCATGGGATCTGAGTTCTAGTCCAAATCAAATGGGCCTTGGAACTCAGCGTGACCCTTTCAACTTTGTAGATGGAGGTCAGGTCTCCTCCAGTAAAGGTGGCTGCCAAATTTCATGGTTTCCATCGTGGCTGAATCCAGGATGTTCTCAATGAAGAAACATGTTCTGAGGGGCCAGGTGAAAGTGAAGCTGCAGGGATGGGACAGTAGGGATTAACAGAGAGGGGAAATGTGATAAGAAACAGAACACGAAGCTACAGAGAAACAGAGGAATTTGGGAAGCAGGAAGAAGACTGACAGGAAATGTGGGGAGCAGAAGCCAGACTGAAGGGGGTTCAGAGAAATGTGGTGCAGCAGACCAGGAGAATATGATGGGTAGGAGACTGAGAAGGAATTGAGGGTCAAGGGAACAAAGAGAATAGATGAGAGACAGAAGGTTGTGGGGGAGCATTGAGACAGGTTGGAAGTTGAGTACCTAGCTTTCCTGCCTAGATAGTATAACCATAACCATGCCTTTGACCCCTTCCATGGTTTGCTGCAGGAATGCCTGTTCAGGTCTCAGGCCTTTAGTCTTCACCTGTCTATGGACAGGGACCAGGAGCGCTGCCAGCTTTTTCGCCGCCCTAGGGCGGCGGAAGGTCCCATCCCGAAATGCCGCCGCAGTCGCCGCCCCCCCAAATCACAGCACCCTAGGCAACTGCCTAGGTCGCCTAATGGGTTGCGCCAGCCCTGACAGGGACCAAAGTCCCTCGTCTTTCCAGGCAGGGTTTTAGATTGCAGTTCCCTGCAGTTAACTGTGATTCTTCCCACAAGCAGATCTGACTGAGTCCAGCCCCCAAGCTGTGCTCTCTCTCCAAGAGCTATGAACAATGTATTCCAGCAGTTATAAGTTAACACACAGCTCTTCCAAAGCAGAATACATTTATTCAGGATAAAAGCATACAAAGAAAACTTATAAAGCAAAAAACAAAAAAGGGGGGTGGGAGATTTATGCGGACATTAAACATACCAGAAATAGCCCATCTTCCTCATGGGGCCCTGGTATGCCAAGTCCTTTCAATCTTTCAACAAGACTTTGGGCTTCCCCTTGGACAAAAGGTCATGTCCATTTGCTAGATCAGAAAGAAGGCACTGAGAGTATTTAAATTCAACCTTTATATCCCCCAAACCTTTCCCTCTTAGCCTCTTAAAAACCAGTAAAACTCATTCATATTCCCCAGGTGGTCAGGCTTCAAAGGCTGGGTATCAACATAAGATTTTGCATTAACCTCAGAATTTTGCATTAATCACCCCTAGTGATTCCAGTCATTCCACTCCCCAGTGGGCAAGGAACACACAAATACACATCACCGGTATTGGTTCAAAGGGCTATGAATATTGCACAGCTCATATTGTCTGGCCCATATCATTTTGATTGTTTTTGGTTTTGAGGTTTTCACACTTTAGAGATAAAATACTATATGGTCCCCACAGATATTGCATGTGGTTGCAATATCTGTTACATGTGGATCTTAAATTTTTCCAGTATTGAAAAGACTTATGTCCCAGCAATGTACATTATAGAAATATCCTGCAGTTTCTTATCGCTATTGGTAGGTAATACCAATATGAATAAAGACCAATATGAATAAAGATTATTGTAGTATTTGATACTGTTTGAAATAAGAAACTTTGACTCTTCTCTGTCCTTACATTTAAGATAATTATTAGAGCTGTCAATTAATCATAGTTAACTCAAGCGATTAACGCAAAACAAATTAATTAGATTTTAAAAAGCCATGAATAATTGCAGTATTAATCACATTTATAAACAATAATAGAATACCAATTTAATCTTATTATAAATATTTTGAATGTTTTTCTATATTATCAAATATACTGATTTCAGTTACAACACAGAATACAGTGTGCAGTGTGCACATTATATTTTTATTACAAATATTTGAACTGTAAAAAATAAATTAAAAAATTGTATTTCAATTCACCTCATACAAGTACTTTTGTTCAATCTCTTTATCATGAAAATGCAACTTACAAATATATAATTTTGGGGGGGTATATCTGCACTCAAAAATAAAACAATGTAAAACTTTGGAGCCTACAAGTCCACTCAGTCTTACTTCTTATTCAGCAATTGCTAAGGCAAACAAGTTTATTTACATTTACGGGAGATACTGCTGAATGCTTCTTATTTACAATGTCACCTGAAAGTGAGAACAGGAGTTTTCATGACACTGTTGTAGCTGGTGTTGCAAGGTATTTACATGCCAGATATGCTAAACATTTGTATGCTCCTGAATGCTTTGAATTCACTGTACACTTTGTATTCTGTGTTGTAATTGAAATCAATATATTTGAAAATGTAGAAAAACATCCAAAAATATTTATAATAAATTTAAATTGATATTCTAGTATTGTTTAACTGTGTAATTAAAACTGTGATTAATCATGACTATTTTTTTTTATTCTCATGATTAACTGGGATTATTTTTAAATTGTTTGACAACCCTTATAATTATGAATATAATAATAGCAACCAATATCATTTATGCAAATCCCCAAATTATGCTATACTCTTGAGACAAATAAGAAGAGAAATCCTCTGCTCCAAAAAGCATACATAGCTAATGTTCTTGTCCATCATGCCCTCCTAGCTGATTGTTAGCAGAGTGTAAATCATACAGAAGACAATGCAGGTTTGAAGCTTAAGGTGCAAACAATGTGAGGAGATTCCCATACCTGAGCCATTCTTTTTAGACAAATCTGAGGAACTGTCCCAGACTGTTGTGTCAATAGAAAAGATTTTGGAACAAATTCGATAAATTAAGCAGTAATATGTCATCAGGAACAGATGGTATTCACCCAAGAGTTACCTAGGCAAGAACAGGATTGGGTCCTCCTCCTAAAGTTAGATATAGCCACAATCCTATAGGACGTTACTCATATGAATAATCCTACTGAATTCAAAAGGAGTACTTGCAAAATTAAAAACACCTCTCTTAAGTAATAATTGTAGAATCAGGTCATATTCTTTAAAAAAAAAAGTAGAGAGCTTGGAGTCTCGACACAGTGACTAGTCTTGAAACACTAAGAAAGAACAGAAAGAGAAGAAGAACTTTTAAATCATTTCCCAGGATAATTGGAACATTCTGTATAAATATGATGTTCTTTTCTATTCAGACTATACTCTTAGAATTGTGCTGTAAGTGAATGCATTGTTCTTGTTATAGTCTTTGTCATGAGAACGAGATATCATATTTCTGAAGCCTGATCTATCATGTTCTAATTCTCTGCCAAATAGCATGAGAACAGAAGGTGGATAAGAGTAAATCCATTTTCATTAAAAAAATTGTAAATGAGAAAAAATGGGCAAAATTAACCCATTCTGATGACAACTTTAGGACTGTAATGAGAACTGAAAATGGCACAAAATTCACCGCGTCCATGATAAAGATAAGAATAAGAATAAGAATAAGAATAAGAATAAGAATAAGAATAAGAAGTCCTATAAAAAGAGACAATTCTCATGAGACTTAAGAGTTTATTGGTATGGCCTCCATCAGATGCCCTACTACAGAAGAGGATTTTTGAAGTTTTGTTGCCTTTTTTTTAAATAAATAAATAAAGGAGCAGCCACTTCAGTGTCTGCAAATTATGGTTTTCCAATATTTAGGACTCTGCCAGTATTTCCAGTATAAACCAATAATCCAGTGATATATGATGCATCCAAACTTTTTCTACAGCATTACATTTCATACAAAGTGTCTATTTGGGAGAGATGTTTCCAGAAACTACAACTGAGAAATTGGCTATATTTGAGCAGTTGGAATGCAAAAAGCAGTAGCAGCAGCAGCCATCAGAAGTTTCGGAGCATTGTTATACACATATGATTTATAAAATCCCTGCTTTTCTTTCTGTAGTGATGCTTTGCAGAACAGTGAAAATACTGTGCTCAATCCTCATATGAGCCAGAGCTGTGCTCTTTGCACTCAAGGACAGAAGCAATATGGCTGTATGCCACCTCCCCAAACTTAGAACCAGCCATTGACCACTTGGGTCCCTGGGGCAAGCTGACGTGATTTAAGGAATTCTCTAATTTGTACCAGTATGGAGGAGAGGGGAAGGGTTTATGTCATTATAGTTCACTAGAACAGCAACACAGCAGCACAAAAAGGGCTTAACAAGGCCAGAGTCTGGCTCTAGACTTTAAAAATGTGTGGGGAAAAAACCACAAACTAGCCCAAATACAGGTTAAAAAAAATCATGTGCAAAATAGATGGTAATATTTGTTATTCCTGGAAGTGTTAACATTTAGGAGCCAAATATTTAAATCATTTTCAATTCTTACAAAATGTGTATGTGCATTATTATTTGTAATGCCATCAGTGCCTAGGAGTCCCAGTCATGAACCAAGGCCCCATTGTGCTCGGCGTTGGAAGCAAGAGGAGAGAAGAGTGGAAGGGGGAGGAGTTGGAAGCAGCAGGAATGGGAGAGAGAAGCCCAACACTAAACAAAAAGATGGTTTCTGGCCCAAGGAGTTTACAGTTTAAGTATAAGACAAGAGACAACAGATGAATACAGAAAAACAATGAGGAAAATGAGACAAAATTGGTCAGCATGGCAGACTGTGGTGGTACACCCCTGCAGCCTCACTGCGGTCGAGCTAGATGTGGGCATAGGCGCTGACTCCATGGGTGCTCTGGGGCTGGAGCACCCACAGGGAAAAATTGGTGGGTGCTTAGCACCCACTGGCAGCTCCCAGCCCTGCCTCCCCGTCCCAGCTCACCTCCGCCTCCACTCTGCCTCTGCCTCCTCCCCTGTGTACACCGCATGCCTGCTTTTTCCCCCTGGCTCCCAGCACTTGTGCTGTGAAACAGCTGATTCGCGTGGCAAACACTGGGAGGGAGGGGGGAGGAGGGGAAACGCGGCACACTTTGGGAAGAAGCGGGACCGGGGCAGGGATTTGGGGAAGAGATCCAATAGGGGCAGGGACGGGGCGGGGTTAGGGTGGGGACTTTGGAGAGGGGTTGGAATGGGGATGGGGCAGCACCCACCGGCGCCGGGGAAAGTAGGCACCTATGGATTTGGGCATCACAGAAAAAGAGAGTTTTGAGGAGGGTTTTGAAGAAGGATAAGGAGTTAGATGTGCAGGTGCTTATGGGATGGAGATATATATATATATATATACACACACACACACACACTCCTACTATATACTATATCCTGGGATATACTATATATATATATACACTCCTACTATATATGAGGGACAGCATGAAGAAAGTGTGATAGTGCTTGCTTGAAAATGTAGCAAGTGGACAGTGGAGGCTGGTATCGTGGGCCAAATGGAGGCAGGAGTTGATGTCTCAATAGTAAATGTGAGATAAAAGGTAGGGCGGGATAGGTTGTGAAGAGCCTTAAAAGTAAAGACAAGCAGCTTATGTCTGATGCAATGGAGAAGAGGGAGACAGTAGAGGGATTCAAAGAGAGGGATGACATGGGTGAAAATGATGGATTAGGAATATAATTTTAGCAGCAGCAGAAAAGGATGTTGCAATAATTGACACAAGGATCATGAGATCCTGGATTAGGGTTTTGGTTGTGTAGACAAATAGGAAAGACTGTATCAGAGAGATATCATGTAGAAAGAATTTTCAAGATTTAGATATAGCTTGGATGTGACGATCTAGAGAGAAGCTCAAGTCAAAAATGATGCCCAGGTTACAGGTCTGAGTGACAGTCAGGATGATGGTGTTGTCCAAAGACAGGGCATGAGGGAGAGGGAGCTGATGTATGATCCTGTAAGAGACCAGATAATGGCCAGAGATGGGGAACTCAGAAACAGAGAGATCAGAGAGAGAGCAGTGCTTGGTGAAGACCAAGGCAAGTGAATGGCCCTTTTGAAGACCAAGGCAAGTGAATGGCCCTTTTGGTGTGTGGGAGAATTGAAGCAGGGCTGATGGTCAAATGAAGACAAGAGGGTAAGGAATCATGGGGTCAGATGGGCCTTCAACAGAGAAGCTAAAGTCAGAGAGGATGAATGTGAGAGATTATGAGGGGAAGAGAGAGAGAGAGAACCTGGCATCAAAATCAGAGAGGAATGCCAATAGTGAGGTGGTGGGTAGACAGTAGATGACAGAAACATGGAGGGGCAGAGGAGAGGAAAGTTGGAAGGGGGAAGAGTTGGCAGCAGCAGGAATGGGAGAGGAGAAGCCGAACACCCCTACCTGGTCTGATCTACGGCAGGGAGTGTGAGAAAAGAAGAGACCTCCAGAAGAGACAGCAGCTGCAGACAGTGTCAGATGAAGGACTCCAGGTTTCTGTGGGATATGAACAAGTAATGGATGGTTCTGATCTTTTTAGAAATCGAGTGGGAGTTCTAGAAATAGCAAGAAAAGGGGAGGAAGAGGATGGACATGAGGTTAGGAAGGGTGATATGAAAGGTGAGGGAAGAAGGAGGGGGACTTAAAGGTGGGGCAAATGTCACCAGAAGAGAGGAGGCAAAGGAAGAAGACTTGTCCATTACTGGCCCAGTTCTTTTGGCCAAGGATTTATAAGAAGACATCTAACTTTTGAGCTTTCCTCACCAACTACTAATAGGTTATACCAAAGAGTTCAGCACATGCATCCTTAGTTCCCCTGCCTTTAGAAGACACACCTTTCAAAAGGGTAGGGTTTGCACTGTGGGACTTTTTTTTTTTTTTTTTTTTTAGTTTTCATTTCAGCTACCAAAAATCTACTAGACGTGTAAGTGTGACAGATTGAGAAACCTCCCTGCCACTAGGGAATTACAGTGGTCTTCACTTTCAGTCCTCACCAGTGAGAAGCACTCTGCTTTTTCAGTTTCCCACTGGAAATCACCTCCTTTCTTCAGCGGACCCCGGGAGATTTCACATAGAGGAAAAAAGGGCCCCCAAAAATGTGACCTGTAGCACTATCACAGGTTTTAAGCTTTCAATTGCTCTTATTCTTGATTGCAGATTTTTGCTGGTACTCACGCTGCAGAAATAACAAAAACTAAGAAAACTTGATGCAACAGAAATACTGGAAAGAGAGACTGAGAGAGAAAGGAGTACCTCCTGATTGTCTGCATGACCACCAAAGTTTTCTATTGGTTCCCTGCCAGCTGAATTAGCATAAAATATAAGTCATCAATTTATCTATGCCAGTGGCAAATCAGGACCCAGAAATATTAATCAATCATTAGATTATCAAAGTCAGAAAAATAAATCCAACTACACTATTAAGAAAATTTCATATTTAGCCTAAATGATGCTTAAGGTAAAGTATGAGCCAGTAGCCAGAGGATAGGTAGATTAGATCCTACAGGCTCTAAATTACCTACTGGAGCAAAATCTAAGGAAAATAAATCATATTCCCACTGTCCATGCAGATTGTGAAAATATCATTTAAAAAAAGGGGAAAGAGGCCTAACAGGAGCCTAGGACGGAACTCCTGTAGTTGGAAATGAAGAGGGAATCTTCTGGTAATTTAGAAACCATAATATGACACATATGAGGGATTATAGTAAGTATTCCAACTCTGTAGGGGGCTGCAGGTTAATTACAAACCTAAGAACATAAGAGCAGCCATAATGGGTCAGACTAATGATCCATCAAGCCCAGCATGCCATCTTCCAACAGTGGTCAATGCCAGATGCTTCTGAGGGAATTAAGAGAACAGGTAAATTATCAAATGATCATCCCCTGTTGTCCAATTCCAGCATTTGGCAATCTGAGGTTTAGGGAAACCCAGGTAATGCATCCTTGACCATCTTGGCTAATAGTCATTGATGGACCTATCTTCCATGAATGTATCTCATTCTTTTTGGAACCCAGTTATAGTGTTGGCCTTCACAACATCTCCTGGCAATGAATTCCACAGGAGATTGTGTTGTACGAAGAAGTACCTCTTGCCTGTTAATTTCAGAGGCTTACCCCTGCTTCTTATGTTATGTGAAGGGGTAAATAACACTCCCTTATTCACTTTCTCCTCTCCATTCATAATTTTATA
Organism: Trachemys scripta elegans; assembly: GCF_013100865.1. NCBI lineage: Eukaryota > Metazoa > Chordata > Testudines > Emydidae > Trachemys > Trachemys scripta. The sequence goes on along the minus strand of NC_048298.1, from coordinate 244,536,604 downwards.
GACCTCTATCATATCCCTTCTTAGTCATCTCTTTTCTAAAATGAATAGTCCAAGTCTTTTTAACCTCTCCTCATATGAAAGCTGTTTCATATCTCTAACCATTTTGTTGCCCTTCTGTGTACCTTTTCCATTTCTAATATATCCTTTTTTAAGACAGGGCAACCAGAACTACAAACAGTATTCAAGGTGCAGCCATACCATGGATTTTTATATTAGCATTATGATATTTACTGTTTTGTTATCTATCCCTTTCTTAATGGTCCTTAACATTCTGTTAGTTTTTTCAATTGCCACTTCACATTGAGCAGATGTTTTCAGAGAATTAATGACAATGACTCCAAGATTTGTTCCTTGAGTGGTAACCACTAATTTAGACCCCATCATTTTGTATGTACATTGGGATTATGTTTTCCAATGTGAATTACTTTGCAATTATCAACATTGAATTTCATCTGCCATTTTGTTGCCCAGTCACCAAGTTTTGTGAGATCCCTTTGTAACTCTTCATAGTCTGCTTTGGATTTAACCATCTTCTCATTAATGATCTGGAGGATGGCGTGGACTGCACTCTCAGCAAGTTTGCAGATGACACTAAAGTGGGAGGAGTGGTAGATTCACTGGAGGGTAGGGCTAGGATACAGAGGGACCTAGAAAAATTAGAGGATTGGGCCAAAAGAAACCTGATGAGGTTCAACAAGGACAAGGGCAGTGTCCTGCACATAGGACGGAAGAATCCCATTCATTGTTACAGATTAGGGACTGAATGGCTAGGATGCAGTTCTGCAGAAAAGGACCTAGGGGTTACAGTGGATGAGAAGCTGGATATGAGTCGACAGTTTGCCCTTGCTGCCAAGAAGGCTAACGGCATTTTGGGCTGTATAAGTAGGGGCATTGCCAGCAGATCGAGGGACATGATCGTTCCCCTCTATTCGACATTGGTGAGGCCTCATCTGGAGTACTGTGTCCAGTTTTGTGCCCCACACTACAAGAAGGCTGTGGAAAAATTGAAAGAGTCCAGCGGAGGGCAACAAAAATGATTAGGGGGCTGGAGCACATGACTTATGAAGAGAGGCTGAGGGAATTGGGATTGTTTAGTCTGCAGAAGAGAAGAATGAGGGGGGATTTGATAGCTGCTTTCAACTACCTGAAAGGGGGTTCCAAAGAGGATGGATCTAGACTGTTCTCAGTGATACCTGATGACAGAACAAGGAGTAATGGTCTGAAGTTGCAGTGGGGGAGGTTTAAATTGGATATTAGGAAAAACTTTTTCACTAGGAGGGTGGTGAAGCACTGTATTGGGTTACCTAGGGAGGTGGTGGAATCTCCTTCCTTAGAGGTTTTGACAAAGCCCTGGCTGGGATGATTTAATTGGGGATTGGTCCTGCTTTGAGCAGGGGGTTGGACTAGATGACCTCCTGAGGTCCCTTCCAACCCTGATATTCTATGAGTCTATGATCTTGAGTAATTTTGCATCATCTACAAACTTTGCTTCCTTACTGTTTACCCCCTTTTCCACATCATTTATGAATATGTTGAACAGTACTGGTCCCAGTACAGCTCCCTGGAGCACACTACTATTTACCTCTCTCCATTCTGAAAACTGACCATTTATTCCCACCCTTTGGTTCCTGTCTTTTAACCAGTTACTGATCTATGAGAAAACCTTCCCTCTTATCCCTTGACTCCTTACTTTGCTTACGCACCTTGGTGAGAGACCTTGTCAAACGCATTCTGAAAAGCCAAGTATATTATATTCATTGGCTCACCACTTGTCCACATGGTTGTTTATCCCCCAAAGAATTCTAATAAATTGGTGAGGCATAATTTCCCTTTATAGAAGTCATGTGACTTCCCCAACACATTGTGCTCATCTATGTGTGTGATAATTCTATTCTTTACTACAGTTTCAATCTGTTTATCTGGTACTGTAATTAGTGTTACTCGCCTGTAATTGCAAATATACCCTCTGTACCCTTTTCTTTTTAAATTGGCATCACATTGGCTACTCTCCAGTCATCCAGTACAGAAGATGATTTAAGTGAAAGGTTACACACCATAGTTCGTAGTTTTGCAATTTCATATTTGAGTTCCTTCAGAACTCTTGGGTGAATACCATCTGTTACTGATGACATATTACTGCTTAATTTATCAAATTTGTTCCAAAATCTTTTCTATTGACACATCAGTCTGGGACAGTTCCTCAGATTTGTCACCTAAAAAGAATGGCTCAGGTATGGGAATCTCCTCACATAGTGTGCAGTGAAGACTAGTGCAAAGAATTCAATCAGTTTTTCCACAATGGTCTTGTCTTCCTTGAGCGCTCTGTTAGTGGAACCACTGGATGATTGAGCTGCTGATTGTTTGGCAGGCTTCCTGCTTCCAGGGCTGGCTCCAGGCACCAGCCCAGCAAGCAGGTGCTTGGGGTGGGCAAGGGGAAGGGGTCGGCACGTCGGGCTGTTCCACAGCAATTCGGCGGCGGGTCCCTCTCGGGACCTGACGCCAAATTCCCGCCGAAGAAGAAAGCGACGCGGTGGAGCTGCCACCGGAGTGCCGCCAATCGCAATTGCGATCGCGGCTTTTTTTTTTTCTTTTCCCGCCACTTGGGGCGGCAAAAACCCTGGAGCCGGTCCTGCTGCTTCTGATGTGCTTGAACGGATTTTTGCTGTTAATTTTTGTGTGTTTTTTTAGTTGCTCTTCAAATTCTTTTTTGGCCTGCCTAATTATACTTTTACCCTTGACTTGCTGGAGTTTATGTGCCTTTCTATTTTCCTCAGTAGGATGTGACTTCCAAATTTAACTCTCTTTTTTACTCAGTTGTTTAGTCATGGTGGTATTTTTTTTTTTGGCCCACTTCCTTTTTTTTTTTTTTTTTTTATTTTAATTTGAGGAATATATTTAATTTGAGCCTCTGTTATGGTATTTTTTAAAAGTTTCCATGGAGCTTGCAGGCATTTCACTCTTGTGACTATACCTTTTATTTGCTATTTAACTAGCTTCCTCATTTCTGTTTAGTTCCCCTTTTTGAAGTTAAATGCTACTGTGATGTTCTTCTTTTGCATTTCCCCCTCCTCCCCACAAGGATTTAGTTACATTACAGTCACTATTACTGAGTTGTTCAGCTATATTCACCTCTTGGACCAGATCCTGTGCTCCACTTTGGACTAATTCAGGAATTGCCTCTCTTCTTGTGGATTCCAGAACTAGCAGCTCTAAGAAGCAGTCATTAAAGATATCTAGAAACTTTATCTCTGCATCCCATCCTGAGGTGACATGGATCTAGTCAATAAGGCGATAATTGAAATCCCCCATTATTATTGCATTTTAAATTTTTATAGCATCTTTAATCTACCTGAGCATTTCAGTCACCATCATCATCCTAGTTAGGTGGTTGGTGGTATATGCCTTCTACTATATTCTTAATATTTTAGCATGAATTTCTATTGATAGACATTCTATGATACAGATTGATTCATTTAAGATTTTTACGGTATTTGGCGCTATGCTTTCTTTTACATATAGTGACACTCCTCCACCAGCACAACCTACTCTACCATATTCTGTACCCTGATTTTACCATGTCCCATTGATTATGATTCTTCTGCTAAGTTTCTGTTATGCCTATTATATCAATATCCTAATTTAATGCCAGCCACTCAAGTTCACCCATCTTAGTATTAAAATTCATCCATGTTAGTAAGGGAGATAGCTTATGTGGATAGAGATCCTGAAGGGAGGAACAGCTGAAGTAGTCAACCCTGGGGAGAAAGCACAGGCTGGAATTCATGCAGTCAAGTATTTTGGAATTACTTTTGTTGTTTGTTTTTTAATAAAAACTGGACCCCAAAAGGGGTGACTCTTTTGCTCTGTAAAAAGTGGGTATCTTTGGTTTGGAGCTGGGCTGGTGTTCTACTTCTAAATGCTTTACGGAAAAAGATGGCACAGCATCTGTTTCTTCTCTCACACTAGTATATATCAAGAGTAACTCAATGGAGTTTAAGTGAGAGGAGAATTAGATCTAAGGTCCCTGCCATAAGAGTTTACAATCTAAATAGAAAAAGACCTGGGGGTGAAGAAAGAAAGAAAGAAAGAAAGAAAGAAAGAAAGAAAGAAAGAAAGAAAGAAAGAAAGAAAGGCAATATAATTGAATGGTGAAATGAACCAGCTTTTTATAGTTTCTTGTATCTGCATGGATTTTTAATGCATAATTTGTTCACTAGCTTAAGTTATTTGGGGGAGTGAGCAAAGTGGGACAGGTTTCAAAGGTCTTTCTGAAGAGGTTCATTTTATGCAGAGCTGATCAAAAAGCAAGACTTGTCAATTTATCCTGAATCAGGATAAAAAATTGAAATATCTAAAACTTTTCACAGAAAGAATTCAAAAATGTTGATCCAGAAGTGTCAAAACACTTTGTTTCAGGGTTGATATTAATCTTGCATCTGTCTGAGCCTCGGTAGTGCCTCATGAGAGTTGTCATTCCAGGTCTTTCATCCATCATTCTCCTCTCTGAGCCTTTTCCCTGGCCAGACTACATCTCCTATGATTTTCTAAGGCAGATCTGCCATATGGAGAGATTATGGTACATAGCGGGAGATATCATTGAGCCAGAGAATATGGCTCTTAAGAAAAATAAGACTGGGCACCTGAAGGATCTGGAACTCCTGTGAAGCACCATGACAGTCCAGACAGATGCACAGATAAAAGGGTCAACCTGAAATGAAATGGCTTGATTTGGATCAACCTGAAAAAAATTTAGTTTAATAGAATCATAGAAGATTAGGGTTGGAAGAGACCACTGGAAGTCATCTAGTCCACCCCCCTGTTCAAAGGAGGACTAACCCCAACTAAATCATCCCAGCCAGGGCTTTGTCAAACCAGGCCTTGAAAACTTGCAAGGATGGAGATTCCTAATATCCAACCTAGACCTCCCCCACTTGTTTCCTTGTTTCCATTTTCCTGACTGAACATTTTGATGAAACCCCATTTTTCAATGGAAAATGGTTTCATTTCAAAATGTTTTCATCGGACCTACTTTTAAAGAAGGGCTGAAAGAAAAAGCTATGGAAGCACTCAAGTGTTTGTCTACACAGTGCATTAGTCCGCACCCGAGGAGTGTAAATTCTAGCTCACACTAGTGTGTCATGCACTAACTGGCCCATATTGGGCCTTGTTGGCATGCACTAAAAATTCCCTAGTGCACATGAATGTAGTCCTGTTTCAAACTGTTACATGCAGTAGGGAACTTCTAGTGCATGCACTAGACACTCCTTTGGTGCAGACTAATGAACTGTGAAGACAAGCCCCTGATTATGTCAGGAAGAATGTCTAAGGGGTATAATCTGCAGGGAAAGAAGCCTGGAAATGAGAGACCGAATGGCTGAGAAGGAGGCAATTAGTTATGTGATTTGAAGAAAGTGAAGGGAGAAAAGAGAGCTGTAGGCAGGGAAGGGAATTGAGAACTGGGCTGGCACATGGTTGTGAAGAACCTTCACGACAAGGGGATAAGATTTTAACCAGCTAGTGAAGGAAGACAGTAAAGTGATCTGAGAATGAACTGGATGTAATTAAAGCATTAGGCAAAATAGAAGATTTTTATGGCCTTTTTAGCAGATTGAATGGTGGGATTTTCACTGGTCTACAATTTTTGAGAAGTCGTCTGCTTCAGAGATAAAATGTGCTATTTATTATGTATTTTGATGTGCTGAATTCAAATATGACAATTAAAACAACTGATTGGCTACTGTTTCTAAGATATTTAAGTTTTTACATTTTATGTCTATGTATATTGTGTAGATAGTAGAGTTTTAATCATAAATTGTAAACCTAGGTCTTTTCATGTGTTTATGGTTGCTTTACATGATAATATTTCACCTGTCCTGTTTATGTAACACTTTAAAATCAGCAAAAGGGTTATATAAATACAATTTATTATGACACAAAAGGCAAAAAACTATTATGTACATAGTTTAGTCCTATTCAGTGTCTACTCGGTGCTTCTTGGCTTGTCTCTTGTATTCATTAAATGGAGAATCTCTTGTCACTGTCCAGCAATAGTCTGCAAGCATTGATGGGCTCCATTTGCCCTGATAGCGTTTCTCCATTGTTGCAATGTCCTGGTAAAATCGCTCGCCGTGCTCGTCGCTCATTGGTCCGCAGTTCAGTGGAAAAAAATCTAGATGAGAGTGCAAAAAATGTATCTTTAGTGACATGTTGCAACCAAGGCTTTTGTATGCCTTGAGGAGGTTTTCCACCAACAACTTGTAGTTGTCTGCCTTGTTGTTTCCGAGAAAATTTATTGCCACTAACTGGAAGGCTTTCCATGCCACGCAGTGGCACGCTTTCCATGCCATGCTTTTCCTTGCCACGCAGTGCATGGTCAAATGCATCATCTCGAAGAAGTTCACGAATATGAGGACCAACAAAGACACCTTCCTTTATCTTAGCTTCACTTAACCTTGGAAATTTTCCACAGAGGTACTTGAAAGCTGCTTGTGTTTTGTTAATGGCCTTGACAAAGTTCTTCATCAGACCCAGATGTGTAAGGGTGGTAACAAAATCTTCCTTGATTCAACAAGTGGTGGATGCTGAACACTTTTCCTCCCAGGCTCCAATGACTGTCGGAGTGGCCAGTCTTTCTTGATGTAGTGGGAATCTCTTGCACGACTATCCCATTCGCAGAGAAAACAGCAGTACTTTGTGTATCCAGTCTGCAGACCAAGCAAGAGAGCAACAACCTTCAAATCACCACAAAGCTGCCACTGATGTTAGTCATAGTTTATGCACCTCAAAACTTGTTTCATGTTGTCATAGGTTTCCTTCATATGGACTGCATGACCAACTGGAATTGATGGCAAAACATTGCCATTATGCAGTAAAACAGCTTTAAGACTCATCTTCGATGAATGAATGAACAGTCTCCACTCATCTGGATCGTGAACGATGTTGAGGGCTGCCATCACACCATCGATGTTGTTACAGGCTACAAGATCACCTTCCATGAAGAAGAATGGGACAAGATCCTTTTGACGGTCACGGAACATGGAAACCCTAACATCACCTGCCAGGAGATTCCACTGCTGTAGTCTGGAGCCCAACAGCTCTGCCTTACTCTTGGGTAGTTCCAAATCCCTGACAAGGTCATTCAGTTCACCTTGTGTTATGAGGTGTGGTTCAGAGGAGGAGGATGGGAGAAAATGTGGGTCCTGTGGCACTGATGGTTCCTCTTCCTCATCTGACTCAAGTGAGAATGATTCCGGTGCACCAGGAACCGCCAGTCCTTCTCCGTGGGGTACTGGGCGTATAGCTGATGGAATGTTTGGATAATGCACAGTCCACTTTTTCTTCTTTGACACACCTTTCCCAACTGGAGGCACCATGCAGAAGTAACAGTTGCTGGTATGATCTGTTGGCTCTCTCCGTATCATTGGCACTGCAAAAGGCATAGATTTGCTTTTCCTGTTCAACCACTGGCGAAGATTTGTTGCACAAGTGTTGCAGCATATGTGTGGGGCCTACCTCTTGCCCTGATCTCCAATTTTGCAGCCAAAATAAAGGTGATAGGCTTTCTTAACCATAGTGGTTATACTGCGCTTTTGTGATGCAAAAGTCACTTCACTACAAATGTAGCAGAAGTTATCTGCACTGTTCACACAAGTACGAGGCACCTCTGCTCACTTTGGCTAAACAGAAATGTGTCCCTTTGCAAAATCAAACACTGACAAATAAGAGAGCACAACACTGTATGATTTCTAGAGCTGATATAGGGCAATTTGTTCAGCAGAGTGATGTAAGCTTCGTTATGATTGCATCATCCATGACTTCTAGGAATAACATGATGCAATTCATATCATGTATGACGCAATACCAGCTTCAGATTGCATCATTCATTGTTTTGCCTAAAAAGCAAGTACTGTCCAAACCCAGTCATAGATTTAGTCATAGATCCAGTCAAAGATGTATTTTAGTCATTTCTGGTTTAAATTGAGGTCTCTTCTCTTTATAACTCACTTATCCTCTGCCATTCCCAAGTCAAGGGTCGTATATACTGACCCAATAGCATATCTTGAAAACTAGAGCCAATCAACAATTTTAAGCATAATTTTCGTTCTCAGTGACCCAGAATTAGTAAAGTTTGACTACATTTATTTCAGAAGCATTTTGGCTGTAGAGCAGTGTTATATGGGATGCCAAAAAAAAAAAAAAGAGAAAAATAATTGAGGTGAGAAGTAATCAGAGCCCGAAGAAGGGTAATTAGTGGGCAAAGGAAAGGAAAGGAATGATATAGGATGAAGAGTAAGGATTTAGTAGAACTGGTCAAACTGTTGACCCTTTGGAGTGGGGGATGGCAGAAAACATATTTTTTTATTTCTTAACCAACAATGTTTTAAAAAAACAAAATACAGAATTTAAGTGATAGCCGTGATGTAGAAAGAGAAGTCAAAACACTGTGATTTGAGCTGTGAAGCAATGGAAATTATCAAAAGTGGGGAGGATATAAGAGGATTTTAGTTTTCATTGTGCTCAGTTTGAGCTGGTGGCAGATCATCCAGGAAGAAATGTCAGAGAAACAGTAAGAGATGCAAATCTAAATGTGGAGGAAAAGATTAGGAGTTAAGTAGATTTGAGACTCAACAGTGTATAGGTCAGAGATGAAGCCATGCAATTGGATTAGATTGCCTGGGATAACATGTAGCAGAAAAGAGTCTTGAGTGTCACCAGTAAAGAGTGGAAAGGAGTAGAGGACGAGCCCAAAAGATATTCTGAGGGAATGGTGGAAGAGGTGTGAAAAGCAACAGGAAAGCACATTATTTGATGAAGAGGAAGAAGAGTAACCAAAACTGCCTTGCTACCCTAGAAGAACTGTCTGTATAATTATTGTGCTCAGTTTGCAATAATCAAAGGCATTCATTAAAAAAGTTACAATATAGAGAAATGTTGGACCATGTTCAAACAGCAAAACAGGATAATGCCAAATTATCTGTAGCAATTAAAAAGATAATTTTATATATGGTGAACCTAGCTGAAAACCCTAATCAGTAATATCATGGTATCCTCTTCAAACATCCCCTACAATTCTCTGTAAAGTGTAGATACATAGGCTATGTATTTAATTGTATCTGAGCAAGGGTAATTTAATATTAGAGCTAGGTGGAACTGATGAATACACTTTTTTTAATATACAGGCAAAATCCTTCACAGATTTGCCTCATGATTTTGCATCCGAAATATTTCTAGGGGAGACTGAAAAGGATTATCATGGAAACATAAAAAATGTAGAGCAACATTTTTGTGCAGAGAAGGCCCCAAAGTGACTTTAAAAAGTTGCAGGTCATCACACTGCAGGAAAAAATGTACCATGCATCATGGAAAAGCTCTCTCCAATGGTCTCTTAGGCCCACACCAATTTTGGGAACTTGGTGATCCTGGGCTATGACAGAGCATAGACAATTTCTTGGATCCACCAGGCAAAACTACATGTTGGAAAGACCAGAACTGGACTATCCGGCCTGTTTGAGAGTTTATAGTCCAACTGCAAAGCTGAAATATATGAAATCCTACATCCCCAATATTTTTGGCATATAGAAATGCCCTTTTATTTGGGCCTCACTCTAATCCCTGGGTTTGGCTATTAGCTACTGTAAGTAAGTAGTCCTGAACCCAAAAAACTGTGAAGGAACCTCATGGTTGTTGTTATAAATTATGGGGGGGGGGGGGGGGGGAGATGGGGTGGATAATTTAGTTAGTAAATGGAATCATAGACTCCAAAGCATAATTATAGAACAAGTGGTCTATAGCCTTGGAATACATTGGGCTCTGAATGTATCATAAGTCTAATTTTCGGGAGCAGAGTACCAAAGATTTTGACTAGTGATCAGTCAACTTCATGTGAGTCAGAGGCTCAGCTGAAATAAATGTCCAGAATTTCAGCTGGTTATTCAAAGCCCAAAAAAACAACTTTACAGTGAAAAGTCAAACTCTAAATATTGAAAGAAGAGACTTTCTAATGAAAAGTCCAGTATTTGCTGGTTTCAGATTATCCAAAAAATGCAAGACTAATGACTCTTCTCAGAATATGCATGCACCTCTACTTTCAACTCAACACCGTGAAATGCAGAAGTGAGCCAAATTATTTACAAACATTATTCAAATTTCAAAACCGCTTTAATTTGGGCTCAAATTTATTTATTTTGGATGATGTTTTCGTTAGCTTCTTATTTAATCTCAACTGATTGACCCCAAACCACCTTATTATTGATAGCGCTCTTCCATACACACACACACACACACACACACTTACACACATGTATTTTAACTTTCAGCATATGCTTAAAAGTCCCACTGCATAAATATATTTCTGAATCAGTACTACAACATAAAAGTTCATAAATATGTTGCATAAGGTCATTACACAGCACTTTTAATAGTTCATAACTATGGGGGAAATTCTTCACTTACTCCCATGTACCCCACTGACTACAAAGGTTGTATTTATCCAGGTTAACTTTGGGTAGGTCAATGTTTACGGCCGTGTTTAGAATACAGACACAGCACAGCCAGCTAGTATGTGTATAAATAGTATGTAGATTGTGAGGCACTACTTAGGTGAGTAGAGTAGAGACACACCAGAACCCTAGAGTATATATCCTACATGGCTCTCATTACGTCCAAGTAGTGCCTTCCACATCTATACTGCCAGAGCCTTTCATTGTCTCATATAACTACACATTGCAGTGTGGAAACATCCTGCATTTCATTGTGGCTTGTAGCTACATGTATTCTACATGCTGCCTTAATGTTAAATTAAGTTGAAAATTTAGTTAAAAGTTGAAAATGTTGTAAAAGTATTGTCCATATGACATTCACATTAAATCAACTGAGTTCATCATGATTTCAGTTCTTATAATACTAACATAATTAATAAGTATTAGGTCATGATTTTAAATTGTAACCAAAACTGGAAAGAAAGTGAACATACATCAGAGAGAGAGAGAGAGAGAGAGATTGTGTCTGCAATAGTAACTGACAAAAGTTCTGATGTACTGATATATTGTAGGGGTTTCAGGTATGTGCACGATGTTATATACCATATGTTCTGCTGCTATACTTCATACAAAATAATGGAGAATTTGACATATCAATCTTTGACACTCTCTGCTTATGTGTGTATTTCACATTTAAACATATTTGTCTGTTGATATACAAAATCCCTTTGGGAACGATATTTATTATTTGTTATGTCTACTGTATATTAGGGATGTAAAATCTGTTAATCTTACTTGTTCAAAGCTGATCTTTAAAAAAAGTTTTTGTTTTATCTAATTATCTAATAAATTAATACAACAAGAGAGCTCATTAAATTCAGAGCAAGGAAGAGGAAAAAGGTGTCACTAGAACTTAATTAGCAGGATACAAAGATACCAATTAACACCTATGTCTCAAGAAGAGATAAACTTTTTCATGTGCCATAGTCAAAAAATAAATTCACAGCTGGTTACAGATATTTAAGTGGCATGCAGCTAAATTTAATTCTTGTGTTGATATTAAGGTCAAAGGATCATGTAAGGGAAAAAAACAACGTTCGTGGGCTAGCAATTGTGGTTCTATTTTATTAATATGAACACCGTCTGTTTAGGTATTCAGATTAACAGCAGTGTAGTTATGGAAAAATACACTACAAAAATGGCTCAGAATGTTATAATCTCTTTCTACCAGATGCATCACACTAATTTGTGCCAATAATAATTATAAATATATAATTTGTAATTAACACCTCTGCTAAGCTATCAATTATTTTCTTAAAAAGATAATAAAGGAGCTGATAAGAATAAGATCCTTCTTAAATATAGATGTTGCTATTTTTTCTCTATTTGGGGTTATGTCAACAAAGGTGTAAAGGCCATTGGATTTTAAGTATCCTAGTAAACCATACATAACCATATACGATGAAAATGAAAATGATTATTTAAATTATTATTATTTATGGGGACATTAGTTCATCGATTTAGGTTTAAAAATATAACTTCTTATGTCTACACAGCAACAAGACAGCCCGTGTCAGCCCACACAGGGTCTTAGGGCTCTGGCTGCGGGGCTGTTTCATTACTGTGTAGAGTTCCAGGTTCGGGCTGGAGACCAAGCTCTAGGACCTTCCCACCTTACAGTGTCCTGGAGCCTGGACTCTAGCCTGAGCCTTACATAGCAATGAAACAGCCCCGCAGCCCAAGCCCCATGAGACTAAGTCAGCTGGCATGGGCCAGCTGCAGGAGTCTAGTTGCCATGTAGTCGACATACCCAAAGAAAGATAAATCTTGAGCAGCATCCCAGCAAGTATACATGTGTTATGTTTATATAGTTATTAGAGTTAAATATTCTGCTCTTTGTTACTCCCATTAATCCCACTGAGATGGGGTTGCACTGGCATAACTGAGGGTAGATTGAGGGACTGAGTATCTAAAGGGATTTACCAATTTTAAGAAAACCCTAAAGACATTTTAGGCAGTATCTCTATGCCATTCACAGAAAATTCCACTTAAAACAAACTTGTAAATGACCTGATAGTGTTAAGCAACATAAGAACGAGATGGGGTTGCATTGGCATAAATGAGGGTAGATTGGGAAGACGATGAGTTTTTCAACAAAAAAATTGAACCAGAATTATTTGTCAATATTTTTTCATGGAGAAAAAAAAAACATTTCTCAATAAGCTCTAATTATATCATAAATTTCATTATATCTAGATTTTGTAATGTTTGTTTTCTATCTGCATAGGATTTTCTATTTATTTCTCAGTTTTGAATTTGAGCAATGTCCCTTCACCTTTGAGCTATGGGTTGTTGAAAAGAATTACATTTTTAACAGTCTGCATCTGAAACAGCTGAGGTTTGAAACTTTGCATGAGCAAAAAAATCATTAGGAATGAATGTCTTTACTTGGTTAAATGGTTGAAAAGTCATTGTGCAGATTTTTTGCATTCTTCCCCTGAAGTTAGTTGAAGTCAATGGGTGTCACACGTGACAATCTGACAATGGAGTTGTAGATTCCAGATCTCCAAATGTATCCAAAAAGTTAAGAATAATTGAACAAATACTTCTTGAGTAAACAGTTCTATATTTTTGTGGTGCCAAAGAGGGCAATTTAAAACCAGATGCTTCCCAGGAGTATCCAGGATTCGGAGGCATCTTGCTATCATCTGCCTTTAATATGAAGAAGTTTTGGCTGTTCCTGATGTGGGTCAGCTCCCCAATCCCATTGACTGCAGGCAGCACAAGCCCTGCTGACACTCTGCAGGTTAGAGATAGGCACACTTCTGCCCTTGAGCTTCTGGGCATCTCTCTTGCATTTTCAGGTGCTATTAAACTGGACATTTTCAGGATTCACTGATTCGCTGCTTCCAAAGAAACAGCACATACCAGTTCCACTTCATATCACTGCTCCATTTAACTCACAGCACTTTGATTTGATTATAGTGAAATCAAATATAAGTTAGCATAGAGATTCAAGTAATAGCAAGTAGAAATATTGGAAACAAATAATTACATATAAAATAAAATCATAACACACCTTCTAGAGTCTAGACTTAATTAATTAACAAGATACTCTCATGTTACTAGAGTAATCCTTTACAGCCAAGCTGATGTTACCCTTCTTTCCTGAGACATGTGTGCTGTCAGTTAGCCTCATAGATTCCTACACCAAAAGGGATCATTTGGTTATCTAGTCCTACCTCCTTCATAACATAGGCCATAGCATGTCCTCCAAATACTTCCTAGAGCAGATCTTTTAGAAAAATATCCAATCTTGATTTAAAAATAGTCCGTGATGGAGAATCTACCTTAGCCTTTGATAAATTGTTCCAATGGATAATTACACTCACTGTCGAAAATGTATGCCTTATTTTCAGTCTGAATTTGACTAGCTTCAACTTTCAGCCATTTAATTATGTTATATGACTCATAGACTCATAGACTCATAGACTTTAAGGTCAGAAGGGACCATTATGATCATCTGGTCTGACCCCCTGCATGCTGCAGGCCACAAAACCCTTCCCTGGACTCTGCCGTTGAAGTCCCCAATCCTGTGTTTTAGTGACTTCAATCGGCAGAGACCCTCCTGCTAGTGATCCCTGCCCCATGCTGCGGAGGAAGGCGAAAAACCTCCAGAGGCTCAGCCAATTTACCCTGGAGGAAAATTCCTTCCCGACCCCAAATATGGCGATCAGTAAGACCCCGAGCATGTAGGCAAGAGTCTCTAGTCTGACCCCTGTTGGCCATTATACTATGTACGTACCATTGCTTGGTTTTCCTTGGCTACTATGTTTTACCATTAAACCATTCCCTCCATAAACTTATCTAACTTGATCTTAAAACCAGACAGGTCCGTCGCCCCCACCGTTTCCCTCGGAAGGCCGTTCCAATATTTCACCCCTCTGACGGTCAGAAACCTTCGTCTAATTTCAAGCCTGAACTTCCCCACGGCCAGTTTATATCCATTCGTTCTCATGTCCACATTAGTACTAAGCTGGAATAATTCCTCTCCCTCCCTTGTATTTATCCCTCTGATATATTTAAAGATAGCAATCATATCCCCCCTCAGCCTTCGCTTTGTCAGACTAAACAACCCAAGCTCCTCTAGTCTCTTTTCATACGACAGGTTTTCCATTCCTCTGATCATCCTAGTCGCCCTTCTCTGCACCCGTTCCAGTTTGAGTTCATCCTTTTTAAACATGGGAGACCAGAACTGCACACAGTACTCCAAATGAGGTCTCACCAGCGCCTTATACAACGGAAGCAGGACCTCCTTATCCCTACTAGATATACCTCGCCTAATACATCCCAAGACCGCATTGGCTTTTTTCACCGCCACGTCACATTGTCGGCTCATAGTCATCCTGCGGTCTACAAGGACCCCTAGGTCCTTCTCCTCTTCCGTTACTTCTAACCAATGCGTCCCCATCTTGTAACTAAAATTGTTATTAGTCATCCCCAAGTGCATCACCTTACACTTTTCACTATTAAATTTCATCCTATTTCTGATACTCCAATTCACAAGCTCATTCAAGTCTCCCTGCAGAATATCCCTATCCTCCTCCTAATTTGCAACGCCTCCCACCTTCGTATCATCTGCAAACTTTATCAGCCCACTCCTGCAATCGGTTCCGAGGTCAGTTATAAATAGATTAAATAAAATGGGTCCCAAAACCGAACCTTGAGGCACTCCACTAGTAACCTCCCTCCAACCTGACAGTTCACCCTTTAATACGACCCGCTGCATTCTCCCCATTAACCAATTCCTTATCCACCTCTGGATTTTCATATCGATCCCCATGTTTTCCAGTTTAACCAATAATTCCTCATGGGGTACAGTATCAAACGCTTTACTGAAATCCAGGTATATTAGGTCCACTGCATTTCCCTTATCTAATAAGTCCGTTACTTTCTCAAAGAAGGAGATCAGATTCGTTTGGCACGATCTGCCCTTCGTAAAACCATGTTGTAATTTATCGCAATTGCCATTAATCTCAAGGTCCTCAACTAGTTTCTCTTTCAGAATCTTCTCCAGCACCTTGCACACTACAAATGTTAAACTAACAGGCCTGTAGTTACCCGGATCACTTTTTTTCCCTTTCTTGAAAATAGGAACCACATTAGCTATTCTCCAGTCTAACGGGACCACCCCCGAGTTTACAGATTCATTAAATATTATCGCTAATGGGCCTGCTATTTCCCGTGCCAATTCCTTCAATATTCTCGGATGAAGATCGTCCGGTCCTCCCGACTTAGACCCATTAAGGCGTTCAAGTTTTGTTTCTACCTCGAATACGGTAATCCCCCATCCTGTATGCCCCTCTGTAATGGTGCTAGTATCCCTAATACCTTCATTGGCCTCATTAAACACCGATGCAAAATATTCATTGAGATATTGCGCCATGCCTAGATTATCTTTAATCTCCTCTCCGGCTATAGTCTTCAGCGGTCCCACTTCTTCTTTCTTTGCTTTCTTCCTATTTATATGTCTGTAAAACCTTTTACTATTGCTTTTAATTCCCCTCGCTAGGTCCAACTCTACATGGCCTTTGGCCTTTCTCACTCTATCTCTACATTCTCTGACTTCACTAAGGTAAGTTTCCTTACTGATCCCTCCCCTCTTCCACTCTTTGTACGCTTTCTGTTTTTTCCTAATTGCCCCTTTGAGTCGGTCGCTCATCCAGCTCGGTCTAAATCTCTTGCTTAGTAATCTTTTTCCCTTTTTGGGGATACAGGCCTCTGACAGCTCATGCATCTTTAACTTAAAGTAATCCCAGGCTTCTTCTGCCTTTAGATCCATTAATACGTTTGCCCAATCCACTTCCCTTACCAGTCCCCTTAATTTGTTAAAATTGGCCTTTTTAAAATTATAAACCTTAGTCTTTGACTTAATTCTGTTACTCCTTCCATTTAGTTTAAACCGAATTAGCTCATGATCACTGGAGCCCAAGTTGTCCCCTACTACCACTTCCTCAACGAGGTCCTCACTACTTACCAGAATCAAATCTAAAATGGCCTCCCCCCTCGTCGGTTCAGCTACCACTTGATGAAGGAATTGATCAGCAAGCACATCTAGGAACATCTGAGCCCTATTATTGCTACTAGCGTTTGTTCCCCAATCTATATCCGGGAAGTTAAAGTCCCCCATAATTACACAGTTTCTATTAGTATTTACTTCCCTAAATACATTAAATAGTTCCTTATCCATATCCTGGGTCGATCCCGGCGGTCTATAGCACACCCCAAGCACTATCCCCGGAGAGGCTCTAGTAGTCCTTTTACCCAGTGTGAGTATTGCCCAGACGGACTCTGTGTTATCTATTCCATCCACTATTATTTCTTTACAGCTTATTTCACTATTGACATACAATGCCACCCCCCCACCTTTACCTTTGTCCCAGTCTTTCCTAAACAGTGCATACCCCTCCATACCTGTGTTCCAGTCGTGACTGCCATTCCACCATGTTTCAGTTATTCCTATGATATCTGGTTTCAATTCTTGGACCAAGAGCTCCAATTCCTCCATTTTATTACCTAGGCTTCTTGCATTGGTGTATAAACACCCTAATGTATGTCGTTTAGCCTGTCTCTCATTAGTAGCACTATATGTTGCGGGCCTCTTTGCGTCCGTCCCCCCTGTCCTTCCTATGTCCAATCTCATCTCCCCGGCTATGTCTCCTCTTATTTCACTCAGCTTTTCAATACTGGAATCTGGTGTGGAGATTAACTGTGCATCTCCCAACCGTCTCCCCAAACTTCCTAGTTTAAAGCTCTTTTGATAAGATGAGCCAGATATGCTTATCTGCTAGATTGAAGAGCCCATTATTAAATATTTGTTCCCCATGTAGATACTTATAGATTGTAATCAAGTCACTGGTTAATTTCTTTTTGTTAAATGAAATAGATAGACTCAAAGACCTCAGTTATACTACACTGGAATACAAAACCTAAAGCACAATCATGGCTGGTGCAGGTCAGCTGACTCGGGCCTGGATGGCAGCTTGAGCCTGAATGTCTACACAGCAATTTTTCAGAATGCAGCCCGAATCCAGTGAGCTCAAGTCAGCTGACCCAGGCCAGCTGTGGGTGTTTAATGCTGTGTAAGCATACCCTATAAGGCAGGGATTGGCAACCTTTGGAACGCGGCCTGCCAGGGTAAG
Source organism: Trachemys scripta elegans (assembly GCF_013100865.1). Lineage (NCBI taxonomy): Eukaryota > Metazoa > Chordata > Testudines > Emydidae > Trachemys > Trachemys scripta. The sequence goes on along the minus strand of NC_048298.1, from coordinate 244,518,924 downwards.
CCCCTGGCAGGCTGAGCCGGTTTGTTTACCTGCCGCATCTGCAGGTTCGGCTGATTGCAGCTCCCACTGGCCATGGTTCGCCGCTCCAGGCCAATGGGGGTGGCGGGAAGTGGCAGCCAGTACATCCCTCATCCTGCGCTGCTTCCTGCAGCCCCCATTGACCTGGAGCGAACCTCAGCCAGTGGGAGCAGCAATCGGCCGACCCTGCAGATGCAGCAGGTAAACAAACTGGCCTGGCCCGCCAGGAGGCTTACCCTGGTGAGCTGCGTGCCAGAAGTTGACGATCCCTGCTATAAGGCATATTTTCTAATCTTTTAATCTTTCTCATGACTCTTCTCTGAACTCTCTCCAATTTTTCAACAACCTTCTTGAATAAAGGACAATGAACTGGACACAGTATTCCAGCAGTGGTCTCACCAGTGCCAAATACAGAGGTAAAATAACTTCCCCACTCCTCCTCAAAATTCCCCTGTTTATGCATACCAAGATCACATTAGCTCTTTTGGCCACAGCATCACACTGGGAGCTCCCATTCAGCTGATTATCCATTGTGACCACCATATATTTCTCAGAGCCACTGCTTTCTAGGACACAGCCCCCATTCTGTAAGTATTTCCTAGATTCTTTGTTCCTAGATATTCCTTGTCCTCCTAGGTGAAGGATTTTATGTCTCTCTCTTTGCACTTTACACCAGCCCAGTCCTATGTCTTTTTTCATAAACACTGTTAGTTTCATCCTGTGAGTTTTCTCTTTCTTTTTTAGATTTTGCAATCTCTCAATTCTCACCTTGCTCAGTATGCAAATAGTCATAGAGTATGAGACCTACAATACACAAATAACCAGACAGGGAGCATCTCCAAGGTAGATCACCTCCTGGTGACATGCCTTAACTCCAAGACCTTAAGAGCATAATTTTCAGTATAGATATATAACTTGTTAAATATTATCATTCATTTTGCAATGCCTATGATGACTAGTGGGCTACTGACTCTCAGTAGAGACCTCATGTGCCACCATTCCATAAACTAGTATGCAGATATCTAACCCAAGGTATTTGTATAAAACCATATGGACCCCCTGTGCACTCTGCCAATTGGCACCAACCAGGTCCATGGGTTAGACCTACCCACCCCTTTCAAAGAGCAAGAAAGCACTCTGAGAACATCACTAATTACTCTGTAATGGTACTAGTCAGATCATTTAATTCAATACATATAATTATATAAACATACTTTAACTATAAATATATATAAATCTGTGAACCCCAAAGGCATGTAACCAAATTGCCCTAGGCAACTTCAACCTGCTCCCATTCACTTTGAAGCTGGAAGAGATCAGAGACATCTTCTTCTGTTCTTGCTGCCCTTGGAGTACTGGAGCACAGGAAAAGCAGCATGAATCCAATTTCTTGTGCAGCAGAATCTCTCCTATACACCATCTTTTGTTGAAGGGGTCTCTTTTCTTGGAGCACTTTATGGTGAGCAACATGGGTAGTGACTCACCTTCCCTAAACAATGCAAAGTAACCTACTACAGAACTTTAAATTAAAAACAACAATACTGTCACTTAAAATCAATAACCATTTCAGTGCTTCGCATAAAGACATTGCTAACCATTCCAGTCAGGTCCTCTCTTCCTTCTCTAGGGAGCACCAACATTTTTTTTTCCCGTAAGATGCTTTTGGGAGCTTTCTTTGAGGAGGTTTTTAAGTGCAGATTGGAGCAGCATCCTTTCCTCATGACCATGGTGAGGAAATTGAAACTTTCACTTAAGGGTTATATACACCTTATACTAATGAGTGTGTAGCTGATGGATTTGGGGGCAATTCAAATAGCTGAAGGTTGGATAAATGAGTTTGGGGATAAGTTAAATTGTTCTGTACCTATTATATTCTGCTGTAGCCCTGCCTAAAAGTTGTGGCTTGAGTTTGGGATGTTTGACAAATGGAAATGTTTATTTCAACCTCAGTGAATTCAAACAGCTCAAGGGATTTTCTCAAACTTTCAGAAAGACTCAGGGCAAAAGGTAAATGTTTCAGAAAGGTAAAGTGTGTGAAAATGGAATTTACTGAATACTGTCTTGCAAAGTGCATTCTCCTAGGAGCTGGCTGTTAGCATAACTCCACTGTCCTCTTTTCTACACTGTTTTGCAGCATCTAAACTCATTAAAATGTATGAGCATTAGTATACTGAATAACTACTGAATGTCCTTCATGAAGCTTTCCTTTTTGTTGCCAGGTAGAATTCTATTCTTAAATATATTTAGTGCACTAAGTAACTGGAGCACCCATCAGAATTGTGCAAGGAAGACACAGAGCCCTGATTTTTGTTTAAATTAATGCCTCCTGTATTCTGCTGTAGCAAAGTAAACAGGTCCTAGCATAAATGAGAAGCAGGCCCATGGTCTCTAGTTACTGAAATTTTGCTGTTTATCATCAATATAAAGAATTGTCTTTTTTAATGTATTTTATGGCATTCCAGGCAGGCCAGCTTCGAGATTGACAAGTACAAATATAAAGGGAACAATAATTCTAAGAGTTCTGGGTGTTCACAAATTCAGTATTTTTCATACGTATTAGGAAACCTACATACTTATGCTGGATAGTTCAAGGTGAATTAAGAGATGCTTATTCACAATTCTCATAGCTGGAACTAAGAATACTGGCCCAACTTGTGAGTTTTCACACACTACATGTTCCATATAAGCTCTAGTCACTATATTTTCTGCAAGATTAAATTCAACTGCAAACATATAAAACATGTCTTGATATCATCCACCTACACAGGCAGGCAACAATATTTATGAGCCATCTATATTTGTCTCTAAATAATTCTACTATACAGTAATCAGTTTTAGCTAATTTGATGTCACCCCTGGAGTTATACATCCACTGATTAACAATATTTCTATAAAATATCACCGAAGATGAAGGATACTATCCCAGTTATATGCGGAAGTTGAAGACATTCAGCACATAGTAGGGTCAGGACTCAAATGCAGATCTGTTTCTTCAGTCCAGAATTCCTGATCTTTTGCCTACCCAGCAATGTACTGATCCTAATGTTCTCTGAACATCTAAACTAATCTTTGAACCCTGGTATAGTTTATACAGTAAAAGATTGTTGACTCTTTGTGTTGGTGCACTGCATATTTCTTATACTAAATATTGTCAGTGTCCCTTTCCCATTCTGACACAAAAAATAACAAAAACAAAATATGGCCATTCATCAGGACCTAGAATGTACACTGCTTGCTGAATGAGGAGTATAGAAACATGAGAAGTTGCACTGATTTCTCCATAATACATATGCATCCTAACAACAAATGTCAACTAAAGTAATATCAGCAAGGCTTATTTTAGTAAAAGACAGGGAATATTTTAAATTGCTTCTTCAACTAACAGTGCCAAATGCTTTAAGTACTTCTCAGGGATTATTCTTCTAGAGATTGGAAACTGGAAAACAGAAGTGTTTTCTAATATCCAAGGGCTATCCAATATTCCCTCTTACAATGATGTGGTCCAGTGATTAGGGCACAGGACTCAGAAAACCTGGGATAAAATCTTGACCCACCAAAGTCAATGGGAATTATTCCATTGATTTCAGTGAAGCCATGATTCCTCCTGATTCTGCCACTGACCTACTGTGTAACTCTAGGTAAAACACCTCATCCTTATGCCCCATCAGAATCCTTGTATGTCTTGTCTATTTACTCTGTAAGTTCTTCAGGACAGTGGCTGCCTCTTACTTACACAAAGGGGAGTTGCTACTATTTGGGGCTTCAAGTTTTTACTGAAATATAATAATGATTGCCTCCAATGAGCCTTAGATGAGGCCCACAGTGCAGGACTCTTTGAAAGTAGGGCAAGGTTGATTGGGGATCTTCCTTCTGAATGCAATTCCATGTCCTTGAGTATTTATTTGCAGGGTTTAATGTATTCCTCCAAAGGAACTAAGAATTTTACTTGCCCCAGTAGGATAATCTTCAAGTGGTAGTGTAATGGGGATAGATTGCATACAGCTACTATTAGATTCCCTTTTCTTACATTTCAGCATAACCATGCTGACCCACATGCCAGATTTCCACCTTCTCAGGATGTTTTGGAAAACATTATACAGAGTCAACCCCCAGGACTAATTTATTCTCAACCTTGAATGCACGTGTTAGCAAAAGTTCCCGTCATCTTCAAAGGGAATATCACAGAGTTACCTGTTAAACAAATGTTTACATTTAATACACACACAAAACATTGTAAAGAATATTCAAAATATTTCCTAAATAACTTAAAACAAAAGGCTATTATATAGTAAATCTACCAGTGTTTATTGCTATACAAGCTTCCTTAAATTTGGTACTGTTAACATGCACAAGTATAGAATGGAAGTTCGGTTTGCAGCTTCAGCATTACAATGTAACATTTTTTATAGCATTTACACTTGTATACTTTAGTGAATATATGTAAACCTATTCTTTCCTCTCCAATCTTTCAGAAATTATTTCTCAGTTTATAGTATGGCTAAAGTATAATGCGTGCTACTTGATATATACTTGGTATATACTTGGTATATACTTGCTATATGCATCCGAAGAAGTGGGCTGTAGTCCACGAAAGCTTATGCTCTAATAAATTTGTTAGTCTCTAAGGTGCCACAAGTACTCCTGTTCTTCTTTTTGCGTGCTACTTGGATTTCTTCAGAGCCTGCAAAGGAAATTGCATAGCTTCTCAGTCAAAAAACTAAACGCTTGTCTTATCTGTCAACAAGAGTCTGGTGGCTCCTTATAGATAGCAGCATTCAGTCCATTGGTTAATAGATGCCTTGTTTCCTTAGCTTGTACGCAGATAAGAAATCTGCAGATCAGTGTTGCAGGTTTAGAGACCTCAGCCCTGTCAGACACATCTCATGGTCTTATGTTGATCAGCCGTGTCCATAGTGCTTTCCGTAACTCTTGTGTTATTATTTATAAACTACTCCTCAGCCTTGAGCTCTAATTGGCTCAATTCACAGGCTGTAAATGTATAAAACATACAAAACTGCCTGCTCAGAAGGGTTATTTTCTATATAACATCAAGAAAAACGAATCATCTGTCTTTTCACAAATCCATACCTCCTCCCAAGGGCTTTTCTTCTTTACTTTAGAATAAAATAAATGATTGCTATATAAAATACGCAGGTTACAGTAGCATAACCTGCATCTAAAGATGTGAAAATAAAGTAAAATGTATGTATACCTATTACATTATACAATGTACTACATAAGGTACCCACTTGTGCCAACTAAATTGCACAACGAATCTGTCTAAATACCAGCCATTAACTTCCAACGTCATACAAATGGTGTTCTCATTTCTTTGAATCCATATAATCATTTTTTTTTTGGCTGACAACTCAAGCAATCCTTAATATCACTGCTTTATGCTGGTCAGAAACCTACTTTTCCATTTTTGTAGAATCATGATCTTGAGGACTTTGATGGGAGATAAATTGGGCTCTATCATTGTACAGAGACCTTATGTTGACAAAAAAAGGAGGCTGTTTCCTCTTGCTCATTCTGATTACTTTACTGATGTCCAACTCCCTGCGCATATTGATCTATAGTTACAAGCTTAATTGTGTCATAAGGGCTCATATCTAAAATAGTTATTTGCTGAGCATTGTCAGTGTACACTCTGTCCCAAGAAGTTTACAATACAGACCTTAACTCTTCCCTAAAAAAATGTAATTGTGATGACCATAGCATGCCTTCACACATTTGGTTGTTTTCCTTTTCCCCATTAAAGAGTGCTGAGTGTTCTTAGTTGGATGACCGATACATGTCCTTCTACGTTTGCATAATCAAAAAATAATACAATTTTAAAACGCTGAAAATTCATCTGTCTAATTTATATACACAGAGTCTTAAATTTTAATGCTACAGTGATCAAAGACTTCTTTCTTTCCTTCCCTTTCCCTAAATCTGAGACCATTGCATGATATTTGGGAGGGGTAAAAAAAAAAACACAAAAAATTGGTGAGGTAGAAAACAAAAAGGGGAAAATCAGGGCATAAAAGAATCAGATTTATAGTAGCCTCATTACTTTGATTTAATACTTCAATAAATTCATTTAATTTTTTTGAATGTAAGACTGAACAATATACTTTATTATTTCTTGCTGGCTTACTGCCAACTGCTTTAGGGAAAAATGAAACTCTTGAGCTTTCAATGCCTACTCCTATAATACTCCTATTTATTAAATAATGGCTTCCAAAATGATGAAAGGATTGATTGATTGACTCCACCCACCCATATGCACATTGCCACCAATATTTCTACTTCTTTTGGGGGGGGTAAATTTATAGGGTGCCACTCCCAGGCTCAGCTTTCTGAAATGCAGGCCCAACTTTATCAGATAGCCTTGAAAAAAAGAAGTCTCCTTCAAAAAATGGAAGATGGGTTTCTCGGTGTCTCACTTTTCAGTTAAAAGAGATTCATAATCTCCCAGGAAAGATAAATATTGGATACAATAATAACTTGGACATTATGGACATAGTTAAATGGCAGTCTAGTAATTTGTTAATGAAAGACCTGATGATGAAACAAAAACAAAACCAATCTCCATTCTCCTCCCCCGCCTCAAGTGACTGTTAATTTGAAATAAGAAAAGTTGTTCTTAGGAAATTACACTATGACTTACATGGTGTGGCCATTCTAAACTCATGACTGGTTGTCCCAGCCTATTCAATTGTCATACTCCATTTCTCAAGAAGAAGTGTGAGAATTTAGTGCTTCCTTACCTCAAACTGTCTCTAATAACTTCTATTCATCTCTCACTTTGAAGAGAAAACAAATTAATCATGAGGGTTTTTTCCCCTCCAACATAGACATATATCCCAATGTATTCCTCAGAATGTGTGATAGACCCAGATAGTAACTATTATAAAAGGTTAAGTATTATGAGAAAATAAGTGCTATGATCTGAACTCATTAGCATCTCTTAATAATACATTATTACATTGATACAGAAATGTTAATCATTAAACAAAAAAATGCCTCAAGTAGTAATATTATTTTGTAATATCTATATCTTTGTACTGCAGTTCTACATCCTCATACCGTGCTTTGTTAAATCTTACCTTCAGTTCTTGAAAGTTTTTGTTTATACAGATTAATGCTACACTTGCCTTCTTCATTAAGGGGAGCCATAGCTGCATAGTTATTCTCAACACAGTACGAGATATAAACAAGATCAATAGGCATCTGTCAAATTCTTTTTCTAATAGGTGATGGACTTTATCACTTCACTCCTCAGAAATCAGTGATCTAATGTCAGTAGCATGATCAAGCATGAGTCTATCCAGTTCTGAATAATAAAATCATCATCTTCTAGATGTAGTTATCCTGTTACTATGCTCCAAAAACATCCCTTCAGTTTCTAAAGACTTTGAAATAATTTGTTTTCTCTAAACTAATTTGTATCTTGTCAAAGTGAGATTGCAGTTTTACAACCACCCAGGGAATAACTGATCCCCTTCCATAAATAACAGAGTCATCTGCATAAATACCTACAAAAAGGTCCCTGTAGACTTTAAATATATTATATATGGAGAGAAAATACAGATGCAATTAAAAAAGTGAGTTATGCAAGAGGGAGGCGTCACTTGATATATCTCATTCTTTCCAACACTAATGTTTTTGTACCAGCATGTAGACAAAGTTATATAAGCTCTTAGATCTGGGAGTATTACAGAATTAGTGAAAGCAGCATTTTTGAAAAATCCCCCAAACTCCTTACTGCTCAAAATCCACAAGTAAGGGGTTTGACGGATTTTTTTAAAATCCTTCTCTCTCTAATTGATCCCCAAACAAATAATCTCAGGATGGCCACCCAGGAAACCAGTACATCCGGAAAGGATGTTTTCAGTATTAGTAAAGTACTCTTCTGGTTGTTAAAATGTTGTTTCTGAAAATGTTGCCCTCCTAAATTAGTGAGCCCAAGAATACAGTGCTTTGGCAAAAGGCAGGATGTCACAGCTACAATAAGGCAACAATGGTACATGTCGTGAATTTAAATCTTTAGAAATGTCCCACAAGTGGGAGTGCCTACTCGCCGAGCCTGGTCTCGCATATAGGAAGGACATGGAAATGGTAGTTTGTATAAAACTTAGGCTCCCCACCAGAATCCCTATAAAGCACAGGGCGGAGAAGAGGATGAATGGACGGGAGAGTGTGCTCCACTCTCAGGCCTCTACATGAAAGTAGGAAAGGGATTGAAAATGTTATCAAGAAGATGATTCCACACCTTGCTCGGTTGCTGAAGGAGACAGGGTGGAAAATGTCTCCCCCAGTCTGGATCCCAGCATGGAGTAGAAAAAGGAAGTGGAGGACAAAGAAAAGGAGGATCTCTCTATCTCTCTGCAGGCACCAAGGAGGAGAACATTCAGGAGGGTCCCCCAGCTCCTGAAAGATGAATGATGAATGGGGAGAAAATGGAATCCAGAAGATTCAATGAGAGCTCAGGAAGAGGGAATAGGTTGTTTCTCAGTGGAACAGAAGAACACAAAGAATAGGCCATACCCTCTGGATCCCTCACATTACAGTGTACATGGCAGAAGCAGTGAAGGGTAGAAGGTCTGGTATTCTCACTAGATGCAGGGACAGGAGGAGAGAAGATGAGCAGTGCCAGAAAAAAGTGGGGTATGGTATCCTCTCACACCCTTGCAGGGAACCAGAGGACTCAGCAAAAATAGGGAGAAGGGCAGATGGCTTGCTTACAGCTAGCACGAGGTGGGTCTCAGTGCCTAAATGCATTTCAGCAGATGTCTCCTATCAAGCTAACATCCACTCCCCTGATGTTTGATTCAGTCATAATCATCAGCAGAAGAGAGAAAAAAACAAAATTGGAATGTTAAAATAAAACAAAAAACAAGCCACCACCCTGGAAAGCTTTTGAAGGCCGACTCAGAGAAAAAATCTGACATTAAAAACTCTCTCTCTCTGAGATTTGGTTCAAGTGGGGATTTTTTAGCACATGACAAACCTTTACATTCAACTCCAAACGCCCAATGAATGAGATAGATCAGGATAAGGCCAGCACTCCTTTTTAATAAAAAGCATATAGATTCCTAGATATCCATAGCAAACTTCAGTAGTAGGAAGTATTTGTGGTTTTGCTGAACAGGCTTAGCAATTTGTCCAGAATGGTAAAAGAGACTGTCAAGGAGCGAAAACAAGCAACATTGTAAACGTCAAACAGAAAAGCCCTGGATTCCAGTACCCTGAGCTATAGTCAGGCCTCAAGCAAGTACTGTTCAGCCCCAGCTTTCCTCCTTTGGGAAGAATATGGAGATTTGTGATTTCATTGTTAAACTCCACTAGTAGTAGCAGGAAAAAAAACATAATCAAGAGGCACAATTTGAGGGCCTGACCCAAAGCCCATTGAAGTTAATGAGAATTTTTCCATTTATTTCAATGAGCTTTGGGTCAGGCCACGAGAGATCAATTATTGCAACACCAGTGGTTATATCAAGGATTGGCAACCTTTGGCATGCAGCCCACCAGGGAAATCCACTGGTGGTCCGGGACAGTTTGTTTACCTGCAACTTCCACAGGTTCGCCGCTCCAGGCCAATGGGGCCTGCAGGAAGTGGCACGGCCAAAGGGATGTGCTGGCCGCCACTTCCCACAGCCCCCATTGGCCTGGAACGGTGAACTGCAGCCAGTAGGAACTGTGATCAGCCAAACCTATGGACACTGCAAGTAAACAAACCATCCTGGCCTGCCAGCGGATTTCCCTGATGGGCTGTGTGCTCAAGGTTGCTGATCCCTGGGTTATATGATATATTCTGTGTAGAGTTTCAGTGTAAAGCACAGTGGTGCCTAACTCTGGGACTTAGGCATCTTAGTGTGTCAGATGTGGGCCAGAGTGAGACTGATTTGATAGTTGAGTGGCTAAAGCCCTTCTCTGAGAGATGGGAAATCAATGTTCAGATCCCTTCTCCTCATCAGGCAGAAGGGGAGATTCAACCAGTGGTCTTACCCATCCTTGCTGAGTATTCTAACTGCTGGGCTAAAGGTTGTAAAGGAGGAATTCTTCCTTCCCTACCACCCCAGCTGTTTTGTGTGGAGTCAGGTCTTCACTGCCACTGTTCTTACAAGAAACAGCTTAAGCACCTGACTATAGAAGAGAATTCACAGCTGTGTATAGAAAGTGGAGATAGGCACCTCCCTCCAGCCCGTACTTAGACTAACTTGCTTAGAGGGACAGGACTTAGAACACACCCCTCTCTTCGGCATCTGCTATTGGCTGACTTAGACAGCTCTCTGCCTAGCATGCTGGCTTTTGTAGATCCCATTCTTCAGTGCCTATTTCTCCACATGCATTGTACAGGGAGCCTCAGTGCCTAATTCAGAGTTAGTAGATTCCCTGGGGTAGCTAGGTATCTAAGAGTTGGTATTGCAATTCCTAAATCCCTTTGTAGATTTTCCTCTTATTACTTACAAAAGAAGATACTAAAGATACAAAACAATAATAACAGTAGAGGCAAGCATTTGAAATATCACACAGCCAGTCTATTTGTGAAAGAGAACCAGCCTCAAGCTGAGATGCTAAGAGAGAAACCCCCAAGATAGCACTAACCAACCATCTAGTGGGCAAGGGCAGGCACAGGAAGGCAAGGGAGACTGGAACCAATGCCCCTGGAACCTCTACAAGAGTTAGAATGTATTGAAAGGATAGAAGAGATGAGTAATTATGAGCAGTAAGTTAGTGTCCATGTCCATCTTGACCCATGTTCAAGCATAGATCAATATCAAAAATCATTTCTTCTTCAATGAATGATGGAGTGACTGGTAAAGCTCTAAGAATGCTATTTCTGAATACATTTCCAGCAGTTAACACCGGGCTGGGTGAATTCAGTATGGAATTCACTGTAGAGGATAGAGAAAGTAGGTGAAAAGTTTCAAGGTGTTTTACTGAAGAAGATTAAAAACCAAAAAAAAAAAAAATCAAAGGTAGCTGTGATTTTTTTTATTAATTAATGGAGATATCCCATCTCCTAGAACTGGAAGTGTCATCAAGTCCAGCCCCCTGCCTTCACTAGCAGGACCAAGCACTGATTTTGCCCCATACCCCTAAGTGGCCCCCTCAAGGATTAAACTCACAACCCTGGGTTTAGGAGGCCAATTCCCAAACCACTGAGCTGTCCCTCCAGATCTGAGATAGCTCACCTATCAGCACACTGCCAATATCACTAAACCAGTTATTGAACTCAGTTACACTAGTAAATAACTTCAAGAATAACCCTAACATTAGTGTTTTTTTGGCAGCTGAAAGGAAATGTCTTTCATGGAAGGAAACACTGACCAAGGCTTATTTGTCCCACTGTGACTGTCTTTTAAAAATATCCAATGTTTGCTTTCCTGGCACTGGGAGGACCTCCCTAACAAATTTAAGCCATGTCTGACCTTGATTGACTTTGCTTCTATTGTGGGGAAAGATTAGAAGAAGAAAGAGACAGAGGCAAACACAAAACTTACTTGGAGCAACATACGCTCATTAGAGAATGATAGAGGTTCTACAAAAGACAATCTAACTCAGGACAGAATGATGTATCTTTTTATGAACCACAGTGTATCACTGTGTAAGCATAAATTTTCACCTTTACTGATACATTTTTATCCTCCTCCTATTTATAACAAAGATTTGCCTAAGTCATGAAATTTGAATCTGAACTTCCCCCAAATCTGATTTTATTTAGGTCCACATCTGAATCCAAACTTTTCCAGATTTGAGGACTGTGGGGAGAGGGAAGGCAAAAGTTTCAGAGTTCTGGTTTGGGCCACAAGGTCTTTTCTGGCAGAGATAAAAAGAAAATTAAGATCTCTAATGTAGCAGCTCTTCCCCATGGACTCCACCTTGAAATGGCAGGAAGGCTTGCATGCCTGCATGATCCTGAGAACTATGCAGGCAGGAGCATAACTCCTGGTAGAGTCACCCATGCCGGACAGGTTGAAGGGAGAAGCCAGACTAAAGGCAGTCTGGTTGGTAGTGGGCTAACATCCCACTTCTGTAAGAAACAAAGTTGTTTTGGAATGGCAGTACTGCTCAGTTCAACAAACTCAATCCAAACAGATCTAGAAAAGAAATGACAACACAAAATGGGCAACTTCCAAGGAAACTATTCTGCTCATGAATTTGCAGTCTCCTAAATACATTACCAAAATTGGTATATGGAATATGCAGACACTGTATGATCCTGGTAAAACAATCCAAGTATTTCCAGTAACATATACAGAGATTGTGTGGGTCTGACACTGTCAAGCCCAAAAGCCAGATCAATGGGCACCAGTTTGAAAAAGGATTAGAACAATATGATTTCCATTGAAGTTCCAGAAAGTATCTATAATTTAGTATAATGAAGCAACAAATTAAGGTATCCAAACAGCCAAACATGCCTTTGTAATTCTAAAGCAAATCTGGAGAAACAGAAAGCAAACCTTCCAAACTAAACTTTGAATACATAAAACCATTATAAAGTCAATCTTACTATTTGGTGCTGAAACTTGAATACTTATTAAGAACTTACTGTCTAAACTCAAAGCTTTCATAAGCTGCCTTAGACAAATCCTCAATATCAGATGGCCAGAAAAAATCACAAAGAACTCTGGAGGAGGACAAAACAGAAACCGATAGGACAGGAAATTATGGCACAAAAATGGAGATGGCTATGACATACATGGAGGAGAAAACTGAATAATATAATAAGGCAGGCAATGGATTGGAACTTCCACATCAAGAGACAATGACAAAGGATTGACAAATGACAAGGATAACATGTAAATGTGCAATAGAAGCAGAATTGAAAGCAATCAAAATGACTTGGGAAGAAGCTAAGACTGCAGCAGGGGACTGGCAAAGATGGAAGGCAGTGCTGAAGGGAAGACAATGGCATGAGAGAGAGAGAGAGAGAAGATAGCAGAGCCAATTTTCATATATTTTGCCATACTGCCTTTCAAAATGAAAGTGCCAAATTTATGTTTCGCTGTGCTTAAAAACAAAACTTAGATCTTATACAATGCTTTTCATCGGTAGATCTCTCAGCACTTCACAATCTTTAATGTATTTATACTCCCAACATCCGTGTTAGGAAGGGAAGCAGTATTATCACCACCATTTACAGATAGGGATCTGAGGCACAGGGAGACTAAGTGACTCATGCAAGGTCCTACTGAAAGTCTGCATCAGAGCAGGGAATTGAACCAAGGTCTCTGGATAGTAACCTAACCACTAGACCAGGGATCGGCAACCTTTGGCATGCGGCCTATCAGGGAAATCCACTAGCAGGCCAGGATGGCTTGTTTACCTGCAGCGTCCGTAGGTTCAGCTGATCGCAGCTCTCACTGGCCGCGGTTTGCCGTTCCAGGCCAATGGGGGCTGTGAGAAGTGACGGCCAGCACATCCCTCGGCCCGCACTGCTTCAGGCTTGGGACAGTGAACCACGGCCAGTGGGAGCCGTGATCAGCCGAACCTGCGGAAGCGGCAGGTAAACAAACCATCCCGCCCCGCCAGTGGATTTCCCTGATGGGCCACGTGCCAAAGGTTGCTGATCCCTGCTCTAGACCAACCATCCAGCCTCCCTTCCCTTAGTCTCTGTAAATGCTAGGCCACATTCCCAGCCCAGCCCAGTCCATTCTACCATTGCCTAGCAGTTCTAGTGATTATAGTTCCACTATTTTTTAAAGTTTGCTCTGCTACCTTAGCTTCTCTTAACAATCCCCTCCTCATGTAAATTATGAACAGAGTACATGACCAACTTTTGCCCTCAGTTGCACCCAAAGTGCTACGATTGAAGTCAGTGCAGTTACAGGAGTGTAACTGAGGACAGAATCTGAGCCACAAGTATGAACATAGATGAATGCAGAAAAAAATTAGTCTTCCTACATACTATGAAGGAAGTTAAAAGCCAAACAAACTGAGGCACAGTTAAAAATATGTTTTTTCTAGAGACAGTTCTTCATCAGAAATTGCATAAATTTGAATTGGAACGATGCCAATTCCTACTGTTATCACTTTACCCAAAGACTATAAATGGATATATAAACTGGACAAGTCATATATTCTCTGATAACATTGTGCCTGCAGGATGCAAGTGATAAGTGGCAGAAGCTTCATTAACATAACATGACAATGCCAAATTAATTCTAATTATCCTGATCATTGAGTATTTAAACTAAAATGAAGACATTAAAAGGTAACTAATTACTGAGAAGGCTATTTCTGAGGATGAATTATGAGAGGGTTTAAACAAAGACAGTATAAAACAATGGGTTTCAACTGTCCAACATCATGTCAGTCTGTTTATTTCTAGTGATCACATTGGAAAAATCAGTATGATTTTGTTTTTCAGAAAATGTGAAAAATGTAAAGCCTCGTTCAGCTAATTGCATCTTTTATTGCATTTTATCAAATATAATGGCACTATTAATAAAAAATAACTTCTGACTCCTCTGTACATTAGCAAGCTTAAGTAAAGGTCACAGTTCATAATGAAGCTGATTGATAATAATGAATTTCTAAGTAAAAGATGAAAGTAACAAATATTAGAAGCTCACTGATTATGAATTACAAAAACTGCACTTCATGCAAGGCATAAAAGCATATCTATATTATAAGATTTCGAAACAAAAAATTATAACCATTCAAGGCAACTCTTCTTGCAATTACCTGAAGAAACTAACAGATAGACAATCTTATTGTTTTATGATAAGTATTGTTTTCATGACAAATTATTCCCAGGTATCTGGACAAACGTTATTGCCTTCCTTTTATTATTCTTTCAATCTCATCTTCTCCAGTAAGTACCACTTATAAAAGTTACCCTAATTTTCCAACAGCATTAGAAGAGATGTTTTACACTCTTTTGGTGGAAAGAGGTTATAACTGATTAATACAGTGTATGCTTCCATTCCCCACTGCCACTGATGAAAAATAAGTGTGTGAATTTCACAATCAAATTCACATGGTCTACAGCAACCAGCCTGGTAAGCATGTCCTTGAAGCTCATTCTCAATCTCAGCTCTTCCCCACAGCAATTTGCTGCAACAATAAACTGCCAGACCAAGCTATCAAGAATAAGAATCACAATGGATTGAACAGCAGAGTACTAGGACTTCATTTTGGAAATTCTGATAGTGGGAACATTGACTTTCCACTTCACACTTCATATATTTTACTGAGTTCACAAGAAGCTACAGAAATTTGTACTGAATATTAATTGCAAAAGTTTACACACCTCTGTGCTGACTGCATCAAATATACTTGCCAAGACATTCTGCCCTGGAGACAGTAGTTTTAGTGTCAGAGAAGCTTTGCTAGCAGAGGATTCCTGGGGGACAGGCTAAATCAATGCATCTTCTGGCTGTCATATCCCTATCCCACCCTAGATTCCCTGTCCCTTTGGGACAGTACCAGACAATTCCAGACCCTCACAGCCAAACATGGTTTATAAATAGTATATATTGTCTTTTCACTTGGATTTTCTGGCATTGCAATCTAAATAGTCAATTAGACTCATGGTTTACCATGCAGGCTGGTAATTAGAAGTTGTAATTCATTTCACTTGGGATGAAACACACCAACAAATATATATGTTATTCAAATCTTAGAAGGGTTAGGCAAAAATCAGTGGAATCATTTCATATTGGAGAAAAGCAAAATTCTTCCTGAGAGAACCTAACATATGTCATAGTAGGGTTGTTTTTTTGGCGGGGGAGGGCCAGAGGAGGTAGGTGGCAGGTGGGGTCTGCTTCTTTTTAGCACAAATTAAAAACCCCCACATTATGAAGACCCTTCTCCTTAGTTTAAATGTGAGCTATACTGAAACCAAAAGTTGCTGTATGATTGCAATTACTTTTCATAAAGTTGCATTGCATCAAGGATCCAACCATCCATAGGAAACAAAACCAACTAACTTTAGCAGTCTTGAAATGAAAGAATTGATCTGGCAGAATGTAAGAGTCTCATAGGTAAATAATAGAGCGGTTTTTGTTTGTTTTTTAAGAAAGACCTTGCGGCACACGTGATTGGCAGGGAACACACTTTTTCTTTTTTACATTCTTCTGCTGCTGTTAGCTAAAAGCAGGAGCCTGAGATGTAAAAATAATTAGCAACTTGGCAGTCTTTTAGAGATCCAGTTTGACATTACCTCTCAAGTTATGAAGTTTCCAAAAAACTTATTTTTTCAGCACTGCTGGTAACTCAGAATTACTTAGAAGTTAATTTTCTGATGAACAAATACAAGCTTTATGTTCAGTCTTGCAATACATTTTGATATGACTGTTACACAGTAATACTAAATGACATTTGTCATGCATCCTTAACCACATGGATTTTGGTTTACTTTTGCAGCAGGCAGACTAGTGTTTAACGAGAACACAGAGCCCTGGACTCATGAGAGGCATAAGTGACTGTGTTCTCTGGAACAGTTGGCCCATACTGTTCTCTATAAATGGCTACATTTAATCATATTCTAACTGGTAGCAAGTGTAGACCAACAACTGAGTTCTGTACATATCCTGTTCTATAACATGAGAATCCCACAGAAGCCAAACATTTGCTTACTTGAATAGGTAAAATCTGCAGACTGTTAGTGATTCATTTGCAGTTCACTATGGATTTGTTACCAAATGATCACAATAGTGCAAGTCACATAGTAGCACTTCTGGGTCCCCATGAGATTGAGAGAACCATACTAAAGCACTGTTTGTGGTCAGGTATTCACAAAGTGAAGCTGTAAGTACCCGAGCCATGGAAAAATTGTGTGTGTTTAGGGAGGTTAGCTGGGAGAGGAAAGCTTTTCTTCCTTTCTTTTGCATGTGACAAACAATTCACTTGCACTGCTCTCTTAGGTTCCCATAAAAATCTAGGGCCAGTTCCTCAAAGATATTTAGGTGCCATTTTTAGACATCACTGAAATGCACAAAGCTCCTACTCAGAGAGATGCGTAAACTCACCCAGAAGCTAAGATTTTGCAATACAAGTTCCCTAGGTGCCTATGTTTCTGCCTCTGAGCAAGTGCAGTGCAGCACCATGCCAGGTATTCATATGCCAGTCTCCTTTTTCAGCCCCAGAGCAATTAATGAACATGGGTAGATAGGCATTCAGCCACCTACGTCGCATGCAAGGCCCAATCTGGTAGGCATGCTTGGGGGCTACCTATTTCCACACGAAGCAGCTTGGGCAAGGGACACACAATACAGCTTGGGCAGGGGAAGGAGGAGGATTTCCCTCATAACCTTTAGCCAAGTGGTCAGGACCATTCACCTGGAATATGGTGGCTGGGGCTGCCCTACTCCCATGTGTGGGTTTCCTATTGACTCAGAGCTGGCGCCACTCGGTCATGTGGTGCCATAGGGTCTTCTCCCTGCATGGCAGCTGGTGGAGCCAAGCCAGTCAAGTGACCTCAGAGGCCTGGTGAGCTGCGCTGTGAGCTGTGCTATGTGGGGAAGGTTTGCTGCTTTCCAGGAGGGGACATTGAAGGTACGGAGGGGGGCCTGCTCAGGAGGTGCCATAGCTTGAGCTACTCGGGGGGCAGGCAAGCCTTTAAATTGTCCCTCCCACCCCATCAACAGTTACATGTCACCTCTGTCACCGAGGCAGCCTAATGCTTACCTTCCCCTGGTTTGTGGTTACTAGCAGAGATAGGTGCCTCCCTGCAGCCCAAACTTAGGCACCAAACTGCAAGAGCAAGACTTCTCTCAGCAGCATCTCCCACTGGCTAAAGTAGGCAGTTTCCCATCTAGTGTTCTGGCTGTATGGATCTCATTCTAAGGTGCCCGTCTCTCCCCATTAATTGTATAGGAGCCTACATGCCTAACTAAGGGTATGTCTACACTACGAGAGTAGTTCGATTTTACTTAAAGCGAATTTGTGGAACCGATATTACAAAGTCGAACGTGTATATCCACATTAAGGACAGTAATTCAACTTTGTGAGTCCACACTAACGGGGCAAGCATTGACATTGGAAGTGGTGCACTGTGGGCAGCTATCCCACAGTTCCCACAGTCCCTGCTGCCCATTGGAATTCTGGGTCGAGCCCCCAATGCCTGCTGGGGCAAAAAATGTGTCGAGGGTGGTTTTGGATAACTGTCGTCATTCAACCGTCATTCCCGCCCTCCCTCCGTGAAAGCGCCGGCGGGCAATCAGTTCGCGTACTTTTCTGGTGATTGACAGCGCGGACGCCACAGCATTGCGAGCATGGAGCCCGATGCGATCATCGCTGCAGTTATGGCCGTTGTCAACACCTTGCACCTTATCATCCACCTTTTTCAGAGGCAGATGCTGAGAAATGGAGTGAGGAGGCTACGGCAGCACGGTGAGGACATTAAATCTGAGAGGGGCACAGACCTCTTGCAAAGCACGGGACCCCATGCCGTGGACATCATGGTGGCAATGGATCATGTTGATGCTGTGGAACGGCGATTCTGGGCCTGGGAAATGAGCACGGACTGGTGGGACCGCATAGTGCTGCAGGTCTGGGATGAATCCCAGTGGCTGCGAAACTTTCGGCTGCGTAAGGGAACTTTCCTGGAACTTTGTGAGTTGCTGTCTCCTGCCCTGAAGCGCAAGGACACTCGGATGCGAGCAGCCCTGACAGTCCAGAAGTGAGTGGCCGTAGCGCTCTGGAAGCTTGCAACGCCAGACAGCTACCGGTCAGTTGCGAATCACTTTGGAGTGGGCAAATCTACTGTGGGGGTTGCTGTGATGCAAGTAGCCAACGCAATCGTTAAGCTACTGCTCTTGAAGGTAGTGACCCTGGGAAACATGCAGGTGATCATAGATGGCTTCACTGCAATGGGATTCCCAAACTGCGGTGGGGCTATAGATGGAACTCACATCCCTATCCTGGGACCGGACCACCAGGCCAGCCAGTACATTAACTGAAAGGGCTACTTTTCAATGGTGCTGCAAGAACTGGTGGATCATAGGGGACGTTTTACCAAGATCAACGTCGGATGGCCAGGCAAGGTTCATGATGCTCGCGTTTTCAGGAACTCTGGTCTGTTTAGACGGCTACAGGAAGGTATTTACTTCCCGGACCACAAAATAACTGTTAGGTATGTGGAGATGCCTATAGTGATCCTCGGGGACCCAGCCTAGCCGCTAATGCCCTGGCTCATGAAGCCCTATACAGGTGCCCTGGACAGTGAAAAAGAGCTCTTCAACTACCGGCTGAGCAAGTGCAGAATAGTGGTGGAGTGTGCTTTTGGACGTCTGAAGGAGAGATGGAGAAGCTTACTGATTCGCTCTGATCTCAGCGAAACCAATATCCCCATTGTTATTGCAGCTTGCTGTGTGCTCCACAATCTCTGTGAGAGCAAGGGGGAGACGTTTATGGAGGGGTGGGAGGTTGAGGCAAATCGCCTGGCTGCTGATTACGCCCAGCCAGACAGCCGGGCTATTAGAAGAGCCCAGCAGGACGCGCTGTGCATCCGGGAAGCTTTGAAAGCTAGGTTCCTGAGTGAGCAGGGTAACCTGTTTGTTTAAACAGAAGCTGAACCTGCCCCCGTTTCTTTACCCAGTTAATGTTGACTGTCCTCTTCAGTTACCAACCCCCTTCCCCCCCTTCCAACACACCTTTAACAATAAAATAAATGAAACTTTGTTCATTAACACTGTTTTCTTTATTAAGGATTTCGTGGTAAAGTGTTGAAACTGGGACACAGACTGTGGTGGGGAGCGGGTGTACTGATGGAAAGGACGCTTCTAAACTCGAGGAATGACAGGCTCCTGCTCCTAGAGCGGTCCGCGGTGGTGGACTGGTTGTTTCAACAGAGCCTGCCACCCCTCCTTTTCGGGACTCTGTGTGTGGGGCTATGTGACTTTGTGGCGGGGAAGGGCGATTACAGATCCCCTGCTGCGTGGCTCTGTCATCCAGGCTAAGGACCACTGCATAAGATCTGTAACCGCACTCCCCCGCCACAAACTCACATAGCCCCTCCCCCCCCCGAACATGAAAACCACCTCCCAGACTGACCAGGGTGCCTAGTGACTGCAATGTGTGTGTGACCTTCTGCTGAACCTGCCCCCGTGTCTGTACCCTGGTAAAGGTGACTGTCCTCTCCAATTATCAACCTCCTTCACCCCCTTCAAACACACTCTCCTCTAAAAGAACATGATGGAAACAGTAATTAACAGAAACGTATTTTTTATTAACAACTACACAGTTAGGGGATGAAACTGGGACGGGGGCTTGGGTGAGGTGCTTTTGGAGTGAAGGAAAGGACTTATCAAATCTTTGGGAATGAGAGCCTTCTGTTACTTGAGCAGTCTGCAGTGACTGTTTTCACGGCCCCTGCCGTCCCTCCTTCTTGGGACTTTGGGTGAGGGGGGGATGGGACTTTGTGGCGGCGGAGGGCGGTTAGATATAGAATGCAGCAGGGCTCTGTCCTCCTGCCTCCGGTCCTGCAGAACATCTACAAGGCGCCGGAGCGTGTCCGTTTGCTCCCTCATTAGTCCAAGCAGCGTTTGAGTCACCTGCTGGTCTTCCTGCCTCCACCTGTCCTCCCGTTCACTGTGTGATTGCTGGTATCGCGACATGTTCTCCCTCCACTGGGTCTGCTGTGCCACCTCGGCTTGGGAGCAGCCCATATGTTCTGAGAACATCTCGTCCCGTGTCCTTCTCTTTCATCGCCTGATCTGCGCCAGCCTCTGGGAGGGGGGTGCTGGGGTAGCTCGGGAGACGCTCGCAGCTGTGCGATGGGAAAAAGGGAGTGAATTCCTCAGAAAGATACAGTTTTGCAAACAATGAATATAGTCTTTCTCTGTGAACAAGAGCATGCACAGCACCTATCATATGCACACTCAGTACAAGGTCGAACTTTCGGCCTTCCCATTGAGTGCCTGGGGTCTTGCTGTACAGATCACACAAGCGGCGCCGGACAACAGAATTCGGCTAGCAGGTGGACATGGTAAGCTGTAGACTTTTGGCTGCTTAAAGCTTAATTTATAGCAGTGCCCTCCTTTCACGTTCCAAGCAATGCTCCTAGCGTTGGCCAGTTCCTGCTGCTGGCAATCCGGCCAGCATGAACTCTGCCCCATCCCACCCCCCTCGCGGCTGTCCCTGGGAAAGATCCCTGCATGCTGCCCATGTCACGCCTCCACCGCGTGGCTGTAAACGGCCGGTTACAGTTATGTAAAGGAACAGGCAATCAGTCCCAATGCTAACATTCCCCTAATTCAAAGCAGGTCACCATGAATGATATCACTCTGATGAGGATTTCTGAGACAGAGAAAGACCGCATGCTGCATGAATGCCAGCAAGCACCAGGGCCAGTGCTGCTGAGCTCGCCACAATGTCCAAACAGGAAATGAGATTCAAACTTGCCAGACAGGAAAAGGAATTCAAATTTTCCCGGGCCTTTTCCTATGTGTGGCTGGTCAGACCATCCGAGCTCGGACTGCTGTCCAGAGCGTAAACAGAGTGGTGCACTGTGGGATAGCTCCCGGAGCTATTAGCGTCGAATTACATCCACACCTACCCTAATTCGACATAGCCATGTCGAATTTAGCGCTACTCCCCTCGTCGGGGAGGAGTACAGAAATTGATTTAAATCTATGTCGAAATAAATAGCTTTGTTGTGTGGACGGGTGCAGGGTTAATTCGAGTTAACGCTGCTAAATTCGACATAACCTCCTAGTGTAGACCTGGCCTCAGACTTTGTGGATGTCTGTGTTGTTCCTGTGATTTTCTAGGTGCTGAAAAGCTAGGCATTGCAATAGCTAAGTCCCCTGATGAATTCCAGACCTTAACTCCCATTGAAATCAATAGGAATTAAGCTCCTAATCACCTTTGAGGATCTAGGCCAGAGCTTCTAGCACCTGTATTCCACTAGAATTGCTCTTTCCAAGATCTCCAATTACTTTTATTTGGCCAATTCTAATAGACTCTCTCAGTTCTCATCATACTCTATCACCTTTGACACAGATGAGACAGTATAATGCTTTAAAACTGTAAAAAAGGAAATCCATGGTGAGGTTTCATCTCTCAGATACACACTTTTTACCTGGAGTGCTACAGGCAGCTATAGTCTAAGTTGCCTAAGCATTTACATTGCACAATCCAGACTTTAATTGTGTTTACCTTCCAAAATTTACTCTTTCAGAGCTAAAATTCCTTAGGCCTGGTCTGTGGCCAAGGATAATTTTTTTCTGGAAAGTGTGAACAAACAACAAGGTGCACTGGGAATAAGATCAAGGTTCAATATTTAGAAAACTTGCAAGCTTCTTTTGTCTCTTGTGTGGTCCCTCTTTTCCCCAGGTCTTATAGATCCATGTATCTAGATTTAGGAATGTTTTCTCCAGTGTTGTTCCAGAGTCTCTTTCTAAGCAGAATGCTTCACAACAACTTCTTATTCCCAGTTAATTCTGTATGTGTCCAAGAAGAAGCAAACTAAGGCTCCTCAAGGGAAGTCATTGTTAGAATCGATGTAACATTCTTCTTTACCTCATGTTTGATTTACCGTTGGCCTATGCAGTGTGTTATATGTTATGTACATAGCAATCAATCAACCAATCCTTTGAAGTTTACACAGTCTATAGGGAAGGCCCCTAATTTGGTGCATAACATTTAGTAATGTAAAGGAAAAATTCAGTTTTCATTCATTCTTTCTTTCTAAATAAAATCTCTATACCTTTTCCTTGCATTGCTAGGCTTGGACGCAACAACTAATCACTAAGGTCAAATACTTGTCACTATTTTTTTCCCCTAGACATCACATGTTATTCACAAGAAAGATAGGTGGGAACAACAATTCCTACAATATTTAGATTCCCATGTGAATCATAAACTCACCAATGGGCCCCTGGAGCTCTGTTCTAGATCAGAACTCAAAACATAGAGACTGGTTCAGATACCTTAACCTTTTATTAAAGTCATCAATATTTGAGGGGAAAAGAGTTTGGATAACAGGTTTTGATTTACCATCTTTATACTTCACGTCTGATAACTTATTTTAATAATGAATCTGAATCATATATGCACCAACAAGTTTGATTTCAACTTTCTCAGATAGTTTTACACCTCATAGTACAGAAGTAAACAACCTTCTTATGTTTTAATGATGTATACAAAGGAGTTTTGGAATCAACCGAGCAGAAATCCCATATTCTTCTGCTTTGACATGTAAAACATCCTTTTAATAAAATTGTATCTGTTACATTGACAGCCACAGCTAAATGGACACTTTCCTAGATACAGTACAATCAGCACTTTGGTAAGCATAAAGCCTGCTCCTTTTCATCTCCAGCAAATGATCCAATAAGTGAGCAATTAAGTCTTCCAAGTACTGCTAAAAAGTCACAGATCAAAACACAAATAAGTAAATAAAAATCAGAAATGAACATATTGTCTCCCACTTAACTCAGACATTCCTTTGAATATTACAGAGTGAACCTTGTTCATTCTCACAAGAGAATGGTTCTTCTATCTAACAAGTATGTTAGGCTCTTGTATTCTGCGTACTGTCTCTGGCAAAGCTGGAGAGTGAATGATTCCTGCTGTAACACAAGTTCAATTATGGTCTTTGTAGTTTGGCACTAGTATTTCTAACTGTAGCTCAAAAGTCTGGTAGAGAGGGTTTGGAGGTGATTAAAGTGCTCAATATTCTTGATTTTAAAGTAGTAACAGGAGATGAAAGAAGCCCTCATATTTCCAAGTAAATATTTTTAGATCTATGAAGTAGGCCACTTGGTCATTAACTCTTTAAGGTCTCATTTGTGTCTATGCCCTTAGCAGGTTGTTACACTGCCTCTAGAGCAACAGGAAGGCAGACTGTTACTAAAAGTCACAATCTGCCTTCCTGATCCCCCTGTATCAGGCCTATACTTATAACAGCTTATATATACCCAGATGCATCAATGTAGCTATGCTAGTCAGTAGATGGGGAGGGAGTCAGAGCCCTGGCTCCAGTCACTCCTCGCCCTATATTTGTGTAAGGAGATGAATGGAGTGGCTGCATGGAGACTGCTCTTCTCACTGTGCTGCTACCCACAATATGGATAACCAGCAAATGGAATCTGAGGGCACCTTACTTCACCATAACCCGTTCCACCACTGCTCCCAATGGACTCCTAAGGTTACACAGCAAAGGTGTGGGAAGAATAGGTCCAAAAATCAAAAGCCATGGAGTGGAGGAGAGTGATGACAGAGCTGGGCAAAAGTTTCTTAATGAAACCCACACCCAGGTGAAAATTGCCTGCTTTGGGAATTTGTTATAAAAACTTTGAGCTCTGCACAGGCTTGCCAAAAAGATTTGTCAAGGTTCACAAACCTTTCAATGAACTTTGGCTGAATCTTAAGTGAGCCAGGACACTTAATGTTTTTAAATGGAAAGACTGTGGTTTCACAGCATTTTGACCTGCAATGGGGCAAAACTTGGCAGTTTAGGCTGAGTTTGGCTTGAAATTTTGTGGTTTGTTTCATCCCAGATCTCAAAACAAAACTCTGGGGATGTCAGCTCACATGAACTGAAACTTTTAAAAGGTTCACAAAACTCACTGTACCAACACTGCTGTATCTTGCACAGTTCTAGCAAGAAGTTCATTTTCATGGGCTCTCTGTCTTTATGGCAGCTCTGGCATGCCCAGCCATGGTGTTGGTTTCATTTAGATAACATAGCCTGCAGGAGAGCCAATGGAAGTCACATGGCATTCTGTGGCTTGCACAGTTTAGAAGGTCATAGCTAGTTGTCACTGTGTTTAGAATCTTTGCAATGGGTAATCTTAATGCATGGGGTTTTTGTTGCATCACTGTCATAATTGTCATAAACCATACTGGGGAATGTACAGGATAGCTTAAGTGCTGAGGTAGAAGGCTAAAACCGTAAGTTTAGAGGTAAATATAAATCGCTTGGTAGATGCAGGGCCGGCTCCAGTCACCAGACCACCAAGCTTGTGCTTGGGGCGGCACCTGGAGGGGGGCTCTGGCCGCCGGGGAGAGCGGGGCCACGACTTGGCTTGCCGCCCTCCTCCCGGGGCTCCGGCCGCCAGTGGAGCCGCGGCGGGCTCGCCGCCCTCCCCGCTCCCCTGCGCTCCGGCCGGTCGGGGAGAGCGGCCCGCGGCCGGGCTCAGCGCCCTCCCCTGCCGCGCTGGGGGGAGGGAGGGGCAGCGGCCAGAGGCTTTTTTGCCCAGGGCAGCAAAAAAGCCAGAGCCAGCCCTGGGTAGATGACAGCCTTGAGATTCACAGATAACTCAGAAGTGCAAAAACCATCTGATTTTATAAATGGCTATTCCATTCACACTGTCACTTTTAGTGCTATTTATATTTTCCCTCTAAAAGAAGATAATTCCAAATATGTTTAAAAAGGTACTAAATGAAGCCTGAAGAGACACGGCCACCTGTCTCAAGCTATTAATATAAAGTACCAAAAAACTTAATCTTAGGATATTTGCACACTTTTTAGGCACAAAAAGAAAGATGATATGCTTTATTTGTTCATTTTGGTAAGGGGCATGAACCTGGAACTGTAAAGCATGTTCTTCTAACTCTCCTCACTAAAACCACAGAATCTCCATTTCCTTTGAAGTTTTCAAGATGAGATGTCCCATTATGATTTATTTTGGAGGTCTGCTTCCCCTCCAAAGATCATCAATTAGATAGCTGTGGCTGCTTCCCTATCTGTTATCTTTCAGAAGGGAACTAGACAGTAGGCTAGATAATCCCCTCAGAGTTCTGTCAAAGATCCTCTAGAAGCAGAAAGATCTCTTTCCTACCCCAATTGAGCGGCAATGGACAAGAAAGTCTTGTCATTACTGTAGCTACTGGATGTAAGAGCCAGGGATCTGAGAAATGCTCCAGAAACACCGGAGTCCCTCGCATTGTAGGTAGTGGCAAAGAACTGCAAGAGAAAAGATATCTAGGGTATTTCTACACTAAAAAGAAAAACCTGTGACACTGGACCCCAGAGCTTGGGTCAATTGACTCAGTCTTGGACTGTGGGGATAAAAACAGCAGTGTTAATGTTCCCACTTGGGCTGGAGTCCTGAGGCTCTGAAACCCAGCAAGGGGGGCGGAGAGTCTTGCAGCCCAGGCAGGATCATTTATACTGTTATTTTTAGTAACACAGCCAAGCCCAAGTCAATTAACCCATGCTCTGAGGCTCATTGCTGGGGGTTTTCTTTTCAGTGTTGACATATCCTAGTGGGAAATCTAAGCAGTCCTTTTTTGGGGCTGGGGATAGACCAAGAATTCCATGTGTTTAGGGACAGAAAGTACTCATTAGGAGCCAAGGAGGAAGAGTGATAAATGAAATGATATAAAGTAAGGGGTATGAATGGATCTACTTATGCTGCACCAATCACCATGTTTTGTTTTGTTTTGTATAAACAGAATATATAGGCAGGCCACCTTCAGGACCTTTCTAGAGACCGATCCGGGTGGTGCTCAATCTGCAAGGAGGCTACATCTCTTGGGATTTTCCATTGATGATGATGAATCACTATAGTTTCTACACCACATCTAGCATGGGAGTATGTGTAAGTGAAGTAAAAGAAATAATAGAGTGAAAAGCAGAGCAAGAGGAAAGAGAAGGACTAAAGACAAGCAGAGACAAAGTTTCCCAAGTATACATGTACAAACTGGAAAGAAGGAGAGAAGAGAGATGGAGAAGACAACGGCGGGAGGGTTACCAAGTTTGAAATAGAAGATAAGATGTAGAGAAAGAAAAGACAGAGACTTCATTGCATCCTGATAGAAACAGAATCTCTATTCAAGAAGAGTCAGTTCAGCCACTGGAAAAGTGCAAATAAGTAGTCATTGGAGTAGGGGGACACAAATGTGGGTTTCCTACATGAGTGCCCTCACCACCGGGCTATAGAGTCATTCTAATTGTGCCTCTGGTCCAATGCCTACTTAATTGTTTATACACAGTGGAACAGCTTCAACAGGGGAGTTTGAGCAAGCGTTGCCCCCAGAATATCCATAACCATAACCACAGAGTATGGACAAGCTCCTTGGAGGTGGGAGACCCACATTAAAATCCTTTCTCCATCTCATGTAGCGATGGGAACTGAATGCATGTTTCCCATATCTTGGGTAAGTGGTGTAACCACTGGGCTAAAGGTTATTCATGAGGCTTCTCGTCTGGCTATTTTGTTTGTCAAGCCTGGCTCAAATGAAATGTTTCATTCAGCTGAAACAAAATTGTATCAACCTTTTCAATTCTCAGAATTTGATTTTCAGTTTTGACTGGAATTGACCATTTTTTCCCCTTTGAAACTGTCAATTAATTGAAAAACAAACAAACAAACAAAAACAGTTATTTGACCAGTTCTAGGTGCAGTTTTCACAGTAGGAGCCAGTTGTGTTCTTACCATGTCACTCACTGTCCACAGGGAATGAATGACTTGAAATTAACCAAGATCACCAACTTGGGAGCCCAGAGTATTACCACTAAAATAACTACAGAAAGCAAACTTTACAGTCCCTTCTTATGGGGTCGAGGTGGGGAGAGGACTGAGGGTAAATCCTTCCCTCCCTCCGAAAAAAACACAGTTTCAGCAATCTTCCTTATTTATTCCTGTTATTCAAATATGTCCAAATTATAACCTATTCTGGTACATTAAAAACAAACACAAAATCCCACAAAACCTTGCCAGAGGCAGGAATCACTTTTGTCGTATTACCATATCACTGCTTCATTGCTCTCCCTCCACCCCTACATCGTATTTACGATTAGTGTGAGTTCCATGCAAATCAGAGATTTTATAAACATTCTAAACACATGTTGTGCATGCCCCTTCAAATTTACCAGTAACAGTACAATATTTCTATCAAATACTTTTGGGAAGTTTGCCAGACTGCATCAAAATCATGGTTTAATAATGCTTCAAGCTTTGAAACTTCCAGGACTTTAGAAAGCACACACATAATTCTGTAGATAAACATTTTATTTTTTTCTGCTTTTCATCTAACAATTTAACATATCAAAATATAATTTTTCAATCTGAACATTTAATTTAACATTTTTCCAATGCCTTGTGATATATGATACATTGTACGTCCATCATGACATGCTGGTGAATGATACACATACATAAGGATTGATTTTAAAATGGCAGGCCACAACTTTATTAACATTAACCAACAAAGGCAGGTATACCAGGCATTTTATTGGGTCCAGTTCATGTTTTATAAATTATATCCAATAAATACAGGTTAGTCAAATTTCTTTAGCCAAATTTCTAGGATTCAGCCATCTATTGATTTCTATTGCTTGTCCACCAGAAATGGGTCTGAGGTTATCTGCAATCTGTGAAGGCTTAAGGGTCTCACATTCTCCCTACAGGAAAATAGGACCACCGGGAATCTTCTGCATCTCTTAATCATGTTCACTTCTGGGTGCTGAGCCCCTTCAGCCTTTAGTCACTGTAATGGCATGGCACCCACTTATCACAAGTGTCCCCTTCTGGTCGGGTGTGTCTGCAGTCTTTAAACAGTCCTGGACCTGGTATCAGGCCATACCCCCCAGGGATTTTTCCCTGGAGACTCATTGCCCACTCTGCTCTGTTCTGGCCCCAGCTCTCCAGCTGGGCCACTAACTAGTTCAGATCACTGTCTGATTGTAGGTCACTTCCCCAGTGGCCTATGGGGGGGACCCAGCCTGCCCACTACTCCAGGTCCCAGCTCAGGGACCCTAAGAATAGCAACCATGTGCCACCATGTCCCTTTAACAAAACTGCTTTCAGTTCCCTGAGCCACTTCCCTGTGGCTACAGCCTTCACCAGAGCTTCACCCTTTGCTCAGGGCAGTTCTGTGTTCAGGCCCAGCTGCCAACCAGGAGCTCTTTCTCACTCCCCCAGTCCCTGCCTACTCTGAACTGTCCATTGTGCCGCAATTCACTTTGTCCAGCCAGGAGCACTATCTGCACTCCTCTGACTACATCAAGGAACTGTCTCTGGCTCTACAGCTCCTTTTTATATGGCCCTCCTGGGCCCTCATTGGCTGCTCCCTGCAATCTCTCTGATTGGTTAGCCCTTCTCAGTCTCTCTAGGCTGCTTGGAGGACTTAGCTCCTCTGCTCTTTTCCTGGGACAGGTGTGTCAAGACCCTGAGGCCTCCAGCAGGGAGCCTCTGAGCCTACTCCACCCACCACAGCCACAATGGACACCAAACATTATAATGAACTAATCATTTCCATATCATTTCCTAACATTAAATTCCTATTTTTGTTCCTTTTAACCAATAACTGGGTGTCTGGAATGCTATATGGATGGTTGAATGCCCTGGACATCTTGCCAGTTTGGCTCAAAGGGGGAAAAGGACCCTTCCTGATCCCTAAGCAAGTTTTCATACCCACAACATCCTGAACCCACATCTCAACTATAAAAGTGAGGGCAGGGAAACAAAAGTGGAAACCAATTATAGGTTTAAGTATGGATGGGGGAAGGGCCGAAACCTGTGATAACCAATCAACTCTCCCAAGCCATGTCCCACTGGCCAACAGAAGTCAGGTAAGCAGGAGGGTTCAGAGTAGCCGCCAGCCAGAGATTCCTCTAGTTGCTTGGACAACCTCTCATTATTACTTGCTGGTTAATATAGTGTCCCTTATCCAATAGGGGCTGGATAGTGTCCCCAGTTGGGAGCTTTAGGGCGGGGCCATCATTGGACCCTTCCCTGGTTATTCAGCTAAACTTCTGGATGGCAATCATGGTCTGGGAACCTGCAGGACTGGTTTGAGGCTGGTAATTAGGGCCCTACCAAACTCACGGCTATGAAAAACATATCACGGACTGGGAAATCTGGTCACCCTATCCCATCCCCACCCCATGAAATCTTCCACACGTAAATTACACTCACTGAATTGGTGGCTACTCAGGTCCATGACATAGTTATGCTAATATAGAATATGGGAGTGTTATTTCTATATGTTTTATGGATATAGGCTTGGCCTTAAGCATCAATGTATAAGTGTTTAATTGATGAGGCAGAAAATGGCAACTCCAAGCATGTTTGTCTTTATAGAAACAGGACACAAAGATAGATAAAGATATTCACATACAATACCTAGTCTTTTTTGGAACTGGAGTTTGCAGCTGATTACATGAATAGTTCCAAGATCAGATCCAAAGAAGATTATTTATATATTAGCTGTATATCACTTACAACTTCTCACTTTGTACACAACAGTTATGCATATCCCCGTTGTTTGGTAGATTTGAAAATTTCCAGGCACATATTACAATATCCAAATTTTCCAAACCAATGAGATTAGCACATTTTGTGATTAAAAACAATCATTTTGATAATCAGGATATCACATAAAGCAACTAAACTTTCCATTCTTATTTCTCTCAATAAAGGTCAAACATCTTAATTTCATCAATCTAAATTACTATCACAAAGTATTCTTAAAGATTGGTAGGAGTTTGGTTCTCTTTACAATAGGTCTTTATTTAGCAATAGGGCCTTTGGCTTCATGGTCAACAGGAGAATGAGTCGTTTTCATCTTATGAATGGCATTTTTTGCCATCCTTTTGACTTCTTAAATAAAGGCTTGTAAAATCCTTCCCAGAAATCAACTTAATATTCATTTATTTGTGTTTATGATACACACAATATCCAGGCATATTTTACAGGATTTTGAATTACATTGATTACTCATGATAGACAAACACTCTTTTCCTCTTCTCCCTCTTCTTTTTAAATGGAATCAGCTACAAAAGTGCTAGTTTAACTTCACAACTCAATTAGTTGTGCAGAAAGAGATGAGTCTCACACTGTGCTTGAAGCTGGCAAAACTTGGGCTCAGCTCTCAACTCCAGCAGGGGTAAATTCCACAAGAAATGTAATGTGAGGAGTTGACAAAAACATTCTGCCCCATGTACATCAGAAGGTATTGTGCAGCTGGCTGTGAGATTTTGTTCCGTGCAAATCACTGGAAGCTGTGTCTGTGGTTAGCCTTCATGACAACTATTTTTTTCTACGGTCAGATGTTTCACATACAGATTAAACAGGACAGTAAGGTAGTGGCCCAGTGAACATTATTTGCATGCAAAAGGCTGCAGTTCCCAGTCTCTCAACCCCCACTCTAATTTTGACTCAATCCAAAAAACTAAGAAAAACTGTTTCAACTTGCAACATTTAAATGCTCACAGTTCCAAAAGTACAGTAGCAATTTTCTTAAATCTCATTTTGATTTTTAAATCGTATTTAGATTTACAAGCCAAGATAAGAGATTGAGCCTGCAATAAGTGAGCACCCTTAACTTCCACTGAAGGCAAGGGGAGTAAAAGGTCAGGAGAATATCATGGAGAGATCAGGCCCCCAAATGGAAGTTCACTAGCTTCATTCATTTTTGAGCAACTAGAATGCAACAATTCTAATTTCTCAGAGAGAGAGAAAGAGAGAGAGAGAGAGAGAGAGAGAGAGAGAACATGTAGGTTTTTTCATCCTGCACAAAATTTATTAATTCATTTGTGAGGTAATTCAAACTTTTAAAACCTTTTTTTTTTTTTTAAATAATCTTTGGCCTGAAATGAGGCATGGAAAGTTTTAGTTCAAAAATAATTATTTATGTATTTATTTGTTTTTAGAAAATTATGAACAACTGGAATTGTGGAGTTAT
The DNA here is from genome assembly GCF_013100865.1 of Trachemys scripta elegans. Classification (NCBI taxonomy): domain Eukaryota; kingdom Metazoa; phylum Chordata; order Testudines; family Emydidae; genus Trachemys; species Trachemys scripta. The sequence goes on along the minus strand of NC_048298.1, from coordinate 244,487,325 downwards.
AACAACAACTAGAATTCAACTTTAAAAGGTTAGAAATTGTGAACCCAATTCATCTTTCTGCTACACTAACTTTCTGCTGTTTCAGCTCCAGTCACTTATACTGGCATAGAATTATAGTAACATGATGGTGAATCAGCCCCCCTCTCCCCACCGCCCATTTATTTAAAAATAGCAGCAAAGGTCCTGTGTATTTAAAAACAGCAACAAACTCCACTTGCCTTGCATAAGTTAAAATTAAACAATAGATCATTACAAATTAAAAATATTTTAAAATCTAAGTCTCCTGAATCCCAGTCTGGTGCTTTAGCTGAAAGGACATCCATCCTCACTACATATAATTAAGGCTAAGAATTTGTTATGGTTATTTTTAGTAAAAGTCATGGACTGGTCACAGGTAATAAACAAAAATTCACGGAAGCTGTAACCTGTCTGTGACTTTTGCTGCTGCGGCTCCATGGTTTCTCCTACCACCGTGGTGGCTGGGAGCTGTGGGGTTCCCCCTCTGCTCATGGTGGCTGAGAGCTGCAGGGTGACCATATTTCCCAAACAGGAAATGGGACACTCCAACCGAATGCCCAAGGCATTCCCCTCCTCCACGTGCGAGGCTGTCGCCTGTCACTGGAACCCTGAGGAGAGCCCCCTCAAGAGTCTGTTCATCTGTCACTGGAACTTTGCAGGGGGGTGTGACGTTGCACTCTATGTGATTTTATAAATATATGCTAATGAGTGAATATAATGTAACTGGAATATGCTTTATGCAAAAAGTCTTTTGTAAGGTATTATTACAAAGCTTATAATCTACTGAGTGTGGTCATCCTATTTGTATAAATGTATCACTCTTGTATCTGAAACTAGAAATATGAAATATAACTCTGAGGTCCTATTGTAATTATGCAAAGTGTGGGCCATTAATGGTGATTTGGAATCCTGATGGCTCCCATCAACTAGGACAATTGACTGTGGATGGCTCTGTTTGCAGGCAAGCCTTCCTGTGAGTCAGGCTGCGAGGAATGAAGGCTTGAAGTCTTACAGTGACATGTGATCATGTCACCTGAACTGGAATCCATCTTTAACCTGGTCTCTTTCCATTGAGAAGGAGGGAGTGGGAACCCAGAGAGGGACAAAAGATTCCTGCCTTATGCAAAAGATATATAAACGGGTGAACAGAACAAAGGGAGAGAGAGCCATCATGAAGAATCCCCTAGCTACCACCTGAGCTGGAACAAGAGCTGCACCAGGGGAAAGAATTATGCCCAGGCCTGGAAGGCGTTCACTCTGAATAAAAAACTTACTGAAGCACCTCTAAGAGTGAGATTATCTGTATTCAGTTTGATTAGACATAGATTTGCATGTTTTATTTTATTTTGCTTGGTGACTTACTTTGTTCTGCCTGTTACTATCTGGAACCACTTAAATCCTACTTTCTGTATTTAATAAAATCACTTTTTACTTATTAATTAACTCAGAGTATGTGTTAATACCTGGGTGAGCAAACAGCTTGGCATATCTCTCGATCAGTGATATAGAGGGTGAACAATTTATGAGTTTACCCTGCATAAGCTTTATACAGGGTAAAATGTATTTATTGGGTTTAGACCCCATTGGGAGTTGGGCATCTGACTGTTAAAGACAAGAATACCTCTGTTAGCTGCTTTTAGATAAGCCTACAGCTGTTAGGGGACGTGATTCAGACCTGGGTCTGGGTTTGCAGCAGGCTAGCAAGTCTGGCTCAAGCCAGGCAGGGCACTGAAGTCCTAAGCTGATGGGCAGGAAAGCAGTGGCAGAAGTAGTCTTGCCACATCGGGTGGCAGCTCCCAAGGGGGGTTCTGTGATCTAACCCATCACAGGAGGCCCTGTCGCTTGTCGCTGCTGTCGCCTGTCGCTGGAACCCTGCCAGGGCCCCGCTGGCTGTCAGCTCCAGAGTCCTGCAGCCCCTGGGGCTGAAGCAGAGAATGTCAAGGAGGTCTCTGGAAGTCAGGGATTCTGTGACTTCCATGATCTCCATGACATAAACGTAGACTTATACATAATTATTCCATAATAAACTGTTAAAGAATGTAAGTGCATAACATATTAAAAATCGAAATGTTAGTAAATGGAATATTCAATTTAAAAATTTGACTAAAATAGTAAATCTTTAGCTGAGCTTAAAAGTGTACCTCAAGTCAGATGTTCTGAATTTCAACCCATTACTCCTGCACAAGTATCTTTTATTGGACCAACTTCTGTTAGTGAAAGAGATATGGTTTCCAGCTTACAGTGAGCAATTCTGCCTGAAAGTAAACTGGAAAGCTTGTCTCTTTCATCAACAGAAGTTGGTCCAATAAAAGATATTACCTCACCCACCTTGTCTCTCTAATATTGTGGGACCAACACAGCTACAACAACAGTGCAAACAACGCATTGCTTGTAATTCTGTTCTGCATGTCCATCACAGAAAATATATATTATACATGTAAATCAAAAATAATCTTAGAAACAGTAACTGATTTATAAAATTCACTGTGGATAATGCCATTCAGTGGCGGATTAGCCACTGAGCCAATGGGGCCCGTGCCAACTGGGGATGCCCGGAAAAAATCCACTGCCGGGTGTGTGTGGGGGGGGGGGAACCCCCAAACCACGACCCCACTCTCCGGCAGCAGCACTGGGCAGGCAGGGGAGGATGGGGGAAAACCCCAGGGTCCCCTAACCAAATCCCTGGTTGAAGCCGGGGGAGTGGGAGAAGCCCCAGCCCAGAACTCCCTGACCACATCCCTGGCAGAAACCACGGGAAGTCCCCATGCCCGTCCCCACTCTCCAGCAGAAGTGCTGGGTGGGCAGGGCTGGAGAAGCCCCAGCTCCCTGATGCTGGTCCCCTGCAGAAGCGATGGGGGTGGCAGGGGAAGCCCCGGCACTCAGACCCCTGCTACGGCCCTGGGACTGAAGGAGCTCTGGCTACCTTCCGTAGTCTCAGGGCTGGGGGAGCTCTCACTCCCCCTGTGGCGTGGGGCTGTGGGACAGAGTTTCTCCAATCTTGGTGCCACAGTGGGGGGGCGGGGAGGAGCAAACGGGTTGTGGGGCCGCAGTGGGGGAGTGTAATGGGGGACCCTGGGTGGAACAGGGGTGGGGCCCGGGGAAAGGGTGGAAAGGGGTGGGACTGTAGGCGGGACCAGAGGTGGAAGGGGTGGGAAGGGGCCCGCAACTTGGTCCAGCCCAGGGCCCCAGGAAACCTTAACCAATTCTGATGCCATTCACATAAAAACAATTAAAGTGAATTTCTGTTTCCTAGACAAAAACAGAAAAGTATTACATTTCGCTTTCTCTCGAAAGCGAAGTTGAACTTTGCCATCTGAGATGACAAAGTTCAACTTTTTCCAGTGGACATATTTTTTTCAAAATTTACTTTTAATTTTAGAATAAACTAAAGCTATCCTTAAAAAAAAAAAAAAACTTTTATAGATCACAAACACTTTAAATCTTCATGAGAAATTTTAAAAGTATCCTTTAGTTATACTTGAAAATTTGAGATATGTTACATTGCATTTTATATTGCTCTCTTCACTCCCTTATAGTCAGTTTCTAACTGTTTAGACCCCTCTCTAAAACAGAACTGAATTTAAAATAGAGTTGCCACACATGGCACAGAAATGCTATATAGCTAAAAAAAGGGAGATAGTGGCATCTGCTAGATATGAAACTTCTGGCCCAATTGTCCTCTCACATCAGTGTAAGTCGAGAGAACTCTGAAATCAGTGGAGTGACAACAGTTTTACACCAACTGTGAGAGGAGAGTCAGGCTCTTTATTTATTAAGTACCTGAGTTTCTGTACACACTGTTAAAAGGTTACTTCTGCTGTAAACCTGGTCACTTGCTGTATGATATTTAAAAGAGGAACTCAGATACAATTATAATTCATAAATATTTAAGCATGAACAGGGTGAGATCAGTTTTTCAAATGGGCAAATAATATACAGAATTGTTCATTTTATAGAAACTAGAGAGAAGAGAAAGCTCTGTCAAATCATCTTGTCTGTGTGTACTACTAGTGGGAGTTTGTTCCATATAGAATGTGGTATTGTGTAGTGCTTCAGAGAGTCTACTTGATCAGTTTTTCAAGTAGTGGTGCCTCCCGATTTTTTAAATAAATTTGGTCTGAAACTTTCAGAATATCGGGCAAAAGTGGCCTGGCAATCTAATCCAGTTAAATTATTGTATATCATACATGCCTGAGGTGTATAAACAGAGGTATTATTGAATGAGAGTTATGAACATTTTATGTTTTTTAAATGTAAAGTTTCCTCTATCTATTCTTAATTATAAATAAAAAATTGTATAAAGTCAAATAATCAGAAACTGCTGTATTTAATGGTTATTTATAGGAAGCCTTTAAACTCTCTTTCTCTCTCTCAAACAAGAAATCATACAGGATAAAATGACTGTAGAGACATACTGCAGACTAAGTGCGGACAATTTATTTGCTGTAATCCTGCATTCTTGTAATGTTTCTATGTGTGCCCTTTGGAGTAAAGTGGAAACACAAACAGGAAAGTGACTTGCTTTGTGATAAATGAATGTGTCTGAAAACATGAGACAGTGAGACCAGCCAAAATAACTGATTCAAGCCTGTCAAGAACAACATGAAAGAAAATGTGAGAGAATTTCTTACTAATGCTAACTCAATCAAAGCTTCCGTCCTGATAGCCATAGAAGCCAATGGTCGGAATGAAGATATTGAGCTGTTATTTATGCCTGGAATGAGATAAAGGTTTGGGGAATAGGAATACTTCTGTTCTATCATGTAGTATTATATTTAGCAAACATGTAAATAAAAAGGCAGCATCCATTACCAGGGATATGGTACACTGGCACTTCCCACCATATTAATGCTAAGCTCACAAAAGTCTTCCTGTTAGCTTCTGGAGGGTCAAGTTAAAAAAAAAATTGATAGTAGTCGCAGTAGGGATTAATGTGTCAATGAAGGAATTTGTACAGTGCAGTGCGAAGCTTAATCCTCATTCGATTTATTCTTTAGGTTTTAAATTACATTCATGTATATATATGTATATGTGTGTGTGTGCACGCACAAACACATAAAAGAAGTTGTTCTTCGTTCACATTTTAGTAAATTTGAGGAATGGAAAAAAACAAACATTTAAACGTTCCAATAAAAACAAGTATTGAACAATCTCTTCGGTTTAAAACAAAAACACCCCCAAAATCTCTCTCTCCTTCCCAACTCTCTCCCCCCCGCCCCCCAATAAAATATATATTGTCTTAATTATACAGGACCAGTCTGTGGCCTGTCCTATGTTCTGGCACATGGGGCATAAGGTCCATCCTTACACCACACCACTACTTTCTGACAGAAAGTTTCTGTGCACATAGAGAAGCAGAAACCACAAAGTCATTGCATAAGTGAGTGAAAGTTAGTGGAGATTGGGCAGAGCCTCCAGTTTAGTGATACCATACTGTGACAATGTACTCCCTCCATGGAGCAGCATCTTAATCCAAGGGAGCATAATAACGCTTAGCCCTTTGCTATGGATTAGACAAACTGATAGCCTAACTCATACTAAATATATAGAAATCAATGGAAGCTACCCGAGGAAAAAGTTTGGAGTCCATTGAAATACCGTCTGAAATTCATGGAAAGACTCACACTGATTTCAACCAAAGAGATCTTGGCCCTAAGTAGAATCATAGAACCATAGGGATAGTAGGAACCGCAAGGGTCACCTAGTCTAACACAACCCTCTTCCAAGATGTAGATTTTGCTGTGTCTATAGACTTCACTTCATATTCATTGACACAAAATACTTTGCTTAGGCTTCCCAAAGATGTTTTTCTCTAATTTATAAACATGTTTGCCAGAAGCTGAGAATGGGCGACAGGAGATGGCTCACTTGACGATTACTTTTTCTGTTCCTTCCCTCTGAAGCTACTGTCAGAAGACAGGATACTGGGCTAGATGGACCTTTGGTCTGACCCAGTATGGCCATTCTTATGTTCTTATGTTTCTGTATAAAATACATTTTTAGTATACATGAAAAGATAACTGAAACAATATAGTACATAATGGAGGTAATCAATTGAAAATTATAATTTTGAAAAAAAAAAAACCTTCTTTGAAATGCACAGTGGAAAAGGGGTTTTTTGGGGGTAGGGTTGTTATCTATTCCAGAAAAAGACTGCTTAGTGGATGTCAAGATAGTGAACAAGTCAGCAAAAATATCAAATAAATTGATAATGCATTTTTATTGCAAAAGCATATTGTTGTGATGTTTTGTTATTTATGTTTATAAACAGAAAAGAAGAAAAGAAAGACATCTAGTACACATAATCTCATAGCAACAACTTTACGGAGGCCATCCTGACATTTAAGCTATCAAACAAGAAAAAAATACTATTTCTAGGAATGCAAGTTATCTTGATTCCTGAAAAATTGTAACCAATTCCATTTTGGAGATTTTGTTATTTTAAACCTCTATTTAAACTTCTGTGAATGAATGATTTTGTGAAATAAACAGATCTGACATGTTCATCCATCTTGCAAGAGACTGTTCCCATCAGTGGTAACAATGCATGGGAATTGGTGAAGTAATTCAAAATCTGTTACCTCACATTGTTTGGTGCATATGAATAATCCACATCACAGCAGCAATGGGCCAGTGAGACAAATTCCTGATCTTAATCTGGATTAGATTCAAGATTCCTAGGTTTGGCAGGACTGAAATATAAAAAGGGTGCATGGAGAAACAGGAACTAAAACCCGGATGTAAATTCTAATCTGAGATCCAATACTGACTTTTTTTGTGGTCTCAGGACCAGATTCAAAGCCTGCTGATGGCTCTCATTGGCTTCAATAGCCTTTGAATCAGGTCCTTGGACAAGACTGTTTACTATGTATAAAATAGGGTTGATATTATTAACCTATCTCATCTCAGAGGGGTTTGGGGAGTTAATCATTATGGGCCAGTTAATTTTTTTAACCCCTTACTCATATTGGTGAGCAGATATTTACTCGATTAGTGCTCATATTGGTTAGCAGTTACTCTCCGAGTGTTCTCCTTGGTGCAAGTGATTCTGAGTGAATAATTGTTCACAAATATGAATAAGGGCATCACACAACCTGAGTTCTAATGTTTGTAAAGCTTTGAAAGTCAAAGACACGATATATGTGCTATACTATATTAATTACACTCAGCAGTATTCAGTGGAAAATTTTTCTTAAATTACAAAATGCCTCCAAACAGTTAAGAGGTAGAATAGCTCTAGTTGAGATCATGTTCACTGAAACTTCACATCAGGGATGTTTCATATACAACTCCCAACTTTTAGACACTCACTGGTATATCGGCGGTCAAATCCTTGAGAATAGGGCATTCATTCTGAATGTAACTCTACAGGCTTCATTGGAGTTCTGCCAGTGATTATGTTGGCCTGGTGTTTCCAACATGTTCCTTCTTTTTTCTGTTTAGGAACTGTAACAAAATAATATTTAAAAAATAGTGTTCAGAGCTTACCTAAACATACATAATCCTGTAAAAGAAGATTTAAGTTTTTCTGACTTTCCATAACAGCAACCCAATTTCTTGAGCACAGATAACTGGAGTCTGAGAGCAATGATGGATCTCAAAAGTGTATATGCTGAAATGCATAATGTGAAAGGAGTTATGCCTTTCAATCTCCTATATTTTGTTAGGTTTAAGGTTATTACCTACACTGATACTTTTGCTTGTGTTTATATTATCATAAAAATGCATATTTTACATATAATAGCTTTTAAAAGGTACATATAAGTTTGAAAAATAATACAATTTTAATTTTCTTTTCTTGAACCTAGTAGTGCATACATCATGCTATCCTCCCTTTATGTCTGCTTGCTCTGACCTGGTGAGCAGGAAGCAGGTATGATGATGAAATACACAAGAATGTTTCTCTTGATGCACATGCATGGCTATGATCACCATTAGAGCTGGGCAAACAGAGGAGAAAAGTTATTTGCACAACACTTTGGGGAATTAGCAGTTTAATTTCCGTTCACCATGTTTGCACTCCTTTTGTGACCACTGTGCTTGTCACAGCAGAGGACGTGCTAAATCAGGAATCGGTAATCTTTGGTGGTGCGGGCCGAGGGATGTGTTGGCTGCTGCTTCCCGCCGCCCCCATTGGCCTGGAGCGGCAAACCATGGCCAGTGGGAGCCGCGATCGGCCGAACCTGTAGACGCAGCAGGTAAACAAACCAGCCCGCCAAGGTGCTTACCCTGGTGGGCCACGTGCCAAAGGTTGCCAATCCCTGTGCTAAATGATCTGGTGGTCCTTCTGGCCTTAAACACAATGACTATGCTAGATTGTGAGAATGAAACAATGCTGATGGTCCCACATTCTGTGCATCGGAAGAATGTTGTGATGTTTCTTTCAGGCAAACCACGTTTAGCCTCTGCAGCTGCTTCTCTTTGTTGTGTTTGCAGAGGTTGTATTACGTCTGAGTGTAAAAGGCAAGGTGCAATACATAAACTAAGCAATGCTTAACAGATATATTGTTCAATTTTTCCCTACACTTTTGGACAGAGCCATGACATGGGAGCTATTCTGGAGACTTGACTACACTCTCCCTAAGTAGGGGTATACAAGTATAGCCACAAGTATTCTTCTGTTACTAATTACTAATGACTAAGTTGAGTGGTAATGGATGACTGAAAACCACTACAGAAAAAAGCAAATATGGTTGGTGTATTATATATGAAATAATTGCTGTAGGTGGGTAACTAAAATAATGACACCTCGCCACAGTGACTTAAAAAAATAATGTGTGTTTATAATGTACTAAGCATACCTAAACATTCATAAAGGGACTGTCCCTGCCCTGGGGAGCTCACAAGCTTAAACAAGACAGACAGGGGTATGCAAACAGAACTTTTTCAGCTAATACCATGCAAATCCCTTGGCTAGAGTACCCCAGAAGCAATTAAATCAGACAAGAATCGGACCAAACCCCTAGCAGTCTGAATCATTCTCAAGTGTCACAATTAATTATTTTAAAAAGCAAATTATATTATGGTACTTATAATTCTTAACCTATAGTATCACAACAGCACATTTTTCTAATAGTAATGCCTCAGGCTAGACCTGACTCAAGTGGCCTTGATAGAAAATGTTTTAAAATTTCATGTCCTATAAATTTCCAAATCTTGTCAGCTTTGCTTCTCCTGACTCCATTATTATTATGGGTTGGGCATAACCACAGCCTTACATTCTGCATAACTGGAAAGAAGCCATTGTAAAAAAGTGGCTGAAACAATATCAGTGTCACATAACATACACATGCATAAAAGCTTGAGTAGAAGCTGGACCATGTGGCCCAAGGAGTTACAAATACAGGGGTTAGGTTTAGGATTGGTAGGTGAAGATGAAGCAGGACAGGGAGACAGAAAGCCAAGCAAACAATAACAGAAGTGCTGATAACACTGGTCTACAATTTTTGAGAAGTCGTCTGCTTACGAGATAAAATGTGCTATTTATTATGTATTTTGATGTGCTGAATTCAAATATGACAATTAAAACAACTGATTGGCTACTGTTTCTAAGATATTTAAGTTTTTAAATTTTATGTCTATGCATATTGTGTAGATAGTAGAGTTTTAATCCTAAATTGTAAACCTAGGTCTTTTCATGTGTTTATGGTTGCTTTACATAATAATATTTCACCTTTCCTGTTTATGTAACACTTTAATATCAGCAAAAGGGTTATATAAATAAAATTTATTATGAAACAAAAGGCAAAAAACTATTATGTACATAGTTTAGTCCTATTCAATGTCTACTCGGCGCTTCTTGACTTGTCTCTTGTATTCATTAAATGGAGCATCTCTTGTCACTGTCCAGCAATAGTCTGCAAGCATTGATGGGCTCCATTTGCCCTGATAGCATTTCTCCATTGTTGCAATGTCCTGGTGAAATTGCTCGCCGTGCTCGTCGCTCACTGGTCCGCAGTTCGGTGGAAAAAAATCTAGATGAGAATGCAAAAAATGTATCTTTAGTGACATGTTGCAACCAAGGCTTTTGTCTGCCTTGAGGAGGTTTTCCACCAACGACCTGTAGTTGTCTGCCTTGTTGTTTCCGAGAAAATTTATTGCCACTAACTGGAAGGCTTTCCATTCCGTCTTTTCCTTGCCACGCAGTGCATGGTCAAATGCATCATCTCGAAGAATTTCATGAATATGAGGACCAACAAAGACACCTTCCTTTATCTTAGCTTCACTTAACCTTGGAAATTTTCCACAGAGGTACTTGAAAGCTGCTTGTGTTTTGTCAATGGCCTTGACAAAGTTCTTCATCAGACCCAGCTTGATGTGTAAGGGTGGTAACAAAATCTTCCTTGATTCAACAAGTGGTGGATGTGGAACACTTTTCCTCCCAGGCTCCAATGACTATCGGAGTGGCCAATCTTTCTTGATGTAGTGGGAATCTCTTGCACGACTATCCTATTCGCAGAGAAAACAGCAGTACTTTGTGTATCCAGTCTGCAGACCAAGCAAGAGAGCAACAACCTTCAAATAGCCACAAAACTGCCACTGATGTTGGTCATAGTTTATGCACCTCAAAAGTTGTTTCATGTTGTCATAGGTTTCCTTCATATGGACTGCATGATCAACTGGAATTGATGGCAAAACATTGCCATTATGCAGTAAAACAATTTTAAGACTCGTCTTGGATGAATCAATGAACAGTCTCCACTCATCTGGATCGTGAACGATGTTGAGGGCTGCCATCACACCATCGATGTTGTTGCAGGCTACAAGATCACCTTCCATGAAGAAGAATGGGACAAGATCCTTTTGAAAGTCTCGGAACATGGAAACCCTAACATCACCTGCCAGGAGATTCCACTGCTGTAGTCTGGAGCCCAACAGCTCTGCCTTACTCTTGGGTAGTTCCAAATTCCTGACAAGGTCATTCAGTTCACCTTGTGTTATGAGATGTGGTTCAGAGGAGAAGGATGGGAGAAAATGTGGGTCCTGTGACATTGATGGTTCAGGACCAGAAGTTTCATCCTCTTCCTCGTCTGACTCAAGTGAGAATGATTCTGGTGCATCAGGAACCGGCAATCCTTCTCCGTGGGGTACTTGGCGTATAGCTGATGGAATGTTTGGATAATGTACAGTCCACTTTTTCTTCTTTGACACACCTTTCCCAACTGGAAGCACCAGGCAGAAGTAACAATTGCTGGTATGATCTGTTGGCTCTCTCCAAATCATTGGCACTGCAAAAGGCATAGATTTCCTTTTCCTGTTCAACCACTGGCAAAGATTTGTTGCTCAAGTGTTGCAGCTTATGTGTGGGGTCCACCTCTTGTCCTGATCTCCAATTTTGCAGCCAAAATAAAGGTGATAGGCTTTCTTAACTATAGTGGTTATACTGCGCTTTTGTGATGCAAAAGTCACTTCACCACAAACATAGCAGAAGTTATCTGCATTCTTCACACAAGTACGAGGCATCTCTGCTCACTTTGGCTAAACAGAAATGTGTCACTTTGCAAAATCAAACACTGACAAATAAGAAAGCATGACACTGTGTGATTTCTAGAGCTGATATAGGGCCATTTGTTCAGCAGAGTGATATAAGCTTCGTTATGATTGCCTCATCTATGACTTCTAGGAATAACATGATGCAATTCATATCATGTATGATGCAATACCAGCTTCAGATTGCATCATTCATTGTTTTGCCTAAAAAGCAAGTACTGTCCAAACCCAGTCATAGATTTAGTCATAGATCCAGTCAAAGATGTGTTTTAGTCATTTCTGGTTTAAATTGAGATCCCTTCCCTTTATAAGTCACTTATCCTCCGCCATTCCCAAGTCAAGGGTTGTATATACTGATCCAATAGCATATCTTGAAAACTAGAGCCAATCAAAAATTTTAAGCATCATTTTTGTTCTCAGTGACCCAGAATTAGTAAAGTTTGACTACATTTATTTCAGAAGCATTTTGGCTGTAGAGCAGTGTAACATCACTCTGCAAGAGAGAACTAAGAGAGAAGCATTTGGGGGCACAGAATGCTGTCTGAAAAGGTAGATTTAGAACAATATCTTTGCTCACTGTCTCCTGCTGTTTGACATTTTATCTACTGTGTTCAGGGAAACAGGTTTTATGTATAAACTTTGCAAATAAACATGATTGCATCAAAGAAAATAACTGGCCCTATCATCAATTTCTCCTAACTGGAACAACCTGAAATGCCCCGTATTTGGCTAACCTTTGGTCAAAAGGGGTAACAGTAATAGTGAATATACATAGCAAAATACAATTTGTGAGCAATCCATGGACTAAAAAAAACGATTCAAATTAAACATTCATTGAATAATCTTGAATAGTCAATAAATCTGGAAGAATCCATCTGTTCAACAACATGTGAACAGGCAGAAAAAGATGAACTTTGTCCTATGAATTGTTTCCCTAGCTCTATAACCCATTGAAATGGTTCACCCATCTGAGAAAGATGGCATTTTATCTATGTTTCAAACCTGGCTGATAGGATTTTTTCAGGATCAAAGGAAATGTATACACTTGAAATATTTTTAAGGGAGGTTCAATTTGGGTCTACCAAGCATGACAGTGTGTTGCTTTAATCTGTCCTTAACAAAAAGCCAGTTATTCAAGTGCAGTAAATACACCTTGCTTGAATACCATGTATTTTATTTCCCAAGAGCTACATTAGTAACATTAAAGACACTGTAGGAACAGGGACATTTTATTCAAAAAGGATGGTGGGTAACCTTTCCGCAGAAATAGATGTAATGTACAGTATACATTATTCTAATACATGCAAAGTCCTCAGAATGAAAATTGTTACAGCAGCCCCAAAAATGCATTTAGCTTTAGGTAGCTTTGTATATTTAGAATTAATCCTCTGGTATCAACTTATTCCAAAAAATCAAGTACAGTATTGCACATAAAGGCCAAAATCTTAATAATGCAAGTCGCAGAAAATGGATGTTGCTACTTTGGCTTATACAGGCATAGCTATTGATTTATACAACATCTTATATTGTTATCTATTTAGTGGCAAATTTTACAACTTTAATGGTAATTTTGGCTAAGATTCAAACATTAAAAACTTTTTACTAGTTTTCTCCTTTCTTGTTGTGATTTCCTCTGGTTGATTTATGATAGTTTTAAAACTACTTGATAACTATTGTAAAGATGTGTAGACTTCTAAATATGCATGTGCTTATAAATTTCAATTATGTAGCAGAATTATATAACTAATGAGCAAAGTATTTGGAGAAAAGTTTCAAATGTAAGAAAGACTTGTAAATGGATTGCTTTTAATAAAGACATTCGCTGAAAAGTAAAAAAAATGGAGTGTATCTATATTTGATGGCAGTTTTTTTCTCCAAATTATTTTGATTTACAGGCTTCCCTTGAGGATTTAAGCAGTAGTTAAAAATAATACATATTTATATAACAGAAATAAATATTACCCTGAAATCCAAAAAGCCCAACATGTCTAGAAGTTACAAATTAATGAGGCATATAAAGAAAGTAATGGAAAGTATCATATACATGTCAGATTTACAGAATTAAAAGGAAAAGAAGAAGACATTAATGTACAAACAATTTTCCAAGTCACCAACCACAACCATTGAAGTTACCAAGTTACCAAGATACTCAGTACCTCACTGAAGACGTTTGGTGTCATGCTTTCTCAAGCTCCATACTGCCCAATTCTGTGAAATGCAGACTGCCTGCAGCACCCACTGAATTCAGTGGGAATGGACAGCTCTCAGTGCCTTGGAGGAAGAGACTCCTACAGAGTAAGGGAAAAATTAGATAGTAAGATTGTTGATTGAAGATGGGGCAGGGGCCATCGTTTTGTTCTCTGTTTGTACAGTGATTAGCAAAATGGGATCCTGGTCCATGAGGGGGTTTCTAGGAGTTAACAGAACACAAGAGAAAGAAAGAAAGAAAGAAAGAAAGAAAGAAAGAAAGAAAGAAAGAAAGAAAGAAAGAAAGAAAGAAAGAAAGAAAGAAATTTGAAGATGGTGTTGACTGACTACCAAAAAGAATATGACAGCATACTACATTTGTGGGTCACTAAGGGTATGTCTTCACTACCGGCAGGCAGCGATCGATACAGCGGGGATCGATTTATCGTGTCAAACACGATAAATCGATCCCCGAGCACTCTCCCATCGACTCCTGTACTCCAGCTCGGCGAGAGGCGCAGGCAGAGTCAACGGGGGAGTGGCAGTAGTCGACTCATCGTAGTGAAGACACCACGGTAAGTCTAAGTACATCGACTTCAGCTACATTACTCACGTAGCTGAAGTTGTGTAACTTAGATCGATCCTCCCCCCCAGTGTAGACCAGGTCTAAGACACTGAAAATGCAGAAGATTCATCCAGAAATCATTTCCTTTTTGCAGTAATCTATGATTAACGGGAACACTTGACTCTACCTGGAAGGCACTCTCCTTGATGAGATCCAAATTAAAAGAGGAATCTTCAAGGGGACTCCTTATCACCAGTGCTGTTCATGGTAATCATGCTGCTGCTGACAGAGATGCTCCATGAGATAAATTGTGATTAACATATCAGTAAAGAGCAGTAGGCAGTTTATTATACATGGGTGATCTGAAACTACATGAAGGATCACAGAAGGAGATAAAGAGATTGATTATATCTGTAGAAAAGTTTGGTAAAGCTATAAAGCTACAGGTTGGCTTGACAAAATGTTTGTCATCATCTGTAAAGAGGGGCAGACTGGTACAATCAGATGGCATACAAGTTAATGAAGATATTATCCAAGATATCTCTCAGTCTGGTCCCTACAAATACCTTAGAATTAGAGCACTGTCGGAGTCACAACATGAGTAAGTAAAAGAAGAAATGAGGAAAGTCTATTACAGATGAATAAGACCTACTGTAAGACAAAATTCAACTAGAAGAAATTGAGAATGTGGGCGATACCCGCAGTACACTACACTTCCAGAGTGATCAAATGGAATCAAGAGGAGAAGAACAAAATTGACATCCAAACAAGACAACTCCTGCTAATGCATAGTGTTACTAATATCATTCAAGACTAGTGCAGAATGTACATCTGATAGTGTGATGGAAGAAAATGTCGGCTATCTGTGGAGGAAGCAATTCACAGTGAAAAGTATCACATCAACATAGATGAGAAGTCAGCCAGAGTAAAAGATCATCTGATCATGATAAAAAGTGATGGCTGAATGTGCATCATAGAATATCAGGATTGGAAGGGACCTCAGGAGGTCATCTAGTCCAACCCCCTGCTCAAAGCAGGACCAACTAAATCATCCCAGCCAGGACTTTGTCAAGCCTGACCTTAAAAACCTCTAAGGAAGGAGATTCCACCACCTCCCTAGGTAACCCAGTACAGTGCTTCACCACCCTCCTAGTGAAAAAGTTTTTCCTAATATCCAACCTAAACCTCCCTCACTGCAACTTGAGACCTTTACTCCTTGTTGTGTCATCTGGTACCACTGAGAACAATCTAGAGCCATCCTCTTTGGAACCTCCTTTCAAGTAGTTGAAAGCAGCTATCAAATCCCCCCTCATTCTTCTTTTCTGCAGACTAAACAATCCCAGTTCCCTCAGCCTCTCCTCATAAGTCATGTGCTCCAGCCCCCTAATCATTTTTGTTGCCCTCCGCTGGACTCTTTCAATTTTCCACATCCTTCTTGTAGTGTGGGGCACAAAGCTGGACACAGTACTCCAGATGAGGCCTCACCAATGTCAAATAGATGGGAATGATCATGTCCCTCTATCTGCAGGCAATGCCCCTACTTATACAGCCCAAAATGCCGTTAGCCTTCTTGGCAACAAGGGCACACTGTTGACTCATATCCAGCTTCTCGTCCACTGTAACCCCTAGGTCCTTTTCTGCAGAACTGCTTCCTAGCCATTCGGTCCCTAGTCTGTAAGAGTAAATGGGATTCTTCCATCCTAAGTGCAGAACTCTGCACTTGTCCTTGTTGAACCTCATCAGGTTTCTTTTGGCCCAATCCTCTAATTTGTCTAGGTCCCTCTGTATCCTATCCGTACCCTCCTCCCAGTTTAGTGTCATCTGCAAACTTGCTGAGAGTGCAGTCCACGCCATCCTCCAGATCATTAATGAAGATCTTGAACAAAACCGGCCCCAGAACCGACCCTTGGGGCACTCCGCTTGAAACCGACTACCAACTAGACATGGAGCCATTGATCACTATCCGTTGAGCCCGACGATCTAGCCAGCTTTCTATCCACCTTACAGTCCATTCATCCAGCCCATACTTCTTTAACTTGCCGGCAAGAATACTGTGGGAGACCATATCAAAATCTTTGCTATAGTCAAGGAATAACATATCCACTGCTTTCCCCTCATCCACAGACCCAGTTATCTCCTTGTAGAAGGCAATTAGGTTACTCAGGCATGACTTGCTCTTGGTGAATCCATGCTGACTGTTCCTGATCACTTTCCTCTCCTCCAAGTGCTTCAGAATTGATTCCTTGAGGACCTGCTCCATGATTTTTCCAGGGACTGAGGTAAGGCTGACTGGCCTGTAGTTCCCCGGATCCTCTTTCTTCCCTTTTTAAAAGATGCACACTACATTAGCCTTTTTCCAGTCATCCGGGACCTCCCCTGATCGCCATGAGTTTTCAAAGATAATGGCCAATGGCTCTGCAATCACATCCGCCAACTCCTTTAGCACCCTCAGATGCAGTGCATCCGGCCCTATGGACTTGTGCTCATCCAATTTTTCTAAAATAGTCCCGAACCAGTTCTTTCTCCACAGAGGGCTGGTCACCTCCTCCCCATACTGTGCTCCCCAGTGCAGCAGTCTGGGAGCTGACCTTGTTTGTGAAGACAGAGGCAAAAAAAGCATTGAGTATATTAGGTTTTTCCACATCCTCTGTCCCTAGGTTGCTTCCCTCATTCAGTAAGGGGGCCACACTTTCCTTGACTTTCTTCTTGTTGCTAACATACCTGAAGAAACCCTTCCTGTTACTCTTAACATCTCTTGCTAGCTGCAACTCCAAATGTGATTTGGCCTTCCTGATTTCACTCCTGCATGCCTGAGCAATATTTTTATACTCCTCCCTGGTCATTTGTCCAATCTTCCACTTCTTGTAAGCTTCTTTTTTGCATTTAATATCAGCAAGGATTTCACTGTTAAGCCAAGCTGGTCGCCTGCCATATTTCCTATTCTTTTTACACATCGGGATGTTTGTTTCCTGCAACCTCAATAAGGATTCTTTAAAATATAGCCAGCTCTCCTGGATTCCTTTCCCCCTCATGTTATTCTCCCAGGGGATCCTGCCCATCAGTTCCCTGAGGGAGTCAAAGTCTGCTTTTCTGAAGTCCAGGGTCCGTATTCTGCTGCTCTCCTTTCTTCCTGGTGTCAGGATCCTGAACTCTACCATCTCATGGTCACTGCCTCCCAGGTTCCCATCCACTTTTGCTTCCCCTACTAATTCTTCCCAGTTTGTGAGCAGCAGGTCTAGAAGAGCTCTGCCCCTAGGCATCCCAAGCCAAGAAAGCATAAAAGAAAGATAAACTGAATTGCCAAAAGATTTACAAAGAAATCAAGGCAGAGACAGTGGTGGAGGGAGATCGAACCCATTAGTGATCAAAGATTAACAAAGTCATGGATTGAAGAAAAATACCTCAAAAGAGAGGCAGACAGCCTCATTATGAGTGCCTAAGAGCAATTCTTAATGCTTAACTAGGTTTGAAACAAAGCTGACCGATAGAACTGCTCCCTCAACTCCAGAATGCAGTCCAAAAAGGAAGAGATAGTGGCACACACGTTAAATGCCTGCAGGAGCCTGGCTGGAACACAATACACGAACAGACACAGTGAGGTCATGAAGTGTCTGCATTGGAGCCTCTGTGGAAAGTATGGATTTAAATGCACCATGCAGTATTATGACCACCAAATTGAAAGAACTCTAGAGAATAAAGAAGCTAAGATTATCTAGGATCTGACAATTGTCACAGACCAAATGGTGCAGGCAATCAGGCCGCACATAGGTGTCGTAGAAAAGACAAATCCATGTTAATTGATATCACCATACCAACAGACAGAAATATAAAAAAGAAACAAGAAGAGAAGATAGTGAAATATGAAGAACTCTGCCACAAAGTGTAACAATTATGGAAAACTAGAACGACAATCCCAGTGATTATTGGAGCACCTGGAGCAATTCGTAAGGATATAAGTGAGCACCTCAACAAGGCGTTAGGAGTTCAAGGCATCGCAATCAGTGACATCCAGAAGACAATGCTTTTAGGCACTGTGAGAACTGTAAAGAAAGTCAATGGAGAATGAGTGCATTTGAGCCCCTTAAATGCAGAAATTCTGTGGAGCGTATACCAAAATTCTTGACAACCCAAACCTATGCAGTTGGTTTGTGGTCAGAATGTATTTTATGGGGATACATTTTAGACATAGTTTTCCCCTTTTTATGCTAAAGATCTTGTATAGTGTGAAAGCTGTGTGTTTTTTAAAAATCTCCATGATGTAATACTAAGTGATAATAAATAAAATAATAAATAATAATGATAATAGTTTAATAATGTACCCTATGGATATTCTGTTCTCATATCAGTTTGTGCAGGACTTCCATTACCATAAGCTGGGAGCTGTGTGCATTGATCAAGTGCAGGATATTTAGTACAAACTTTTGGGTGCTAATACACAGTGAAATTTCCAGCAGCAGAAAGACAAAACATGGAGCCACATGTGGTCTTAGCATTGAGACAGTAGTACTCCCTTCAGATGATCAGCTCACATAGCAGGAATATCCAGCACCACCATGGACAAAGAGTGTATGACCACCTGCCTATGTGATAGTCTGGAGAAGTCTGTTGTGGGGAAGAAGCTATTTTGAAGTATGAGGAGATGGGTTTACTCAAGGTAAGAGGGTGGCTAGGCGTCTGAAGGGGGACACACTGCAGATGAGGTTAGTATCTTTTTAGTCTGTGCTTGTAACAATGCATCCTGGCCTATAACCCTGTTCCTGTTAGAGACATGATACTGTTCTAGATGAATCATTGGTCTGATCCAATATAGCAACTGCTGTGTTCTTAAGGCTGGATCAGATCATGTTTGTCTTCTCTATACAACCCCCAAAAACCTATTTAATAAACTTACCTTATTAGAGTGAATATATACACAAAATCAGCCTTTCATGTCCTTTGCTATTAATTGGGCATAGGTTATCATCATAGTGTATTAATGAAGCACACCAATAGCTGGTACAAGGAATATGTATCCTGATTTGGTTTCTCTAACTAAATTATCATGGCCTTCGTAATAAGAGCGTCTGGCCAAACATCTCAAGGAATTTATCCTAGCGTTGTTTTTAGTTTTGGGACATGTGATTACCAATGGAAAATGTGGATTTCGACCATTATGTCATCTGAGCCAAGGCCCGCTCTTGATTTTAAGTCATTAACTGAATCTTTAATTTCAGTTAAATCAATCATTCACTCCAATTCTTCCTCTGTCTAGATCATTTTCATGTAAACAGTTTTAAAATCCTTCTACTTCAAAAAAGTTTCAAAGTGGGAGTTTAAACTGATATCTTAGAGGTATATAATGTGCACAAATAATCCACAAACATTAACTATTTAGCAATGTAACAGTTTTGTCTTTTTTCCTTTTATATTTCTGTCCACCATATCTCCCAAATTATACTGCTTTCTAAGCAGAACTTTATTTTAAACATGAGTTTAAACATGAGTGCTCCCTCTGAAGCACCTGGTATTGGCCACTGTTGGAAGACAGGATACTGGGTTAGATGGACCATTGGTCTGACCCAGTATGTCTGTTCTTATGTTCTTATGTTCATGAGACTGGAAAGTATGACTCTTTTATTTAGATGCTACTGAATTTAAGGAGGTATAGTTTAGAGAGCCATTACAACCCTAGGTTTGAATAATTTTTCCTAACTACCTATTTTTAATTGATCAATTTTGAATGTCTTCCTCAAATGAATAAAACCTGTACGGCTCAGACTCAACTCCAGAAATCAGTTCTTGTATTTCTTATACATAACTGGCTGATTAAACTCACGCTGAGCAAGGGTTTTAATATTTTAACATCTCCATATTAGGAATGAGAAAACCCATTGGATAAAATAAGTACTGACTGGAACTTTTGACCAAAACTTGAATGGAAGTGGTATATGCATATGTGTGTGTGTATTGAGGTTTGAAAATGGTTAGTTGATATATTTTACCACCACCACGACCCATTTTTATTGAATCTGTCCATGTTCTGGCTCTAGACAGGATCCAGAGAAAGTGTTTACTGGGAAGTCTGGCTTCAGTCCATTGTTATCAGTGGTCATTGGATCGTGCTTATAGTTCTGAATAACATCCAAACTTGTGGGTGTTAATCCAAAGTGAACCTCTCAGGGTGATCAGCAATATAATTTATATTCTGTGTACTCCTATATATCACATGCATGTTATGTGAGGATTTATTAATTCATGATTGTGAAAATATTTGCAATCCAGAGTAGCAGTATTACAGAAATACAAGCCAATAGCATATGGCACTCAGATGATATGATGGGTCCCCTGGAAATACAGAGGGAAAGAAAGTCAGAGACTGATACAGACTCCTGGGCAAATCAATACACATTTTACTATTGCCTTAAATATTAACAGGATCAAACCCTTAGTATAAAGATAAGTCACCTACTTTTATATGACTCAGTAGGTCTTGACTGCACACCTGCCAGGGAACAAACCTCTTCATGGACCAGCTTGTGCTCCATGACTTGCTGTGGACACAGATCACAGGAAGTCTTGTCTCAAGAGGTCCAACAGGCAGGCATCAGACTCCTGGCTCATGCTTGGTGCCTCACCATATATAAACCTAAGGGATGGCACAAGATGTGTCCGGGCAACAATGAGGATCTTCTCTACCTTCTGTTTCTGCTTTTGAACTCCTTGCTATGATCTTGACTTGAGTTGAACCTCACCACTCGGCTCAGACTCTGATCCTTGGTATCGACCCTGGCCTGGATTATGAACTCTCCTGCTACTCTCAGCATCAGGTATGACCCTACTTTGACCCTTGTCAGGATCCTGACAACTTTGATCTGTATTGTCATCCATCTGTCTCCTTTAGTGGGATATGATTTGAAAACTCAAAGATGTGCATTCAATTGACTGCCATGTGCTGCTGTGGGGAGATCCAGGATGAGAAGAGAATATTGGAGTCCCAGGGCTAAATTAACCATTGTCCAGCACTGCTACCATTCTGATGTAATAGCATTTTACACACCCTTTTCACTTGTGTAAATAATTATACAGGGTGCAGGGGAATGGTAAATCAGGCTCCACTCCCTTGCTAATGTCTCTAATTCTTTTACCGTGAGGTTAGTTACCAGTGAGGGAGGTGGTCTGCAAGGGCCTGTTAAAGAAAGCAGCCTCTCAGTAAAAGCACTGAACATTGAAAATAATATATAAATAAAAGCCTGAATGAATATTTTTCATTATTACTAAATGATTTAAAGCCTTTAACATTCCACAGGGCTGCACCAACCTATGAAGCATCTATTCTAAATTATGAAAACACTGTTAATGGAAACCGTAGTTCTGCAGGAATGTAGCCTATCAAAATTATCACAAAAATATATATTATGAATAGTACTTTATCTTCCACATTACTGCTATGTATATATATGTATGTCCCTAGAGAAACTGAGATGCAAATGCAAGTAATATTATCTAATGCTTTACATAATATAAAATTATTGGGTGTCATATGACCCACTAAACAAAAAAGATAAGCAAGCCTCTTGGGTATTGTTAATAGATTTAGAGTGCATGCTAAACCTCAAAGCTCAAGGAAAATGATGCAGTACATCAGCCTAAAATAAATAACATAATGTATAAGTAACAAAACACCATGAACCTTCATTAACACTATAAAAACAGCTTCACGTATTTTGGAGATAATCAATGTAAGATTTTACAAATACTAAACTGATTAAAACATGCAGTGTACTGTTGTGCAAATATGAACTAATAAGATCTAGCATGAAAAAAAACATTACAATCCCCAATTATAGCACAAAAGCTACTTTTTCTGTTCATGATGAGTGTTCTCTGTGGGCCTTTAAATTTTATTTAAAGGCTAATTTCTTCTCTATGGGTCCCGTAAATTTTATAGGAGGCTGCTCTTCATGTCTTGTTTGGCACTTTGAGACTGAAAGGCTCTCTGTGAAATAAAAATGAGTTTTGCTTCTGATGAATTTCTGCTGTAGAGGGGCCGAAAAGTTTTTTGTTGTTGTTTTGTCTTTTATTTTATAACATGCTAAATAATCTGACTGAAGTCAGCTATGGCCTAAAGATTTTTTAGTTTATATTATATATAACCTTTAGAATTTGACGTTTCAGAGCATCGTTTCTTTACCTGCAATAGGTCCCATGTGTGGTATATATTACATCCTTCCTGTTTCGCTGGTGGCTTAATTTCAGTTACTGACAATTTACCTACATTTTCTCCTACAGTTTGGTGGTACTGCTGGGACTCTATGACTACCTTGAAAGATCATCAGGTAAACGGTATAGTGCCTAAAACCATGACCATATTTGCAGTGCTGGGGATAACAATCTCAGTAACATGAAGAGGGACTGTTCTTTGTTTTCAGGCAGGCCAGTGGACTAAAATGGGAAAACGGAACAGAGGAAACTAAGTTTTTGAGGTCTGTTTCACACAATTTGAGGTTCATTACAAAAGATTTTCTGTGGATTATTTTGCCTTCATATTGCTGGACTAACGTTCCATTCCAGCCAGAAGAGGACTGACAATTTTACATTTAAGCTTTTAGTCTTGAGGTGTCTTTTGTCATTGCTTAAGAACTGGTTTTACTGCAAGTGTGTTTCTGATAAAAAGAATGTCCATAAACATACTCCTAAAGCATTTAGCAATGAACAGATTTTTGTGGTGAAGATCCATTATTTTGTCTTTGAATTTTTCTCTTGGCTAATCAGCAGTCTCTTGTGTTACGTTTTTTAGTCCCAAACAATGTATTTAGATCTTATACAATAAATATATTTACAATTTCAGAATGATTTCTTAATTACAAACAACCAACAATAAAGTAATAATTAGTTTGTTGGGTTATTTACATACTGAAAATTAAAAGGCAAATTTATATTCCAAAAATGGCTGGGAAGCTAACTGTAGGGAAGCCTATAATATTCACACGTAAAGACTACATTAGAAACAATCTAAGTCCACAGAAAAATCATGCCCAAATCTTTGTGCTTTGTTATCAGAAGATACACTAGTAACTAGCATGCTTTGCAAGTTAAAAATTGTGGCCATTTTCCTCTCTCAGTCTCTATGACCTTTTGGAAATTGGGCTGGTGCATGTTCTCTGTATCTTCTGTATTGATTAATGTGGTAAAATAGGGATGAGTGAGACATATGATGATGAGATGGGATATAAAAATGGTATTGTCAGGTAGGGTGGTGAAGTTGTCAAAAGAGAAAGAAAAGAGGAAAGAAGGTTTGGGTGGAAAAATAAGAGTCACATTGGTCTTGGACCTTGCTCAGGTGCACCCCAGAGATACAGGGCACCAGGAGCCTTCCCACTCTCTCACTCCCTTGTGTGGCCCATGTAAGGGCCAGGCAGAATTATAGCATGGGGAGTGAGGAAGGGTTGGAACACAAAGGGAATGGACTCCAGCTAGTTCTATTCTTCCCAAGGCAGAATACCTCACAGAGCTTCACCTTTCATGGTATGGCTACTCACTGCCACAATGCAAGTGTGTTTTTGAAGCTGAACAAATTAAAAATTCAGCCAATAAGAAAACACTTCCGTTTAAAAAGGCCAATAAAGTTTTACAAAACCTATCTTTTTTATGAATTAGCTTGGTTAGTAATTAGCTGAAGTTGTTTTGCCAGCTAATTAAAATTCAACAAACTAGTGAAAAATAATATGCAACCACTGCACTGTAATAGTCTGAGACAGAACAGTAGGGGAAATTGTTTCTGTTCAGACTCTACCTGGGGAGAAATCTAGCCTCCAGTGAAGTCAATGGGAGCTGTCCCATTGACTTCAATGGGGCCAGGATTTCACCACTGGCTTCCATATCCAGAGTTGCATGAGCATATATTTGCATTTAACTTTGCAGATGCAAATGCCTGCTAAGAATCCTAGCATCTGTGCAGCATCTATGAGTAGTCTAATACCTGTGCATGTATAGTTATTAGAATTTGTACTGCAAAAACCAATTGATCCTCGTTCGTTTGTCAGCAAATATTCTCACACACGCAATTACAATTATTAGATTATCTACAGGATGTGCTGTTGTTCATGCATATAGTGTTTGCCCCTTACAGCATGAGCAGCGCATATCATAGGCCAGGTGAGGCTAAGCCTCTCCTAACCCAGGCCATGGTCCCACCCACGCTCCACCCTGAGGCCCTGCACTCACTCCCCCTTTTCCCTGAAGCCAGCGGAGGCTCAGATCCAGCCGGAGGCCTGGAGCTTGGTGCTCAGGCCAGCCGGCATCCCTGGATTGGAGCTGGTGGCCAGGGACTGGGGTGTGTAGGGGTGGCTTGGGCCAGATGGCAGCCCGAGGCAGCTTGGGCCAGCCCAGGGGTTGGGCCAGCGGCCTGGGGCGGCACTCAGGCTGGTTGGCAGCCCAGTGCTCAGACTGGGGCTTGGGCCAGTGCTCAGCCCATCTGGTGGTTTGGGGGTCGGCCCAGCCCAGGGGTTGGGCTGGCTGGCACAGCTATGGCAGGCAGGCTGGGGCTCCTCTGGCTGTGTGGTGACCACATGTCCCTATTTTATAGGAACAGTCCCAATATTTGGGGCATTTTCTTCTATAGGCGCCTATTACTCTCCACCCCGTCCTGATTTTTCACACTTGCTGTCTGGTCACCCTATCTGGCTGGGAGGAGAGTTCGGGGCTCACACCATGGGGTGGGAGGGACTTGGGGCTCCCGGGGACAGGGGCAGGGCCTCAGGCAGACAGGGTGGGGTTAGCCTCCCCGAAAGGGGGGAGGTTCACCTGCTGCCCATGGCTTACAATGAAGATATGAGGTGGTGAATGTAAAATTTTGTATATGCACACATGATGACTGACTCTGAACAATTGATCCATGGCATCTAATTTAATCATTTGGCATGGAAGATGATAAAAAATAATAGCCTAAAAGTTGGATAAAATAATGTTACTGCAACTGAATACCCCACAGAATGTCTTGCACATGGAAATTACACATCTCAATCTTTGTCTTGGCTTCATCTTAATCTTTTATTTAGCAGCTAGAGACCAGTATGCTGCAATATTGTGTTTTCTTCTGTAGATATTATGCTTGGGACATGAAATACATCACTGGCATAAAATACTTTTTCTTAAATATTTTAGTTTTCTAACAATTAGAATATATTTTCTTAAATATATTAGTTTTCTAACAATTAGTACTATTGCTCACATTATTACTGGTTGTTTATGTAGTGGTAGAACCCAAAGTGACACCTCCTTATCAATTATTAGGAGTGGACCATATCCATCCTGACTGAATTGGCCTTCAACATTGGTTCTCCACTTGTAAAGTAACTCCCTTCTCTTCATGTGCCAATATATATTTATGCTTGTTGCGGTAATTCTCACTCCATGCATCTGAAGAAGTGGGTTTTTACCCACTAAATCTTATGCCCAAATAAATCTGTCAGTCTTTAAGATGGCACCGGACTCTTCGTTGTTTTTGTGGATACAGACTAACATGGCTACCCCTCTGATACAAAGGAAGATAAAATCTCTTTACTAAAAGGCTTTCAATCAGATTTTCTATTTTACCAGACTACCAGAACTCTATCGTTTCTGAATTTTGCTATTATCTTACATATGTACCACTTCAGTCATTTACATTAAATAAACTTGGGAAGTATTTCTAGAAGTAGTTGGATAGCCCTTAGGTATGTAGGAATAAGCAATGCAGTGGGGCCTAATTAAAAGTTCATAGAAGTAAGTGGATCTCTCTTTCCATTAGTTTTGATAGGCACTGGATCAGGCCCTGTATTTGTTAAATCACTATCAACCTTACTATCACTTTCCTCCCACCCTCCTCTATACAACTGAATTATAATATTGTTACAGGCACAGGCATGGACTTTCTGATTTCCCGGGAGTGCTTGACCTCTGCTCAGCCCCAGGCCTTGCCCCCACCCCACCCTACCCCTACCCCCTACCCTCCCACTTGCTCTGTCTCTTCCCACCCCGTTCCACCCTCTCCCCTGAACATGCCTCGCCCTCGCTCCGCCTCTTCCTGCCCCCTCTCTTCCCCTTCCCACCACAGTGCCTCCTTCCTGTTGTTGACCAGCTCATCAGCGGTGTGTGGGAGGGGCTGGGGGAGAGGCGGAAGAGCTGATCAGTGGGGCCCACCAGTTTTTTTTTCTGTGGATGCTCCAGCCCTAGGCACCCATGGAGTCGGTACCTAGGTTATAGGACAGAATAAAGATTTTTCTTTTTTTCAATTGCTTCATTTTTTTAGCCATGTGAGAGAGAGAAGCAATATATTTTATATGGATGCTGCAATTTCTTCCTAGAACATATTAGTGTTTAAACTACTGTTTTCTTGGAGATTTTCTCTAGAACTTTTTTTCAATAAAAAGGTGCTGCTAATAATCTTGAATATGTTTATTAATAATCTTTTAATCATGTGTCTTCAATATCCAATCCAAGTATACACAACTATTTTTATAAAGATAGACAATTTTGTCTGATAAAGCAATGATTTCATCTAATCTAATATCAGTTTTACATAGAAGCATAAGAGACATATAGTGCCCGTATGGGACCAATTCTTCCCCTGTAAGGGTTATGCCCAAGAGAATGACACAATGTAAATCTTGTCCATCAATTTCACAATTTCTCATGCTAACCCTCATGGATCATCTGTAAAGCTGCTACTCTCCCCTCGTTTAATCCCAAATCAAGACCTATCTCTTCCGATAAGAAATCAAGCAATTATGGGTGACTAGATTGAGGGGTATATGGAAATAGATGACCATTTAACTATTTATAAATTAAAAATATTTTAAAATATTATATCTGTCTATCTGTTTCTATCTAGCTAACTAGCTATGTTTAGTCTGACTTGTTTTCTTTGGGGCAGGGACCATGTCTTCTTATGGGATTGTACAGCACAAAGCACAACTGAGGCCCAATCCTGACTTGGCACTACTGGAATATTATAATAATAATTATAGGGGGAAAGAAAATTACTGACTTTCCTCAGATTCCTTCTGACATTCCAAGAAGGCAAGTTCTTGGTGTTTGCTCACCATGGAAAGGAGAAGAGCTTCAGCCCCCAAACCTGCAGATTCACAGAGAACTCAGCCTTTTCACAGCTTCTCAACCACCCCTGCCCCAAGGTAAGCTTGCTGGCTGATCTGCAGAGGAAGAATCCCCCTAAGTCAGCGAGTTAACATATATTCAAAATCTCTATGGATTTGAGGAAGAAACACTGTCACCACTCAATCTCCTTCCCTATCTGTAGAGTCCAGTCCCTACAGAGCAACTGTGAATAAATGCAGTAGATATCAGTGGTAAATAGGGAGTATGGTGCACAGTGGATGTTGCTCCAAAACTCATGGATACAAGGGCATTTCTAAATCCGAAGTTTGCATGTACCACTCCACATGTCCATCAACTGACATTAAGCCTGACCATTGCTTTAGACATTTTAGAGGCCTTTATGTACTAGAAAAAACCTATTTTTGGATCAGCCTCTATCCTAAACAATTAATAGACTTTATAATATTCTTATTAGGTCTATTCCATAATGTATTTTTAGAGAATATTTTTAGTAACTGCTAAGAAATTATTTAATTCTATTTAATGAGCACTTTTTAATTAAGAGCAATATGTTATGGCAGCAGAATCTTTAATATTAGCCAAAAAGACCAGATTGCTTAGAAGCAAGCACTTATCTTCTTATGTCTCCTTATTTTTAAAAATCTAAATTATTTGCTTCATTATATGCAACAACTGCAGATAGTGCCAATGTTTTTACTTTTTAAGACTGAACACGGGGTGGGGGGGGTTATATTCTCTTTTCCAAACGTTTTATCTGGTATTATATAAATGCCTTAGTTTATAAGTGTGAGAGAAGCATAAGATTTGGAAAGTATCATTATGTGTAGGATGATATTGTAGCCTTTCCAGGTAGCATGTCAAGTTGGTTACTCCATACAGGGAGTTTAAAGGAATACAAAAATAGGAGGAAGAGGTAGTCTCATTTCCCTCCATCCACCGCTTCCCCTCAGGATATCATATGCTAATTTTGTAAAGTGTGGCACATACTGGAGGTATATTTTCCATTTGTCATGGTATGTCTGAATATTTGTGTCCCACAGGAGCCACATTGTTAAATTAACAAACCTTTCATAATTTCATACCGCATATGATGCCACAATGGATCTTGATATGCTATCCTAACTCACTCTTCCCTTTGTTTGCTTGGAATTCCCTTGTAGCAAGTTAAAGGGCTCCATCCATTGACTTTCGCAGACACACAAACACATTTTTCCCTCCCTCCAAGGGCTTAGTGACTAAACTGCTCTTGAATGTAACAATTCATTCAATCAAACAAAAATCAAAGTCATTTTGCTCCCTTCAAAATAAAGGATTTATTCCCCCCCCCCCATCTTTTCTGCTGGTTGGGCTTTCCCTCCACAAAAGTTGTGAGTCAATGTTCAAAACAAAGTCCCCCTTCCAGGGTTGTCTTTTCCCAGGTTGCAAATGCCAACAGGTGACATTTACTTCCAAGAGACTTTCAGCTCTTCTGCCTCCTTCCTGATTCACCCAGACCTGGGAAAAGGCAAGGTTTATAAAGTCACTTCTCCCTTCATGTGTTGTTGACTGCTGGTCAAGTGCAATTCCCCAAAGACCCTGAGTTCTGAGACCAGCCATGAACTTCAAAGTTCCAGTCTTGAGCCATAGACAGAAACAGTGAAGTTTTCTGCCTGACACCCCTCATTTCTACCTGCTTCCACCTTCTTCACCCAAATATGTTCCCCAACTAAAACCTGAAATACGATAGTTCTGGTCCTGGAGTTTGCTTTCATCAGCCTTAAAGGGCTAATAAACCCAACAGTTCCTCCTCTTTGGGCACCAATCAACCTTCCCTTCTCCATTCAAATCCCTCCCTAAGACACAATTCCCACTTTCAGCTATATTACCCATAAAAACATGCTCTCTCTTGCTTTCTTTAAATCCAGAGTTTACACCCTCATCAAGTGTATTACATGTTTTATTACTGAGTGTACCTTGCATTTTAAAGGTCAGTGCCATCCTCTATTTTTGTACATCACCTAACACAACAATACTTAATACATAAGTAATATATAATACACTTATTATTAACATATTGCAGTGATCTCCGAAAAGGGTGTTGGCTTTTAGCTGTGAATTTTCTGGTATTTATTATTCAGGCCTCTTATTTAATTAATTTAATATTAATTTTTAATGCATTTTAGCATTGTCTGATACTTAACAATGGCAATTCATTGGCAAACAATTAGAACCAGGAATGCCACTGCACTGCTTGAGAGAATGTAATTGAACTAAATAACATTTTGCATGATAAAAATGTCATCAAGATATTAAGCAAATGTTTGGATAAAAAGGTACCATTAGAAAATGCACAAGAAATTCATAACAATTGTCAGGAAACATGTTTTCTTTCAGGTTTCATAAACAAAGAAATATTGACCAATTATCTAGGTTACCAAAAACAACTGGATAGGAATATAAGCAAATCAGACTACTAACAAATCTTTTTTTTTTACATATTACACAAAATGTTGTTATATTCTAGAGTAAGCAAATATGGGTAGAACTTAGTTCAAACTTATTAGGCCTCAGCAAGGCACATTCCCATCATGTGTCTGTCTTTTTTGTTTTACTATATGGTTCACATATTTATGTGTAAGATGTAGTTTAGCCAGTTTATGCTTCATTTTCATGTAATTTACTACTAAAATAGTACAGTCCATCTATTTGCCTTGTAGTGGGATGCCATTAAAAACTGTTTTTTTCCTCCTGCAGTATGGTATTCAGATTTTGTATTTCCCATTCTAACTATATGTCAGCAGGATCTGAATGAACTCTCTCCTTACAGATAGTTGGGGAGTGGGAGAGACTTCAGGAGCACACACTTATTCTGTATCGGTATCTAGCAGACAGGAGTTGTGTAGCTCCATGTGATCAACTTTGGTTGGCGTTGCATTACGAATCACTTTAGTACTGAATGCTGGGGTAGTGAAATGTTGTTATCAATATTGTTGTCTTTATTGTCTGAGTAAACGGGAGCAGAACTGTGCTTAACCTGTCCCAAATGAGGAGGTCACCCTCAGCTGTAAGGACCTCATTAAGCCAGGGGCTCAAATGCCAGAACCTTGTGAAAGAAGAGGGGTGGGGCAGGTGTCACAGCCAGGAGGTGTCGACTTTCCCTAAGTGTCCCCAATCTGGTTTAATCTGTTCCTCCCCACTGTTCAAAGATAGAGCTAAATAGGCTTAATTAGGAACCTTCTGTTATTTTAAGTGCTGAAATCACTTGTGGTGGGGCAGTGTTTCTGCCCAGCCTGCTAAGAGCTGACAGTCACTAAGAGACTGACCTACTTATGCCCAAATAAATTTGTTAGTCTCTAAGGTGCCACAAGGACTCCTCGTTTGTTTGTTTGTTTTTTACCTACAGAGGTCACAGCAGAAGGTGACCAGCGGGAGAGGACGGCAAAAGTAGCAAGCAGTCGGTCAACAGCAAGCATTTGGCTGGCGGGAGGTATCGAGCAGTCATCCAGTGGGAGATGGCGAGGTACAGCTGCTGGCAGGGTAGCCAGCCAGAGTAAGTGGTCAGATGGCAGTGCAGGCCATGTGCCCTCTTCCCTGGGTGGGAAGTGAACTCACACAGTTGTACTTCTGAACCCTGGGTCCTCACTGACCAAGGACAACCACTGTGAGTGGGGTATAGTGAGGAAGCAGAGAAGTGCACAGAAAAGGAACTTTTGGTTGTAGAACTCAAGAACATGAGGCAGAAGGCACTGCCCCATGCACTCTGGGGTGGGTGTCCCAATCATAGTTTTATGTTTATGAATCCTGCTTGCAGCATTTTCCCTAATTAATGTCTAGTGACTTCTCTCCTTTCATTAAAAGTTTCTTTTCTACACTCAGACTCTGTGCTTGCGAGTGGGGAAGTATTTCCTCTCAGAGGCACTCAAAGGCGGTGTGTAATTTTCCCAGGTTACTGGGTGTGGGCTCGAGCCAGTTCTGTGTTGTATTGTTGAAAAGGAACCCATAGATATTAAACCCAGCCCTGGTTGCTGCCGGATCCACCTGGCCAAAGAGTTATATATAGAGAAATACCTCAAGTACCAATGAGAAGTAAACATTCAAATTTTAATTTTTTTAAACTAAACACTGGAGTGGATATTTTAGTGGATATATAAAAAGAAAACATTTTATATACAATAAGCCAGGTTAGAAGTGGAAAGATAGTAGAAAACTGAAAGCTCCTAACCTGTAGCAAGAAGAATTCCTAGTACTCCAGTTCATGGTCCTTCAGGCCTTGAGTCAGCAGGGTACTATATAAAGTGTTGTAGTGCCTTCAAATCAAGGTATCAAACCTTTATCAGGGGTATTACAAATCATGTTTTTAAATCACTGGATGGCAAAGACTAGTTCTTATCCAGTTGGCAGCAAATATGAACCTGCATGATGGACATGCTAGAAGATTGTCTATGGTTTAGATGGGTCAGCTTGGAATTTTTAATATGTCTTGATTTTCAGTGTGGATTCTAGTGAGAAGACCTGAACCCCTTCCCCTGAGCTGACAGAACGTACACATGCCTATACAGAACTGAATTAAAATCCTGAGAGTGTGACTCCATCTCCACAATGGGGAGGGTGGGGGTGAAGGGCGGAAAGGAACAGAGAATTTGAACATACATGAATTTTAGAGTTTGGATTCCATACTGCTTATGAATTTGAACTTTGTGACTTGGGCCCATCTCTAATACATACAGTGTGTACAGAGTAGATAGTTGTGATTGCTATATAAAAGGCATCCCATCTACTCTGAAACCATCTATTTCAACTGGCCTATTTACATCAATAAGTATATATTTAGGCATAAAAGATCTTCATAAAAAAACTATCCTAGCTCATTTGATCAGTTACACCATTTTTGTGACAGAAGCATATTAATGTAAAGAGCTGCTCATTTTGTTCTTCTTATCATTGCACAAACTAAAGAAATCAATGGTTCAATTGGACTTTTCAGACTTTCTCTCTTGTCCCAACCAAAAACTGGTTTTACTGAGATGCAAATGTTTTTAGGACCATTGATGAAAATTTACAGTCCAGAACATCATTTGCATCACTTTTATAGTACACACTGTACATGAACCAAAATTAACAGACCATAAAAAACATGCTTTCACATGTCATAAATTCTGATTATTTCCCAAGCAGTCACTAATGAGACAACTATAAAAGCTCTTGATGTTTGACAGAAAATCTATATTTTTGTTTAATATAAATCATTTGAGAAACAAACTAGAGAGCAGACAAAATATTCTAAGAGCAGGAAAAAGCCAGCTTTTCATCACTCAAGAATTCTGCACCTCACCCCATAAACAAGTGGGTAGTTTTAATTAGAATTTTCAAAGGTGTTAAGCGCCTATTCACTCTGAAAAATCTGTTCAGATACTCTAATTATGCACACAGCTATGGGACATTTTATGGTCACAATCTGAGCAGGCAGGAAACCAGAGTGTGTGTTTGCTTATTGAAGTAGTGTGTGCCTTATGAGATCATACTGGAGTAGTTTGGTGGCACTCCTGTTATCTGTGGTATTTTGCAGTGCTTGCCCATGTGCTTCATGGATTCTGAAAAATGGGCAGCATCTTCCTATGTATTGTACCAGGTCTGTTTCAAATGTCAGAATCTGGCCACAGATAACTTCCCAGACATTTTAATCTGTTGCTCTAAAATGATAGATTCAATCATAAATTCTCAATATATTCTCAAACTACTTTCTTACGAATCTTACAGGAGAGCTGAAGAGGCTCCAGATCTCTATTTTGGTAGGGCTACCATATGTCCGGATTTCCCCAGACATGTCCGGCTTTTCAGTCTATAAATAGCCATCCGGGGGAGGGGGAGGGGATTTTTAAAAATCTAAAAATGTCCGGGATTTCCCCCCGGTCGGCTATTTATAGACAGAAGAGCGATGGCCAAGCGCCGCTGGGCACCCAAAGCCCCTTCCCGGCTCCCCCCATCCCCTGCAGCCTTACCACACTGTCCGGCCCCGCAGCTGTCTTCCCCCTCCTCCACTCCCCTGAATGTTCCGCCCACCTGCTCCTTCCCCTCCCCTGCTTCCCGCGAATCAGATCTTCGCGGGAAGTCTGAAAAGAAGCAGGGGCAGGTGGGAGGCAGCAGCAGGTAAGCTGGAGCGGGGAGGGACGTGAGGAGGAGAACTCTGGGGAGACGCGGCCCTGGCCGAGCCGCGCCCAGCGGCTCCGGCCCAGCTCGGGCCCCAGCAGCTCTGGCCCTGGTTCCGGCCCCAGGGCGGCAGCCCCGGTTCCGGGCAAGCGCCCCAGCCCGGCCTGGCTCAGGCCCCAGCAGCGCCGGCCCCGGCTCCGGCGGCTCCGGCCCGGCTCCGGCCCCAGCAGCACTGACCCTGATTCAGGCTGAGCGCGCCAGCCCAGCCCCGGCCGAGCATGCCCGGCCCCAAACCCCGCAACCCAGGCCGGAGCTCCAGTCGGAGCGCAGCCCAATTCCTGGGCTCTTTAAAGCCGTCCCTGGTCAGGGGACAGGGAGGGGGGGTTGGATGGGTCAGGGGTTCTGGGGGGGCTGTCAGGGGGCAGGGGTGTGGAGAGGGGTTGGGACAGTCAGGGACAGGGAGCAGGAGGGGTTAGATGGGTCTGGGGTTCTGTGGGGGCTGTCAGGGGGCAGGGGTGTGGAGAGGGGTTGGGACAGTCAGGGACAGGGAGCAGGAGGGGTTAGATGGGTCTGGAGTTTTGTGGGGGCTGTCAGGGGGGCAGGGTGTGGAGAGGGGTTGAGCAGGCAGGTAGCAGAGGAGGTTGGATGGGTCAGGAGTTCTGAGGGTCCTGTCAGGGGGCAGGGAGCAGTTGGATGGGGCATGGGAGTCCCCGGGGGTCTGTCTGGGGGTGGGGGGTGAATATGGGGTGGGGGTGTGGATAAGAGTCGGGGCAGGGCGGCTTAGATAGGGGGTGGGATCCTAGGGGGCAGTTAGTGGCAGGGGTCTCAGGAGGGGGCAGTCAGGGGACAAGGAGCGGGGGGGGTTGGGGGTTCTGAGGGGGGCAATCAGGGGGTGGGAAGTGGGAGGGAGTGGATGGGGGCGGGGCAGGGGTGGGGCTAGAGTGGGGCTCCTGCCCCCCAGTGTCCTCTTTTTTGCTTGTGGAAATATGGTAACCCTAATTTTGGAATCAGCCACTGCAGTACAATGGTAAGAACACAATTCATGTTTATACGCTTGCTCTGTGCTGACTTCTTCTAATGGCGAATGGGCGAGGAGAAGCTTTTCTTGCACTGGCTCTCTGTAGGTTCCCCTACAAGCTAACAAAGCTGGCAGGAACCCAGACCCTTAGCTAATCATTCCCCTTGTAGTCATCAGTTTTCCCTTTGCCCCAAGAAAGATGGTGTTCAATGTAGTTTATGAAAATATGCAGTGGAACTCTTCAAGAAAATAAGACCTGATGCTATTACCATATTGAGAAGGCTAGTGTCATATGAGAGATGGCAGATAATAATACCAGCCTCTGCAAAGGAGTGTGGGCACTCTCCTGGGAGAGTGACTCATGGGGAAATATGTCTCTTTGCCACCAGAAGTCTGGAGAAAGATCAAAACCAGAATCAATGGCCAGTTAAAATAAACTGACAGTAATCGGTCTGTCCTACCGCTGAATCAGTTTCTTCCTTCTACCATCCCTCTTTCTCTCTCACTACACTCTCTGGGTCTGATTCTCAGTTTCCTTCAAACCATTCTGACAGGTTTTTATACCTAGAGTGGGAAAAAAGGGTACTGGTGCAAATGAAAACCACACTATCCTCCTTCAAATCCTTCTTTAAATATTACCTCTGCTGTTGAGTCTATTACATATGACCAATAATGACCATCTTGAGTGGGTACTGGATTTTATTTATATAAGGAGAAAAACATCCTTCAAATGATTTTGAACCATCATTCTGTGCACATAGCTAGACTATATAGCTTATTGTTAATTAATTCTCCTATTGCCTTCCTTCCTTACTGTTTGTTACCTTCACTTGTTGCATCTTGTCTGATAGAGTGGAGGAGATTTTGCAAGGAACAAATGGCAGATAGGTGCCTAATTCTCACTGAAAAAATCAATGGGAGTTGGTTGCCTCAAATCCATTTGTGCCTTTGAAAATTTCTCTCCTCCTGCATAAGCTGTGTTTTGTACAGCAGTCTTCTTGGGTGTTTGAAAAGTACATAACACAATTAGGCCTCTTTGGAAGTACTGCAATACAAATAATCTTTTGCACAGTGATTTCTCCCCTTCTTTTTGTCTCTTTTCCTTTGATCTCTCTCCATTTTGGTTTCATTTGCAATTAATTAAAAAAAAAACATAAGTGTTCCATCATCCTAACTTTCCTCATCCACCCATCCCTTTCCCTGTCTTCTCCTTCCATTCACTTCCTTGCTCTCACTGCCTTATTCTCTCATTACCTATTGGTCTCTACATTTAGATTTCTAGTGTCCTTTTCACTCTTTCTGCACATTTCACCTTCACACTCCTATTTCCCTGTCTTTAGGGGATTTATTTTCTTCTTTTTCATGCACATGTTCCAGTTCTTAGGGCTCAACTGAAGGGAGCAAACAGCTGATGTGGTGTTTTTGTTTCTAGCATTCAAAATATAGGAGCCAATTGGGACACAAGGCTGGCAATTCTAACCAGAATGGACGTATTCGATTATCTGGGGCATGGTAACTGAGAAATAAGTAAATAGCGATTACACTGATCCTTGCACTCTGATTGTCTAATAATGGCTGTCAAGAATTATAAAAAAAAGTCATACAAATCAGACACCCACAACCAGAATGCAGAATGATGCATAAACAGGGCAAAATGATGCTACAGTAACTTAGAAAGCCATGTAAGAATTAATAAACTTCAAAAATGTATAAGGATAAATGTTGTACTGAAGCAATGCAAAGCAATTTTTGGTTACATAACATTTGAAATTCCTCTGTACTTAAGGTGCCTGGCACAAGATCCTATTGAAATTTGGAGGTTTCTAAGTAATTGGAATGCTGTGTAACTTATGTTTACACAAGCACCATTTTGATTTTAGGAGTTCTGATTTATGAACCTTTTTATAGCCTCATTGTTAGCATTCCAGTTTATTCTCTTCATTGAGCATCAGCCCTTGCTAAAGTTCATTGCCTTTGCTAGGTGTTTCTTTCCAATACTTAGAGTAAAATACTCAGAATTACTTTTTAGTCACAATTGGCGGCAAATCATAAAACCATTTTCACTTTTGGCATCTGTTCTTAGAAAATGTAAATGACAATCACAAAGAATGCAACGTTGGCCCACTCTTTTTCTCACAACAACCCTAGAATTTCTTTTTTTCTTTTGTTGCTCAAGGCCATAATACTTAAAATCCTAATTAAAACACAAAGTTTGACTGTTCTCTTCAGGGATTACGGGAGCTAAAAAAGTGAAAGGAATGTGGATTAAAAAAATTACACTGGTTCCAACAAAGGCACCCTCAGAGTTTTGGAATTGTTAACTTTTCTTTGCTCTGGCATCATGTACCTTGTGAGGAAAATAGTTACTGTGAAAAAACTAATGAGTATAGACATCATTCAAGCCAGTTTAATGCGTACACGAAGTGTCAATGTGAATAGAATTTCAAACAAAAACATCTAAGCAATTATACAAGCAGGAAAGAATTATATTTGCCAGATACAAAGAGAGCTTTGTCACCTCCTGACTTCATAGAAATAAGTGCACTTGTGTCTGTGTGCATGTTCTTACAGTACTAGAAGCATTTCAACCACTTGAACTGAGCCAAGAAAACTGACACATTTTCTAGAGCTGAGGTCAAGAGTTGTAGGTTGAGGTCAGGTTGAACATAATACCTTCTTCATGTACAAAGCCACGTTGTCTGATAGATGCCTCTTCTTGGGTTTTTTTTCCCCCCCCCCATTCTTCTTTCTAGTAGGAACTTATGTATTTTCAAAGAGAAAAAAAATTCAGCTTGTTGCCAGAATCTCTCCCTACAACCACCTCACTATGATGAGAAGGGGACCAATATACTAACAGTGTAGGTGGATTGTACTTGTGTTAGTCTTTTTGCTTTCTCTGTTGCATCCTGAGTCCTTTGATAGGCACACCCTGAATAGCTAAG
This sequence comes from Trachemys scripta elegans, assembly GCF_013100865.1. Classification (NCBI taxonomy): domain Eukaryota; kingdom Metazoa; phylum Chordata; order Testudines; family Emydidae; genus Trachemys; species Trachemys scripta. The sequence goes on along the minus strand of NC_048298.1, from coordinate 244,449,884 downwards.
GAGATCTAGGTATAAATACTGGGCTAGTCTTTGACCTCAGTTGTATCAAAGTAAACTGCTGCGAACATAGTGGCAAAACGAGGACAGACCAAAACTGTTATTAAAATTAAACACAGGGGAAGGTTGCTACCTGCCCCCCATCACCCAGGTTCTTCTATACCAGGCATTTAAGTGGTTCCAGCACAGGGGTTACAGAGCTCCTACCATATAACCTGTAGCTCAAGGTAATGTTTTCTTCAATTTACTCCCTGGAATCAGCTCATTCTGAATCCTACCTATGAGGGAGACAGAGGATACAGATTGGTGATGACCTTGTCCCATAAGGACCACAGGGTCACAACTATTCCATAAGCCCAAGGGTCACCCAAATTTTGAGGCACCCAAAATCATTAGACACTTGGTTATTGCTGTCAAAGAAGGCACTCTAGATTTACACGAGTCAGATTAGAATCCAATTATCCTTAAAATCTGGGTCTACTTTCTATTCAACATTTGTTTACAGTGACAGCTGACAAGAATCTAAGCCAACAAAGTCTAATAATGGGGTGCAATTTTACTTCTGCCTCTTACTCTTCAGCCTACTCAGAAATCTATTAGTGGGCTGTGTTTGACTCCATTACAAAGATAGGCACAAATAGGGTTCTGGGTTCTTGGATTTCCTCTTGATTTTGATGCTGTGCTCCACGATAACCACAAATATAGCAATGCTTCTTCTGAATAGAACCAAACCATTAGTTGGACAACTAATTTGTTCAACAAATACGCACCCAGACAGCATAAGGGAAATTATATATTTTCTGCAAAGAAACAAACATTTTTTTAGGGGGGAGGGATAGCTCAGTGGTTTGAGCAGTGGCCTGCTAAACCCAGGATTGTGAGTTGAATCCTTAAGGGGGCCATTTAGGGATCTGGGGCAAAAATCAGTACTTGGTCCTGCTAGTGAATGCAGGGGGCTGGACTCAATGACCTTTTGAGGTCCCTTCCAGTTCTATGAGATAGACATATCTCAATATATTATTATTATTATTTATTAGGCTCAGATTTAAATATCAGACCATTTGCCCACTGTTTCCCAAGACTGAAATGAATCTCTATCTCATTTCCTCTCCTTCTACCCCAGATGGTCATAATCTTCCTGGAAACTCAGGGGTTGTGTCGTCGCACTGAACCTCATCTTTGTAGTTCGGGGAAGGCAGCAAAAATTCTCAGGTCAAAAAGAACACAGCAATATTGTCTATTTAATAGACTCTCAAAGCTTTAGCTGAAAATCCAGGTATCTGTTGCAATTAACATACTTAGCCGTTACAATATTCCTTTTTCAAGCACTGAAGCATTACAAAGAAAACAGATGTTGACTGTTTTAAAAACCAATGTCACACAACCTAAGATTAAACATGAATGACTCATATCTTGATTTAATAGTGACAGAACAGGAAACGTGTGTATACGACCAATAAAGATATTGTGGTGCATACTCTGTAGGGCCATCCACAGCTTTTTTCTTAATTGTCCCCACACCTATATTTTTAATACATCGCTTTCCCCAAACACTTCAAAATAACTCTTATATTTATTATTACTGCAGTAGCACTCAAAAGCCCAATCAAGATTGAAGCCCCATTGTGCTAGTTCCTGTGGAAGTACACATGAATATATGGTCCTTGCCCAAAAAACTTGAATATGTATATACCTATTGTCTTCTGGAATATGCACATTTGGTCAGGCCAAAACAACTCACTTTTCAGATCAGAATAGCTTACTCCTGGATTCACACTTATAAAGCCATCCTAAACTCTTGTCAATAAAAACATACCAAACCATCTTACCTTCCCTGCCTATGCAATACACAAGCGAGGTAGGAAAAAAGTCTATTTATTTTTAGGTTTTTTAAAAGTTTTGATGCTTGCAATATTGGAATGGACTGTTACATTCATTATGGTGGCTATTTGTCTTCGAAATTGACATTGATTTTCTCAGATACCATGTGGTCAGTGACTTTCACTAGACTTCATCAGCCATAAACAGAAGCACAATCACATGAAAAAAAGTAGGGGGTGGGTAGAGGGAAACCAAGAATGACAATGCAGAAGAGCTGCAGGTGTAATTAGGGACTAAGAAAAGGATATTAAAAATATAAGTGGGGAGAGGAGCTAGGGTTGGAAATGTCTTCCCTTCAACCCCCAGATAGATGTTACTCCTATGGTCATGAGGGGCAGTGATCAGTTTTGCACATGGTGGCTCAGAATTGCCAAGGTTTCTGATTGTGGATTGATCTGAATTCTTTTAATGCAAGGAAAAACAACCAAAAAGAGTTCAAACTCTGAACATGGTGGAGCTGGGAAGCTAGCTCTTCAAAATTCTAGGCTAGTGCCAAAACAACTAGGCCATCCTTACGCTCTATCCTGATGATATGATCCTGGAGATTACATAAGAGTGAGCATTAGTTTAGTAGCAGTTAATTAAAAAACAGATTTATAAAATACCTAGATAATGATGATATGACAGTGACAAATGAATATAACTTACGTGAAGGAAGATTGTGCATCTTCAACCTGTTAGATTTGTAAGAAATCAACAAAATAAGAGAGCTGCCTCTTGTAGTTAGAATTTAGTTAGAATTACAAAAAGCTGCCTTAAAATTTCTTGCAAGGAGCTGTGGAAAGAAAATAATCATAAAGTGAAAGCTAAAGGCCTGTCATGGATTAGAAACAGTCAAAGATATCAATTTTAATCACTGATGGAGGTTACCAGTGGAATAGCTAAAGATCTGAGTTAATTAATTTACTAGGACTGGTGTTAAGTAATATATTAATGATCTGGAAGAGAAGGTGAGTGACTGAAATATGTGGATGACAAAATCATTCTTTTTAGTCTTAAGAGGGTTGAGGAACTTCAGAAAGTCCTAATAATGATAGGTAAACAGGGCAACAGGAATGCCAATTAAATTTATTGTAGAGAAGTGTGAGCTAATGTACATTGGAAGGGCCAATTTGAACAACTCATACACATTGATAGGTTCTAAATTAATTGTGACCACTCTGGAAAAAAGACCTAAGGATCATTGTGAATAGCTTGATGAAAACATCTGTTTAATGTGCATCAGCTGTCAAAAAAGGCAAACAGGATGTTAGGTGATGTTCAAAAAGGGATAGAGGAAAAATACTGAAAATATTATGCCATTATATAAATCAATAATATGCCCTCTCCTTGAATATTGTGTTCTGCTTTGTCATTGTTTCTCAAAAAGGATGTAATAGAGAGTATAAGTGTCAGCAAAGGGCAACAAAAATAGCTTAGAGGCATGGAAAGGCATATTAGGAGTATAGTCCTCAGCAGATCCTCAACTGGTGAAAACTGGTATAAATTTGATTTCAATTGTGTTATGCAATTTACAGAAGCTGAGGCTCTGGCACACTAAGGGTAACAAATGGATAAATATTAGGTGACATACATAGGTATGTGAAATGACAAATGGTTTAGAGAAGATTATTTGGATGCTCCTATTTATATTTTATCATATTATAACAACAAAAAGACATTCACTGAAATTAAAAGACAAAATGTTTAAAAATGATAGAAGGAAGTACACTGTATTAAATAAAAAGCTACTTAGTTTGTAGGACTCACTACCATGCAACATTCAGGCAGATAGCACTTCCCTCCCCAGTAGCAACAGCAAGAGTGCGGGGAGCAAAAGTTAGTGCCTTCATAGACCCACAGGCATCCTGATGTCACCAGAACCCTCAACCTCAGACCTTTGAACTTTACCTTTGATAACTGACTGATTAAATGGTTGGTTGTTCTAACTCTCCCGTCTGATTTCCACTCATATTTGTGAATAAGGGGTCAATACTTCCTCTCACACACTGTGATCCTCTCATCTTCTCTCTTCTCCCTTCCTTTGTTAATATCTACCCCTTTCACTCTCCTCCGTCTTTACTTCTTCCTTCTCTTACTATGTCATACCCTACAAATTATTCAGCCTCCCCATAAAGCTTAACAAATCCCCCCAAACACACTTTATCGTAATCCTATTTCCATAAAATTAAACCATTGTTTTTAAACCAATCAATACAATAGAAGAATACCATGCATGCCAACTACCATGAAAACTCATGGATTATCTTTCAGTTAAGGCATGGGACTAAGACTCAGGAAATCTATTTTTTTTAGTTCCTGGCTTAATTTTTCTACGTCTCGTCTATAAAATAGGATTAACAACTCTTCTTTACCTCACAGAGGTGTTGTGAATATAAATGTATGTATGAGATGTTCTCACATCTGACAGTTGCGATTGTCATGGAAAAGCCTCCAAAGGAATATAATGATCTGTCAGTTGTAATTCATGTCTTCCTTTCCTGCTCTATTTTTATTATTTTTTGCTTGTCATCTTTTTTAGATGTATTCATTGCTTGAGGCAAGGACTTCTTCATTTGTCCACAAATCACTTACCATATGTTAACTCTAGATAAGGTATTATTATTAAAATAATTAATAATGACAATATTCCATAAAGAACACATATAAGACTTGATTCTCCACTCCAATACTCCAGTTTCATGGTGGTACAGCTCCAATGGCATAAAACTAGCATATTACAGTATATAAATGAAAACCTACAATTTTCCCAGCTCTTCAAATAGAATAGTATTCCTGTGACAGTAAAATCACCTCTTTCCACTTACGATTATAAACAAGTGAAAAGGGTTTTAATAAGTACAACTGAGAAATGCAGAATGGCCACAGGTACATTCTAAGGTCAACATTCTCCTCCCCAGGCCACTTCAGTATAGGAACAACTGCAGAATATGTAATATACATGTATAGTGTGGATTAAAGATCTGTAGCAATGATCATCAAGGACAATTTTTCCCATGTTTAAGGACTCAGAAAAGGGAAACAAGCCATGTACCAGGGTAAGAAGCAATGTGTTCTAGTAGTTTTGTCTCTGACATGTTTAAAGGTATGCAACTGAAGTATTAGCAGGGTAATTCTGAAGCATACAGTCCATTATCATTAGGATCTTGACATCTATGAGTGAAATTAAATATATAAATATATTTCAGTGGAAAATATTATTAGAATGTGTCTACTTTCACTCCTTGTACAATTTTTAGTTGCTCTGGAAAAATCACAAACCCCCTTATATGTTAGTCCCAAAAACTGTATAAAGGGGCATTGATCTTTATCAGAATATACAATTTAGCCAAAATAAGTTGCTATAGTTAATTCTCCATTATGTCCCTTCGCTAAATAACAGAAGATAAATGGAGCAAAAATTAGACATTTCCCTGCAGGAAATTTTTTCCAACAGATGGTCTCCAAATATGTGACTTATGTGAATACATCCCATGGTAGCCATTTTTATAATAAAAGTCAAGAAAAAGAAAAAATAGGCAAATGAAAATTATAGACCTTAATTGCCTGCCTAGTTAAAACAGAACATCCTTTGAATGTAAGTTGAACAAAGCAGAGAAATGTTAATGATCTGTACTTAACTAAATGGTGGATGACAGAGTAATCGTATATTTTTCCAAGGATCTTTCAAAGTACCAATTTTTACTCTCTGGAATGGTTTAAATGACTTAAGTAGCAGACATTTTAGTTAAGTCCTCATTTTTCATTTTTCTTATTTTGTTCATGCAGCAGATTTTTCTTTGAACCAGAGGAAAACTCTATGCATTGGTGAGCTTTGTTTATAAAAAAAACAGTCACAAAACATAAACTATCTAGACCGCATCATGCAGCTGGCTTACAAATTTAATAAGAATTTTGTTTCCATTTAAAAAAACAGAGGTGAATATAAGACATGATGAGGTTTATGGCATTCTAAATGAGTTATCTCCAGAGTGGGGAAATTATCTCTCATCATCCCTATTGCTTGTTTTTTTCCAGGGTCAGCATCACATTCTGAACATTTGCAAATATTTAATTACTATCTGCAGAGTAGAACTGCTCACACATTACCCATTCTCTATTACTCTAGAATTTGCAAGATTGGATAAATGGCCCTTAGATCAGTATACAAGTTATAACTTTGGATGGAAAAGAATAAAACCAATATTATGATCCAAAACAAGTCCCTCGGCAGTCTGGATATTACAAGCACTATACCAATTCTACCACAACAGTTAATTTAGAAAAATGAGCACATTTAAAATGGCTACACAGAAGTGGCATCCTGATTCCTAATATAACTTGTCTGATGTTTTAGTACATTTCTAATCTGTTGAAGAAAACCTATACAGTCAAAGATTTGGATGTCACTCTGGGTATCCCAAGCCAATGCTAGGTTCTCTCTGGACTCCTATGAAAAAGATGACTCATATTAATCCTCAAGACTTTCTTGTACTATATTTTCAGAAAGATTGTCCATTTCCTTTGACCTCATTGGGTGAATGGTATCTTTTCTATGCCACCTGTTTGCTTTAAGCTACTTATGACAAGGTGAGTTGGCCCTTTAAGGGGTAGAGTAGGAAGTACAAGATTCAGTCTCTCCCTCATGCCTGGTTTTCACTTAGAGGAGAGGCATTTTGGGACTAGTAATCCCAGATGCCCTAGAAATTGCAGCTAGGGGAAACAACTCATATTGGCAAAGGGAACAGGGATATAAGCAGCTCTCTTTTTGGTCGATGTGGTGGAAGAATTGTAGGGAGCAAGAAGGTGCTTATAAACCTTTCCACTGAAAATACCTGAAGAGAAAAAGAAAGCTGGTGAGTATCTCCAGTGAGGAGATAGAGACCGGGGGAAAGAACAACAGATTGGAGAATTGCTAATAAGGTCCTTGAAAGGAACTTGAGTGGCAGCAGTGGCTGGAGGAAGCTGAATAGAGACAGAGAGAGCTGAATGGCCAGAGAAGAGCTCTCCATAACAGATGTCTAAAATGCATCACAAAAGCTATTAGATAAAGGTCCACTCTCATATGGTCCACTTTCATGTGTTCTTTCCTTAAAAAGAAATAAACCAAAATTGTTTGTTTAATGGATTCTCATTTAAACATTTCATGGAAGTAGTGTGTTTAAGGAGACATTTGACTAGAGAGCCCACAATTGCTCAGTTCATGAAGATTGAAAAGATTGCTACAAACATGTGAGATCCAGAATTTACTTTTTTTTTTTTTTAGATCACTCTCATGTGGGGCAACCTGAAGACAATGAGAGTGTATCTACACTAGGAAGTTGCTTATCCATTCTTCAGCAGTGGTACAGCTACATTAGTATTACCAACACCATAAATTTTAGTGTAAAATGAGCACAGAAATTTTTAGATAAGCACAAGTTTCATATTCTCAAATTCAAGGACAATTCTGTCCCTGTCTTTCTTTACTTTCATTTCTTCGTACTGCCCTTCCATCCCTTCCTTCATTCTATTTATGTCTATTGTAACTGCCTTCTTTATATGTCTCCCAGTCTTCCATTTGTTCCTTCTTCCATATTGCCCATGCGTGAGACTCTCTCTTCTATACCAAACATTTTGCTCTCCTGCTTGAAATCACTCTTTAAAACCACATCTGCAAACCCAAATTCAAAAAATGTATGCATAAGTGCAGGTCTTCACTTGGGTTTGTAGCGTGCCTACTAGATGGGGAACCAATCCTGATAAAGGCCCATAGGTGCTACTATCAGAGCAAGAATCAAAGAGAGGTAATTTTTTATAGGTATGCCTACTTCTTTGTGGCAAAATCACAGCTGCAGCTCTATAGTACACTTTACAGTTACACGTTGTGTGTTACAATATGAATATAAATCATTATTTTGAATTACAGAACATTCATCTTATCTGTCCATATTTTATTAATCCACTATTTTAAAACAAAAACGGGAATAAATCTTGGACTGGATAAAATGCTCCAATATCTGGCAGGTTTGACAAATATATTCAGTTTCAACTATTATATACACATTTTGAAGATTTCAAAGAAGCTAAAGTACAAAAGCACTTTAATAGTATTGTATATGAATGTTTCTCTTCTGATGGAGCTGTTCTGATATTATTAAATTTCATTGCTTAAGCTTTACAAATTGATGTTTAATTTACAAACAGGACATTTGTTTCCCTTTTTCAAATGTAATTCATGCAAGAATTTAGCATATGTGTGGGCATTATAAAACTGGTGTCATCTGATAAAAAAAAGAATCATTTTCATTGGAGAAAAAAAAGTAATAATATCTTTAGGAACAGAGGGCTAGATTCACAAAGGAGATTTAGGTCATGCAAGTTCCAATTCCTAGCCTTCCTGCTGTCCAGGGGAATATACAGCCCTGAATTAGGCACCTAGGTTCTCCATGCATTGTATGGGGAGAGTTAGATGCCTAAGAAAGGAATTCTCAGAAGCCCCAAGCTGAGCAGGGAGTTGCCTAAGCTAGCCAGGGGTGAAATGGAGAGGGAAGGGGTGGGGCTTGCAGCCCAGATCCACAAAGACATTTAGGTGCCTACATCCCATTGGTCTGGGCCTTGGGTGCATGACTGACAGGCCAGAGGGAGGCACCTATCTCCATTTGAGATTCTCAATGTGACAGCTTTTTTGGAGTTAGGTCTGACCTGGCTTAAGCACCTTTCTAACAAAAAACTGAGATGGTATGTCTATGTTGTAGTTGGGACCAAGCCTCCCAGCCCGGGGAAACAGACTTGCACTAGTGGAGATCAAATCTCCTTGCTAAAAAGAGCAGAGTGGACATTGCTGCTCTGGTGCAGACTCAGGCTACCCACCTGAGCTCAGACCCAGGGAGTTGATGAGCTTAAGAGACCAAGCTGCTGCCCGAGTCACAACATCCGAACTGCTATTTTCAGCACATCCTCTTGAGCCCTGCTTGTGTGAGTCTGTCTACCTGTGTGGAGAGGCTCGCTCCCAGCTGCAGGGCATACCCACGGAGACCCCCATGCCAGTACAGCCAATAGCCCAGTGGTTAGGGCATTCACCTGGGATATGGGAGACCTCTTTTCACATTCCTATTCTGCCTGCTCTGGAACTCAAGTCTCCCAACAGAGGCACTCTTCACAGGGGAGAACTACATAACTGTGGCCTTGAATGGGAAGAAGTGGAAGAAAAGTCCTATCAGCACTAACCTGGGACCATCATTAATAATATCTCAGCCTTTTAAATTTCAACTTCTAAAGACGTTCAGTAAGTGCAGCAGTCTATATCTCCCCCCCCCCAAGATTGGCCCTCCTTTCTCAAAGATAGTTTGTTACAATAAAATATAATCTGTCATCTCATATCAATATCTATGTCTGCCCTATTAATGCAATCATTTTTATACAAAATCATTTTGCACTCTTACCAAATACATATCGGCTGAGATGAACGTTGTGTAGACAATATATGATTATGATATTTACAAGTATAGCATTGAGGGAAATGTGCCAATCACATAACAAAAGCAAGAACAATGAGATTGCTGTTCAGCTGGGTGTTAATTTACTGTTTTAGCTATGGATACCAGCACAAAATTTCAACATTAACTTTATGACTCTTATTTAATGAAAATAAACCTCTGAAACATGTGCTCTATTATGTATGATTTGTTCAGTATTTTCAGTTTAATTGTGTTTGAGAATATCTTCAACTAATCTTCATTTATAAAATTGTGTTAGGCAAGGAAAATAAACTATTCCCCAAAGTCTTCACTACATCTCTACAATGTACTTTTTTTTAAAGCGAAGATCAGTAGTTGTCGTGCCAAAGTGTAGAATATAACATCCCTTCTGGCTCTGCTGCATGAAAAGGGACCCAGAGGAACTGAACCCATGCCAAGAGACTGTAGGGCTTTTCTACACCCTGCCATACTGGGACACTGTTTTTTTCCATATGTTCAACTCACTCATACAGCTGTCCGTTTTAAACACTGCCACTTTGTTGTATTATGAATAATGTTCTAGTGATGTGATGCATCATACATGGCTTTGAAATGTATTGTCTTGAACTTATTTTTTCATATACTAAAAAGAACAAAGGGATCATGATCCACCTGCTATCCTTGAGCGGTTTGTTACTATTATATATATGGCCTTTATTAGCCCAGAGAAGTACCAGTCTGAGACCTCTCCTGGGCATGGGTTTCTCAAGTCCAATAATACAGTCCTGGAGCTTTAATTTTCAATCTGCCCTGAAGGAAGACAATGTCTCTCTTTGGAACTCAATGTATTTAACAAACCTCATCCTCCAAAGCAGGAAGACCCTGCAGGAGAAGAGAGATTAAGATTCCTAGACTGTAAGTTTTAACAGTAGAATTGCTTAGGTGTACTCACTTTTGACTCAACCTTTCTCTTCCTCTTTTTATCTTGTTTGCTAAATGTTTTGGTGGATATACATAAATGTTCCAGTCAGAAGAACAAATAGTATGAGCATTGCCATATTTATAGGGATATTTCTAGGATACTGGAATGAAAGTGACTTGAGATATTTGCAATTTTATATGTTATGATCTCATTTAGAATTTCCTAGCTAAGTGCCATAATACTGGGAGGGGAGATAGCAGTACATGTGAAATGAGAGAAAGAAGTTCCAGGCTGTTGCAACAAGAAAATGCAGTAATTTCCCTTGTATCAATAGGATATCTAGCCGTATACTGTATACATATTTGTAAAAAAAAAACAAACAAAAAAAAACAAATCACTCTAGTCTAAACAGCAATTGCAAAATACTCAAGGAAACTTACACCAAACTACTGTACCAATACACTTGTTGCCTTGTTGAATCAGTTTTCCCTAAGTCTTTACAGTAAAGTGCCATCAGATTCAATTATTAGGGACATCAGTTGCTACTGCCATCATCTGATCATTCATCCTGTTAATTCTTTTAGTTGCTAATACTGTTGCTAACAATGGCCCCTTTCTGTTACCCTTATTGCCATGAAGTAATACTTTACTTGGAAATGAATATGTGGGATAAATCAAACATCTAAACACTATACACATGCTTTGAAACTGACAATTAAATTTTAACATTTTTCTAATAGTTAATCAAAGCTGCTGCCAATATAATAGGAGTAGCACTCTGACATAATTGAATCATGGCTGAAGGAAATTTAATAAATCACTGTCACTGATTTCTTGTCCCAGTCATAGAGAAACTAAGACAGCAAAGACCCTATTCCTCTTCCTTCTTGAACAGTCTTTATTGCATGTCTGCAATGTTTTATTGAGAAGTGAGACATGCAATCAGTAACAGTATCCTGATGATTTGATCTGATGTGCCATTTATTTGGAAGGCACAGAGTCCTTTGAGCATTAAGCAACGGCAGCTGAAATAAGGTAATGAAATGTTAACGCTAACTCCCCATCAAAAGGATCCTACAGATTTTATCTGTTGAAAATTTCTTGTGAACACAGAATGGTCTTGACTCATGTCCTCAAAAGGTAAGCACACACTTAAGCACTTGGCTGGATTAGGACCAATTGTGCAAATTAAAATGGCCAGAAAGTATACAATTTAAATCTCCCTTTGGTTCCTGGAAAAAATGGTCTTCTTGAAGAAGTGGTAGTGAGGATGACTGTTCCAATCTACAGTATGTGGAGAAATCTGATTGTGTTCCTGATTGGCAGAAAACTACCTTTCATAGAAAATATTTAGGTACACTGATGTTTAGAGGTCTGACAAACACAGTCCTCAAATTATAGAGTATTTGAAGTGGTTTTGGGCCTAAGAACCTTTGTGGATCAGTCCCTCTTTTCTTTTCCAAAGCAGACAATCACTGTCTGCTCTCTCTCTCTCTCTCTCTCTCTCTCTCTCTCTCTCTCTCAAACACAAACAATCATAATGCCACAGGGAAGTGACCCTACTGCATTTGCCGGATGCGTGAGAGAGTTGGGAAATGTGTGCGGGGGAGAGCAAATGTTGTTTCCTCCCTTTTACTTTCATTACCCTATGGTACTGTGCAAAGAAAGAAGGTTACTGCACTTATACGTCTAATATCAATAGTGCCTGCATGCACACCCTGCTTGTGCGATCAAATAGCATCTTGTGCAACTGCTCACCTTGGTCTTGTGCACTCATTGCTCTGCATTGTGTGAAAAAGAACATGACTCAAAAAAATAATTCTTATCTAAAAACCATTGAAATTTTGATGTTTTGGTGGGGAAAAATCTAAACCCAAAATATTTTGGCAAAAAAATGAAATATTTTAATTCAAAAGTGAGACCATGGACCTCATGGAGTTGTAGTTCAAATACCTCTTGCTTCCTTTCTTCTCTAAGCCAAGATTCCGGATTGGACTATATCTCTCATTAGTCAGAAAGTTCAGTTCATTTTTTAATTGTAACAGAACCACCTTGTTCACCTTTACTTCCTGAAATATTTGTGAAAACAAATATTTTGCTTTCTCAGTTAAATTTTTGTAGTTGTTCTCTAGATCCAGAGATAACAGCCTAGTCCAACAAGAGAGAAAAATCTATAGAAAGTACAAATTACTATACTGTTACAAAATATTAAATTACTATAATGTGGGTGCACAACTGGTTGAGAGACCACACTCAAAGCATAATTATTGATGATTTGCTATCAAACTGAGAGGATATATCAAATGGAATACCGCTGGGCTCCGTCATGGGCCCAGTATTATTTAATATTTTCATTAAAGTCTAGAATGATGAAGTAGAGAGTATGTTTATAAAATTTGCAGATGATCCCAAGCTGAAAGGGGTTGCAAGCACTTTAGAGGGCAGGCTTAGAATTCAAAAAGATGAAATTTGTTAAAGACAACAACAAAGTATTGCATTTAGGAAGGAAAAAAAATCAAATGCACAAATACAAAATGGGGAATAACTGGCTGGGCAGTAGTACTGCTGAAAACAATTTGGGGATTATAGTGCAGCTGAAACTGAGTGAGTCAATAATGTGATGCTGTTGCAAAAAAACCCAAATGCCATTCTGGGATGTATTAAGAGGAATGTCATATGGAAAACATGGGAGGTAATTATTCTGCTCAGTTTAGGCCTGTCCAGTGCCAAGTATGAGTACTGTGTCCAGTTTTGGGTACCTCACATTAAGAAAGTAAACAATCTGAAGAAATTCTGGAAGACTATTACAGCAAAGCATAATAGGTCCTACAAGTTCTTAGCATCTGTTGGGGACAACTTTCTGATTTAAAAAGTTGAGGAAAAAACTGGGGAGGTCATAAATTTTTGGATCTGGTTTTGATCAACATGGATGAATTAGTTCTGAATGTGAAGGCGGTTTGGAACTTGGGAGGAAGTGATCATGATCTGATAGAATTCAAGATCCTAAGAGAAAGTAGGACATGAGAAGAGCAAAACAAGGATACTAGGCTTCAGAAAGGCAGTTTTCAACCAACTCAGAGAAAAAGTAGGCAAGGCCCAAAGAAAAGACCAATTGGGAAGAAAAGGAGTCAAAGGGAGCTGGCAGTTCCTAAAAGATGTAATACTAGAGGTTTAGCATCAAGTTATTCTGATGCAGAGGAAAGATAAGAAGAGTCACAGGAGGCCCATTTGGCTTCCCAAGGAGCTTTTTAGCTATCTAAAACCCAATAGGGATACATACAGGAAATGGAAGGAGGGGCATGTCACCAAGGAAGTATATAAACTAGGAAAGCCAAAGCAAAGAATGAGTTACAGCTGGCAAGGAGTATTAGAGAAAATAAGAAAATATGTCGGACCAAAAAAAAAAAATAGATCAGTGATGGTGTGGGTCTGCTGCTCAATGGAGAGAGTGAGCTGGTAACAAAAGATGAAAGGAAGTCTGAGTTCCTCAGTGCCTAATTTGCTTCAGTTTTCTCACAAAAAAAAATAACATGTGACAGGATGACTAGAGAAGTTACCATAGACAATAAAGAGAAAGGGATGCAGATCAGGATAGGTAGAGAACATGTCAGATCTTCTGACCAATCTGAATGAAATTCAAGTCAGCGGGGCCTGATGCTATTCACCACAGGGTGCTGAAGTAATTAGCTGAAGAAATCTTGGAGCCCCTGGCAATAATATTTGTAAACTCATGGATGACAGGAGAGGTCCTCGAAGACTGGAGAATGACTGACATGCCCATCTTTTAAAAGGGGGAAGAGGAGAAGCCAGGGAACTATAGACCAGTCAGCCTGACTTCCATACCTGGGAAGCTACTACAGCAACATATAAAACATTCAATTTTCAAGTACCTGCAGGATGAAGGAGTAATCACTAGCAGCCAGCATGGATTTACTGAGACCATATCATGCCAAACCAGCTTGATTTCCTTCTTTGACAGGATAAGTGCTTTGGTGGATGGAGGGAATGCGGTAGACATAATATACTTGGAATTCAGCAAGGCTTTTCACACACAGTCCTACGTAAGATTCTGATAAGTAAATTGGAGAAATGTGGTCTTGGTGGGACTATCATTAAGTGGATATAGAATTGGTTAAACAACCACAAAAAAAGAGTAATTATTAATGGAATGATGTCTGATTGGATGTCTCAAGTGGGGTTCCACAGGGATCTGTTCTGGATCCAGTGTTGTTTAACATCTTTATTAATGACCTGGATGTAGGAATAGAGCATACTGATCAAATTTGTATATGACACAAAACTAGGAGGGTTTGCCAACACTTAGGAGGACAGAGCTAAAATTAAAATACAACTTGATAATTTGGAGAACTGGGCTATAGACAACAAAATGAATGACAAATGTAAGATGCTACACTTAGGGAAGAAAAACCAAATGTACCAATACAGAATGGGGGATAACGGCTTGGTAGCAGCACTGCTGAGAAGAATCTGGGAGTTGTAGTGGATCACAACCTCAACATGAGTCAACAATGTGATCCTGTTGCAAAAAATAACAAATGCAATTTTAGTTTGCATTAACAGAGGCATAGCATGCAAGTCATAGGAAGTGATAATACTGCTCTACTCAGCACTGGTTAGTACAACTGGAGTACTGTGCCCAGTTTTGGTCACCAATGTATAGAAAAAAATGAAGACAAACTGGAAAGGATCCAGAGGCAAGCAACAAAGATGGTCAAATGGATGGAATGCAAGGCATATGATCAAAGTCTGAAGGAACTGGGTATATTTAGTTTGGAAAAGCGGAGATTAAGGGGGTACATGATAGCAGTCTTCAAATACTTGAAAGGCTGCCATAAAGAATGGAGAAAAGTTTTCTCTTGCCACAGAGGGCAAGACAATAGGTAGTGGGTTCAAACAGCATAGTAATGTTAGATTAAATCTCAGGAAAAACTTCCTAACTGTAAGAACAGTAGGACAATGGAACAGGTTTCCTAGGGAGGTTGTGGAAGCTCCTTCACTGGAGATTTTCAAAAGGAGGCTGGATCGCCATCTGCCTTGCATGGTTTAGGCACAAGTCCTGTAGCTTGGTAAGGGGGTAAGATGATGATCCTTGTGGTCCTTTCTAACCCTATAGTTCCAAGATTCCAAGTTCAGAGGAGAGCAACAAAAAGGATAAAAGGTTTAGAATACATGACCAGTGATAAAAGGTTCAAATATTTGGACATGTTTAGTCAAGGCAGGAGACAGCTGGAGGGCACATAAGTCTTCAAATATGTAAAAGATAAAGAGGACAGTGATCAGTTGTTCTCCATTTCCATCAACGGTAGGACAAGAAGTAATTGCCTTAGTTTTCAGGAATAAGAAATATTTTAACTATAAGAATAGTTAAGAAATAAAATAGGATACCTAGGGAGGTTGTGGAATCCCTGTCATTGGAGATTCTTAAGAACAGATTCGACAGACAACTGTAAGGAATATTCTAGATATAGTTACACTTCCCTCAGCACAATGGGATAGATCAGATGATCTTTTTATGTTCCTTCCAGCCCTGGGTTTCCATTATTCCAAACACAATCAAAAGATAAAAACTTATTTAACTTGTGCAAAATCACTTTCTGAAACTTCCCAGAAACTACCAAGGGCAAAAAAGCCAAATTAACCAAGCATAAATATAGCTTTAAAATACATAAATAATAGTTATAAAAATTGGAACGTTCTTTTTACTTTACATGTGATAACACAATACCAAGATGCTTTATACTGTAAGGTCCTCCCATCATTTAGTTTTAACTTAGACTCATTTTAAGGTTCACTTTTATGCCAGTTGATACACCTTTTTTATTTCAAGGAAACTGTATACAAGATGTTTACCACTTGATATACTTTTTAAAAATTAAAATGAAAACAGCTAAATATATGGGTATATGGCCTAAATCCTATCCAATCAGAAGCAAGAAGTCAGGGTCCCTTACAAGATTTCCATATTCCTGCAAGACTTTTCTACGCTAGTTTTAAAGCTTAAGGGGCCCTTTGATAGTTCAGATATACATCTAGGATCACATTCTTGTATATATGAAGGAGTTAATCTGGAATAACTCCATTGAGGTCAATAGTTACTCTAGATTTACATGTGTATAGCAGAGATCAGAATTTGGCTTCTACATTTTTGGATGCTTACAAAAACTCTAGACCTCAGGTTGTCTATGCAAATACTTATAAACTAAAATATGGTAGTTTTGCAGAGTTCCATTTTCTGAGGTTCATGCCATAGTGGACAGAGTGCTAAACGGGGACTCTGAAGAGCTGGGTTCTATTCCTAGCTTTGTCACTGACCTCCTGGGTGAGCTTGGGCAAGTCACTTCATCTGTTTGTTCTTTAGTTTCCCCATCCGTAAAATGGGGATAATGAGCACCATTGTGAAGCACTTTGTAGTGTTCCTACAATTTTTAAGGAAAACTGTTGATTTCAGCCACCATCATTTTGTGCTACTGCCCCGTTCCCTAAGCCACTCCCAAGCATATGCAGAGCCTGAGGCTAAAAGAGCTATCCCATGCTGATCATAAAAACATTCTTTTGCTTGGCTATTCCTCTTAGCATGACCCAGGAAAGCAGCCCTGGTAGTTCTTTAAGGAAAACTAATTACACAGGATTCTTAAAAACACTTTTTATGTCTTCTTACTTTCCACTGCTCTTTATTTGTCTCTATTCCAAAGTTGTCAAAGAAAGTAATCTCACACAATAAAAAAGAGATTAAAGGCAGCCTGGTACTGTAATTTGAAAGAAATGCCAAGTAATACATTTTAAAGATAGCCCATATATCAATAATTTATCATTTTAAAAATAGATAAATCCTAAATGTAAATTGAGAAATGAGAAAACAAATACTCATTAGTTTAAAAAAAATTGTTTACTTGCAAACCCTTCTAACCAATTGTCCCCCACCCTTTCTAAAAGGTTGAGCAATTATAAAATCTACTATTCTTGCTGGTAAATATACAATACTATTTCTCATTACTATCCACTTTAAACCTAAGAAAAATAAGTTAGGGCTTTCCAAAATGATGGATTATTTTTTCTGTTCCTGACATGGTAACATTAGGGGTCCAATATGTGCATCTAAATGACACCACTCCATTCCCTTTTTGAATGGTGAACGGGGAAAAAAAGGCAAGAGAAACACAAAAGCAGTCAGACGCAACACAACATAGTGCAAATTCAGATGGCGAGTGGGAAGGTCAAGTATTTTTAATGGATAACTATTCTGTGTTCTTCTGTTTATTAGTAGTTTAGCATAGACAATGAGTTCACCATTGTACAGGACACAAACACAGATACTGACCTGAACACCTTAGAATCCAATAGGCAAATACAGAGAATAAAATGTACTGGAAGATCCAGAAGAAAGAGAGTCTTGGATACCAAGATAGTGAAACAGTTAATGACTATACACTATCCTAATAGAATGTAAGAAAAGAACAAGGATCTATCCTTAAATCTACTAGGTACATACAGTAGATTTAAAATGCTTTCATTAAATGAGGTATTTGATGATAGCATGCCAAATGCTAAGGAATTATTTTATTTTTAAATGTCTGCAATGGTAGCATCAATACTAGATCCTTTTTTAAATAGCTGCAGTGGTAGAGTGATTCTAGCTGGATCCTGACAGCCCTCCCTATTACACCACACATCACACTCAGGGCATTTTCACTAGTACTGTCCATTCATCCCTGGGAAAGACTATCAGCATCCACATTGCTCTCTTCCCTAGTGGTTCTGCTGAGGGAACACAGGAATTGACATAGGCTAGGTCTACACTACCCCCCTGAATTGGCGGGTAGAAATCGATCTCTCGGGGATCGAATTATCATGTCTCGTTGGGACGCGAGAATCGATCCCCGAATCAACGTTCTTACTCCACCAGCGGAGGTGAGAGTAAGCGCCGTCGACGGGGAGCCGCGGAGGTTGATTTTGCCGCCGTCCTCACAGAGGGGTAAGTAGGCTCGGATAGGTCGAATTCAGCTACGCATAGCTGAATTTGCATATCTTAAATCGACCCCCCCCCCCTGTAGTGAAGACCTGCTCTTACTGAACCAGACCAGGGACCAGCTAGGGTAGTTTCCTGTCTCCTTCAGTAGTGAGTACCAGATGCTGCAGAGAAAAGTGCAAGAAACTACACAGTAGGCAGCTGTAGATTACCTGCCTCCCAGGAAAAAAATCATTTGGGGTATTTTTAACCTTTTTAGAAAAAGCAAAGAAAAAGAAGAGTCAAATTCACAAAACCACTGCAGGAAGAAGTGGTGGTGCTGCAACCCTTTAGCCCAGTGGCTATAGCACTCACCTTGGATGTGGGAAACTCATATTTCAGTCCCTGCTCCAATTAATATTTATGTATACAAAGTGGAACAGCTTCAACAGGAGGGATTGAGACAGGCCTGCCCCAGAATGCCCTGTAGCCTGGGAAATAGGGCCCTCAGGTGGCAAATGACCTGGGTTCATGTCCCTGATTCAGAGGGTGGATTCAAACCTGGTTCTTCCATGTCCTGAATGAGTGCTCTAATGGCTAAGCTAAAAGCTCTGATGGGAGCAGCCCCACCCCTTCTGGTTGTGAAAATAGGTTAAAATATCAAAATGTTCCACTTCAATATTTTATTCAGTTTAACCAAAACAATTAGCTGAAATCAACATAAATTCACAAAATATTTTGGGTATCTCCAATCTGTATTTTTCAGCAAAATCAGTGTTGGCTGAAAATCTTCATCAGCCACAAAATCATAAGGTTGGAAGGGACCTTGAGAAGTCATCAAGTGCAGCCTCCTGCTAGTGCTGCCAACCATCCAGGATTGTCCTGGAGTCTCCGAGAATTAAATATTAATCTTTAATTAAAGATTATGCCATGTGATGAAACTTCCAGGAATACATCCAACCAAAATTGGCAAGCCAACCCCCTGTGCTGAGGGAGGATCAGGTAAACCTAGACCATCCCTGACAGGTGTTTGTCCAACCTGTTCTTAAAAACTTCCAATGATGGGGATTCCACAACTTCCTTTAGAAGCCTATTCCCAAGCTTAACTAGTATTATAGTAGAAGGTTTATCCTTGTTGCAGATTAAACCCATGACTTCTTGTCCTACCTTCAGTGGACATGGAGAAAAAATGATCACTGTTCCCTTTAGAACCTCCCTTAACGTATTTGAAGACTGTTATCAGGTCTCCCTTCAGTCTTTTTTTTGCAAGAGTGAACATGTCCATTTTTTTTTTTTACTTTTTCTCTTAGGTCAGGTTTTCAAAACCTTTTATCATTTTTGTTGCTCTCCTCTGGACTCACTCAAATGTGTCCACATCTTTCCTGAAGTGTGGAGCCCAAATTTGGACACAGTTCTCCAGCTGATGCCTCACCAGTGCCAGGTAGAGCAGAACAATTACCTCCAATGTCTACCATATGACATTCCTGTTAATACATCCCAGAATGGCATTTTCCTTTTTTGCAGCAGCATCATATTGTTGACTGATTTAGTTTGTGATCCACTATAATCCCCAGGTCATTTTTTAGCAGTACTACTATCTAGCCAGTTATTCCCCATTTTGTATTTGTGCATTTGATTTTTGAATACATCTAACTTATCTAACTATTATTTAACCCGTGATTTCCCTGTTTTGGCTCATTTTCCTTCCCCCTTGTTATTAATATAAATTGTGTTAAGTATCTGCTCACCATTAACCATTTTAGTGAAGACTGAAGCAAAATGGGCATTAAATACCTCAGCCCTCTTGACGTCATCAGTTATTAGTTTTCATTCCCTGCTAAGTACAGGACCTACACTTTTCTTTGTCTTTAGTTTGCTCCTAATCTATTTAAAGAATCTTTACTTACCTTTTATGTGCCTAACTAGACGTAACTCATTTTGTGCTGTAGCCTTTCTGGTTTTGTCCTTACATGCTTCTGCTATTCTTTTGTACTTCTTAGCAATTCATCCATGTTTTTGTAGGATTCCTTTTTGATTTTCAGCTCATTAAAAATTCCTGATGGAGCCATATGGCCTCTTACTATCAGATTGTTTCTTCCTATCTTTAATTCACATTTGGATAGTTTGCAGTTTTGCATTCAATATTGTTTCCTTGGGAAATTGCCAGCTTTCCTGGACTCATTTTTTCCTTAGATTTCCCTCAGTTCTCTGAGTTCGTAAAAATCTGCTTTTTTGAAGTCCATTATCCTAATTCTGTTCCTTCCTTTACTTAGACCAATAAATTCATGATCACTTTCATCCAAACTGCCTTCCACCTTCAGATGCACAACCAATACTTCACTGTTGGCCAGAATCAAATTTAAAGTGGCTGATTCCCTGATCACTTCTTCCTCTTTATGGAACAAAAAGTTGTCTCCAATATATTCCAAGAACTTACTGGAAATTTTGTGTTTTGCTGTATTACTTTTCCAAAGGATGTCTGGGTAGTTAGTCCTCTATTACTACCAGGTCTTGTCCTTTGGATATTTCTTTTATTTGTTCTAAAAAATGCTTCATCCACCTCCTCTTCCTCATTTGGCAGTTTATAATACACCCCTACCACGACTTCTTGATGTATAATGCAACACCTTCTTCCTTTTATTTCCTGCCTATCCTTCCTTAACAAGTTTCACCCCTCTATACCAATATTCCAGTTAAGAAACTTACCCCACCAAGTCTGTGTGATGCCAAGTAAGCCATAATTTAGCTTATGTACTAAGATTTCCAGTTCTTCCAGTTTATTCCCCATATACATTGTATGTCTGAAGGATAGCTAATATGACACCATTAAAAAAAAAAAGGCTTTAGAGGCAATCCTGGCAATTACAGGCTGGTGAGGCTAATTTGAGTACCAGGCAAATTGATTGAAACTGTTGTAAAGAACAGACTTATCAGACATGTAGATGAACATGATTTGTTGGGGAAGAGTCAACACGAGTTTTCTAAAGGGAAATCATTCCTCATCAGTCTATTAGAATTCTTTGTTGGGGGTCAACAAACATGGACAAAGGTGATCCAGTAGATATAGTGTACTTGGACTTTCAGAAAGCATTTGACAAGGTCTCCCACCAAAGGCTTTTAAACAAAGTAAGCAGTCATTAATTAGTTGTGATTTGAGGAGACACAAAGGTTGACATCCACCTAGTGGCAGATAATTTAAACTCTCCAGTAAATTCTGGATATCCAGGTAGAATGTAGGCTTATATGTTGATGTTTGGATAAAAGAAGTCAGCAGCCATATATTTGTTTTTATAATAGACTACTAGTAATTATCCAAATATTAATTTTAGTTAGTAGACCTTGTTGGAACATTTGCCCATATGCTGTGGACGCTGAAATTATTATGGTGCTGTATAGCACTGTGAGAAGCCAAATTTATCAGATAGACATTGTTTGATAAAAGCTTGTATAAAGTTAAACTAGAAAATGATTGATGACTAATATAAAACAAATAAAATTTAACTCTCCCCACTCCTTTTGCAGAATATACAAAACCTCCACTATAAAGGTCAAGCTCAAGAGCTAATAATAGTTGAGATAGTTATTTCTGTTTTGAGAAGAATGTTTCTGTTTGCATATGCCTGGGACAAAGGCTGTTTTGAGATGCAGATGCTATACTTGCGCTATTAAAAAAACAAGCATAAATACACACACACACACACACACACACACACACATACACACTTTACACATCTTCAATTACTGGGAAATGCTTTTGAGGAATTTGCAGGATCTGAGCATTATAGCACATAAATTTCTTACTTTCATGTTTCCAGGGTATAGAAGGGAGAACATTTATTAATTTATTTTAAACACAGATCACACGAACTATTGACAGCCAGGAATAGCAACTCAAACTAAACATGTTGGAAATGTGTTTTTTTAGGGTGAAAATAGCATCCAGCGAGGAAAAAAAAATGTGTAGGCAAAAATTACTTTTTATGGACACTGCAGATATAGGATTGGGTATATTTTATGACATGGCTGCCATTAGAAGTTTAGGCTGATCTTTGTTTTCCACTTAATTTTATAGGCTCTTTATAAGCATTTTTGCTTGCAGATGATGCAGGCAAAAAGATGATGCTGGTAAACTAACTACCGGGCTTGATATAGATATATAGTCATTTGAGAGGGAAAAAAACAAGGCTGAACATGGAATTGAGGCCAATAGAGAAAAAATAGAAAATTATTTAAAATCTACTTATTGTCATAATACAACAAGAAAAAAATCAAGTCCATAGATTTTTTTTTTTTATCCTTAGACTAATCACAGACTTCCATAGCAGCTTAATGGATTGTTTTTAGACTAGTTGGATATGGTAAAAATAGACAGAGTTTAATTATGTGAATAGCGGACTGATGGGCATTCCCACAGTCACATGCCTCAGTAGTAGCTTGTCCTCAGTGGAACTTGAATGACCTGTTATGACTAAAATGGATCAGTCATGAAATGATCAAGGCATTCCACTCCTGCCCTGGGAAATGAAAACTGACCTGGCACTGAGCCATGCCAGCAATTTACTCATCCTTCCTGGTTATAGTTAGCTGCAATTACAACATATTCCTCATGCCAGTGTATGTGTACACACTTTGATGTGACTGCTGCTTTTTGTGACATTGACCCTGGGATAATGTCCATAAGGTTGAAGGCTACTTCATACTCTGAAGACAAGAAAAAATTATGGGAAGATAAGCAACTCGATGGGCTTCTTTATTTTTCAAGCAATTCATTGTATATCTGTATCTGAATGTTTATCTCTCTGGAATCAAATGCATGTAAGAATGATAAAAGTACTAGTTTATAGCAGGGCTTTTGCCTTGATATATTGTTCATCGGTAAATCTTGTACCAGGACATGCACTTCCTTCAGGTTCTGTCAGACAGCAATAGGATACTGTGCTGACGAACTAAATTATGGGGAGTCATGTCAGAGTGGCTGACTATTGACCATAAAAATATGAAGTTCTGCCTTAACAGGAATTATAATTGACGGGCCTGATCCAAAGGCCACTGACATCAGTTGGACTCTTTCCATTAACATCAATTGGGATTGGATCAATCCCTAACCAATCAACATATTCTGAAGACAAAGAAAGTGCTAGCTGTAGTGTGAGGACATAAATGCAAAACACAAAGAGCCATGCTTTAAGCAGCAACCAGAGATCTGTCTAGCAAGGAATTTCCTACTACATTGATTCATCTCCCTGATACAACACATCCTGGTTCTCTCTGGTAACTGCGGAGAAAGAGAACTTCTATAACCACTCCACATCTCCCTTTCTTTATGTAAAGGATTAAAACTTAAATTGTAAACCAATGTATGTATGCACACAACAATTCAAAATAAACTTCAAATTCCTTAAAACTATTTATATTTACACAATGTTCCCTTATTAACTGCATTTAAGTAATCCTGAATAGTATTCTAAAGATTGACTTTGAGGTAGCCTGATCAGTCTTCCACACCATGTTCTCACAGCTGCTGAGTTTGTATGTTGAGTCTCCTGTGGAAGGTCTCATGTTCCAACAGAGTATTACAGGTCTCAGGTCCCCATTGTTGGGTTGAGAAATATGGAAGAGGAATCAGATTCATTCAGAAAAATCCTTCTGGAGTCTCCACTAAGTAGGACCTGGGAGTTTCTACCAAGTTCTGAACAGTTTCCACATGTCTGGGAACTTTTGAGCCAAACTTTGCTTCTTGATATCAGTGCAGTTAGTCCTTTTGTTCTGTGCCATCCATTGAAGTTTTGTTGCTGCCAAATTTTTATTTCATTCTCCCATTTTCAAAGTTCCTTTGGTTTAGGCCACTTAGGTTTAAAGCTGTATGAGTGCCACAGGTAGAAACATCTTTAGTCATCTTCCCATCAGAAATTTTGCTAAGAGATAATCTGGACACAAAGGGTGTTGACCAATATGCCAGCAGTACTTTATATGGGTCCACTGATTTTTGCAGAAGTCTTTTTAAAGTCTGCAAAGCTCTCTTTTCCTCTCCATTGCACTGGTAGTAACGTGAACTACTAGGATGATATTTAAAATCAAAATCCTGCACAAATGCTAGGAATACTTCAGAAATTAATTGAGGCCCATTATCCAACATGAGGACTTCAGGAACTCCATGGCTTTAGCTTCTGGATAAACTATGCCAATGAAGTCTGTGCAAGTATAGCAAAGTCAATATATCTGGAGAAATAATAAACTACAATAATGTATGTGTGTCCTTTCTAAACAAACAAATATGTGGCTATGAACTATTGAGGTCTATCAAGTAGCTTTGTAGAGAGTAATGGTTCCTTGTTACCTATTTCACAGCCCTCTACGACAGTCTGAATTTGCTACCAAGACCAGGCCATCATACAGATTGTTGTGCTTGTGTCCTGCCCTTAGTGACCCTCACAGATTTTAGAGCGCCTGTCTTTCTGAAGTACCTTTCAGATGCAGGCCACTGGCCATGTGAAGGTCACTTTGGTCCTGCCAATATGGTATTAGATCTGTTGGAAGTTAACTCCTTCAATCCCATCCTTTTTGGCAGGATTGAGTAAATTTCTGTCTCATCCTTTAGATTTCCATCTCTAATTTGCTGAAGTTGGCTGGTAGAAGCTAGAATTGCAACCAAGACAAGGTCAGTGTAGACTTTGACATCTCTCTCTAAAAACTTTTCTTCTTCTGTTGGTGGCTATTTAATTGGTGCTCCAGATCAAGTGTCTGCTGCTATGAGTGCGTTCCCTGGCACGTGTTCCATGTTGAAAGAAAATCACATCAACCACAGTTGAAATCTTTGAATCTTACGTGGAAGGTCATCCAGTGGTTCTGCACCCAATAATGCCACTAAGGGCTTATGTTCTGTTTCTGTGTTAAAATCTAAGCTGAACAACCAGGCCAAGTGACTGCTAGAGCTTCCTCTTGCACTTGAGCATACTGCTGCTCTGTTTCTGTGAGGCTTCTTGACGTGAATGAAACAGGTCTCTGGTCTCCTTCGGCTGCTTTTATGTGAGCACTACTCCTAAACCATATGAAGATGTATCCACTGCTACCATTGTTGGACAGTTTACTGAGTATTGTGCCAAAAGAGGTGGAAAAGTCAGGAGCCCTTTTATTTTATTAAATGTTTTTTTGTGTGTGCTTTCTCCCATCCACATATTGTAACCATTAAGTAAATCTCTTAAGGGTTTTGTTTAGATGAGCTAAATTTGGAAAGAATTTCCCAGAAGGATTTGTTATCCCCAAGAATCTGCTTATATGTGAGTAATGTCTTCAGTTTATCTTACTACAGTCAAATTCCCTTTTTGCTAACTAATTGTCCTACAAATTTGTTGCCCTTTCCAAATTATATTTCTTATTCATAGTGAAGCTGACTTGTTCAAAGCATCTCAAAACTGCATGCAGTCACTCATCGTGTTCATTTTTATTTCTGCCATATACCAACACAGCATTGCAAAGGACACCAGACAAAACCTGACACAATATGAGAGATTCTCTTTGGGAAATGTTATGATGCTGAAGATATGTCAAATGGAAGATTATTGAAACAACACCTTCCTAATGGGGTGATGAATATAGTTAATGGTACAGATTATTTAGCAAGGAGGATTTGCCAGAAGCCTGCTGTAGTATGTAATTTTGATAATTTGTCCTTTGATAACCAAGCTAATATCTGGTCAACTCTGGGAAGTATATGTCTTTCTATGTACAAGCTTTTAATAAGTTGTATAAGGGCCACACAAATCTACATTTTGTTATTGGGCTTTGGTACTACAGTCATCCCTGCGCACCAGTCAGTCTGGGAAATAACCTTCATATTTTCCATTCTCTTTAATTCTTTGACTTTCCCTAGCAAGGCGATAAGGATGATTTGTAGGGCCGTGAAAGGAAAGGGAGTAGCTGATGGTACCTGTTTAATGTTGAACTCCTTTGACAACTTTCCTAACCCCGTGAAGAAATGTGAGTACATGTCCAGTATAGTTTACTTTCTTTCCATTAATGCATTCCAGTTTTCTTATTAGGTGTAGTACTTGCATTGCTGGCAACCCTAGAAGATCTTATTAGGTCTGTCCTTGCATTACATATATTATCTGTTGAAGCACTTTCCATCCTTTCTCTATTTACCCAAGGAACTGGCCACAACAACAATTGTTACTAGCCACACATAGAATCTTATTTGGTCTTTGCAGATCTGCATCCTGGATCAATCATAATCTTATTTTGGAATTCCAGTGACTGATGCCCCAGTATCAATTTTAATGTTAAGATTTCAACCATTCAGATTCATGCTTCTGTACTAAGATTGTTGTCTGTCCTATTGAGGATATGGTCCTTAGAGTTATGGTCTCAGTGTCATCTGATAATAACACTCCTTCTTGGATTGCTTTCACTATTCTTAATGATCTGCATGCAATTGCAAAATATCCCATTTTGTGGCATCTCCTACATGCTGCGCATTTTACTGGACACTGTTCCCAGTTATTTTTGGTGTCTTGCCACATCTTCCACAGCTTTTCCAAATGTTCCCCTCTATTCCCACTCTCCAGTTGTGCACTTTTCCTATACTGTAAATTTAGTCTGGCAGCTCCTTTCACACTTGTGTCTTTTCTATGTCAATACTATCTGATGCAGTCTCCCTTATGTTGCTGGCATGTAAGTTACATGGGGGTTTTTTTAATGTTTTTTTGCATTCTCACCTCTGCTATAGCTTTGTGCTAGTGTGAGAGATGGGTCTAACTGAAGCTGTGCTGTTGAATTGGTGTATCTTATGCCAATAATTATCCTGTCACGTATTAGTTCTTTTAAAGTTGCATAGTTTCAATGTTCAACAAGACTATGGACTGCAGTAATATGTCTCTTCCCCCTTCCTCTCACACCACCTTTTAAATCTGGTGCTCTCATATATAATGTCTGCCTATGAAATGGCTATCAAAAGCCTCTTTAACATTGGTGTATTCTTTCTTTTCCTCGTCTGTGAGGGATAGGGCACACAGCATGTCATCAGCAGCATTACCCATAGCAAATATCAAAGCATTTACCTGGTATTCTTGTGTTTTCTCTGTTTTGAAATCAGAAGCCATCAGGAATCTGTCAGATCTCCAGATCCAGCAAGACCAGCTGCCTGAGTTGCCAAAATCAAACTTTTCTAACAGTCTCATTTGTGCTATGGACTCCATTGCTGCCTGGGACAGGGCTCTGCCTCCTTGCAGCTGCAGCTTTGCCAGGTCTTCTCCGTGGTTTTCCTCTTTCCCGCCTCTGGCAGTCTGGGAGTCTTTTTTCTTTCCTTTACGCTTTCTTTGGAGAGACGGATTCACTCACTTCTGACACAATGTACTGAGAGGACATAAACTCAAAGAGCCATGCCTGAAGCAGCAATCAGAGAACTCCCCATGCAGGAGGTTCCTATGTTTATTAAGCTCCCTGCTGCAGGACATGTTGGTCCTCTCTGGTAACTAGTTTCCATGGACAGAGGAACAAAGGGGAGGGGGGGGGATCTCACTTGAGCCTACAGATACTCTTTGAACTGTAACACTGAGATGGGACTCTAATGCCATAGGTTGATTAATTATTCTTTAATACACAAATAGTGCCCCAATCTAACTCTGGGATATCTTTGTCTAGAACTTTGGGATTAGAAAATCTAGAATGATGTCTACCAATAGGTTTCCTTTCCTGCTCCAAGTGATTTATTATGTCTTTCTTTGCATATACTAAGTACCTCTGGTTCACACTGCAGAGGAAGTAAGCTCCAAATTTCTGACCCAATAACTGGCTCTACACTTCCTGGCATATGTCTCTGGCTTCCTCCGCCCCCAATCATGTGCCAAGGTGGAAAGGCTTCAATGACAGATTCCCTCTCCTCTTTCCCCTGCCAGCCACTGAGTACAAGCCACAAATGCCTCCAGAGGAAGTGAGGAAAGAGCTGGGAAAGGAGCCAAAGGGCAGTAGCACCAAATGACTGGCAAAGGAGTCAGTGTCAGTACCAAACCAGGTATCATCATCACCAGCTTCTTTGGAGCCTAGGCGATAAATAAGGATACACAGAGGAAGGAATGATAAGGACATACAGAGGTGGGGAAACAAAGGGAGATGAATGAACTGGGAGGGAGAAGAGGAAATATGTCTGAATTGAATTATGTATGCATGGAATAATTAATGGATTCAGGATGGAGCTGACTGATTTGGGATGAGGTCACCAATGTTGTAGATCTGCACAAATACATTATATGTAAAATTTGAATGTAAGTAAATTTATGGAGGGACAATGTTTCTATGGCTGATACTGGATCCTTTAAGTCATAGTGGCTGTTAGAAAAGCACAGAGCTTAAGTAAATACCTCTGGAAGCAGACATCATGTTGATACAAATTTATTATGGATTCCCTTTTAGATCAATAACAGTGAAGTGTCAAAGTGGTGGCATCCAGCAGGAATCCCAGAAAATACAAACTTGAAGAAGAAAGCAATGGAAGGGTCTATTTTTAATCCAAGGCCTTTAACAAAATAACTATGGCAAAGATATGCAGCCTTAAGAGCTCTTCTGACTGCAGTAATCAAGATATTGTCTAGTAAATTAGCATTTTCAGTCCTACCTACAGTAGGAAATAAATAACTAGTCACATTACCATGGTAAAAGCATACAAGGCAAACAACATTTTTTTTTCTGCTGATATATTACACATTTCCTGTAGAAGCTTTGAAAACTCCTATTTGGAGATATGGGGGATTTGGGGAGGAGGGAATTAGAGAAGGGGAAAGGAGGATTTTAGATCTACAAGTACTGGACAAAAATCGCTACAGACAGTGACTTTAATTAATCAGTCAAAATGGCTATGCTATCATACAGAAATTCAAATACTGCTGATTTTAAACTGGGCAGTAGAACTAGCTGAAAATTTATCAATATTTTGAAAATGTTAAAAAATGAAAAATAAATTTTCCCTCTGATAAATAAAATAAATACATAAAATCAATTTTACACTTAAAAAAAATCAGAAGAAAAGTTTGAATTAAAAGTTTTTATTTTCACTGAAACTTTTAATGGGAGGCGGGGGAATCATTTCCACAACTGTCTACTAGCAATAGTAATCAATGTATTTGAGGCCAGATTTACAATGGTATTTAGGCACCGAAAAAGCAAATAGGTGTCCATGGGATTTACAAAAGTACATAATTAGTTTAGGCACCTAACTCCTAGCGTTTGGATACTACAAACATAAGGGCTGATAAAATGCTAATTGAAATTAATGAGAGTCTTTCCATTAACTTCCACAGATCCGGGCTTATACAGTTGATCTGTCCAGGGAGATTTTTTGTTTGCTTTTAACTCAAGGTTTTTTCACATGTCCTCTAAAAAAAGGGTGGTGTCTATCAAGAATTATTTGTAAAGGTTTGAGAACCCTGACTGTGGATTGGAGTTTAAATACAATGTTAGCACTATGTGAGGAGTAGTGATGGTGATTGGGGATTTAATCATTACCATGTCTCAACACAGAACCTTAGTCATTTTGCTATTGCCTGTGACAACTTTGATTAGAGAAGGGAAAGTACCTCTGTTAGTGACAATGCTCATCTCTGCTAGTATTCAGGGATGGTGAGGATATACTATCTTGAGCCACAATAGTGGGTTAAAATGAAGTGCTTCTCAGAAATAGGATATTTTGTTTTCTTGAGGGAGCATGCTGAATTCTATGCCTGTATGGAGTCTCACATCACTTTTTTTCTTTAAAGTTACTTTCTTCAGTGAATTTAGTAATTATGAAAGTTAGGAACTCAACATTAACAAGGGCTACGCATAACATGGGGAGCTGTTGTTCAAGGTTCATGCGGCACTGCCAACACACCATAGTCGAAGTCTTCCTCATCCATGCTCTTTTTCAGAAGCCATAAATTGAGCCTAATTCAATTCTAAAAAAGGCCTATATAGAGACTCTTGGAGCTTGCATTGCTTAGATATTATATCACTTCCTGAGTGATTAGTGTCACTCAGTCTTTGGTTTCATACCTTTTAATACATCTCAGGTTTGCATTAATGACAAAGTAACACACCCGGTCTTGACATTGTTTCATCCTATTTTGAATTTTTCCTTTTACCTTTACTTTTTATCCTAATACCAAGCACAAAACTAAATCACAAAATGCTTGACTGCCACTATCTCTGCCTTACTTATGAGGAAATGTAATCCTCATCAGTATGGACATGTCAAATTCCTCCTCCAAAAACAGCGTTGGCACTATATAGTATCTACTATCTCGCTGGAAGAAATCCAAATGCCAAAAATGGGTGTAAGCAATAATTTAGCAGGAAAGTAAATGCAATTACTCCCAAAACCTCATGAAACAGTCAGTGCATGATTTTTTTTAAAGTACCTACAGGAGTTAGGCTTGCAGCTTTCATCAACTTTCCCAAAACACATCAAGAGACAGAAGATCAATGGGAATTAGGTTCAAAACTCTTTTAGGTGCTTTTTCCCCCATCTATGTCTGGTGTCTCTCATGGACCAGGACATATCTGGTTGGGCCGAGTGATGAGTGCTGTAATCAGATACCAGAACCAGAAGTTAGAAGCAAAGTCAGAACCAGGTCAAGGGTCAGAGTCTGTAGCTAGGGTTGGGGCAAAGAAGCAGGGATCCCATCAAGACCAGACCCAATGTACCAGCCAACCAGAAACTCACTTACTTGTTCAGACAACTTCTTCTGGCTTAAATAGCAAGTCTGAGCCAATCAGAGAGTCTGAATGTCTCTTACAACCAGAAGTTTTGTGGGCGGTGCCTCTGTCGAGCCAGTGTCCACCATCCCACAGTCCTTGATAGTACCTGGTGGTGGTATTGGTTTTGAGCCCTGGGTTTGAGACCTGCATCCTCTTATTTCTTCCCCCCTTTCATATCTCTTTCCACATTACTTGCCAGCTAGCCTCGTGCAATCCCTCTCAGTTGTTTCCCTCCGTAGCTTTCTTATTGCTCCAGTTCTGTTTTTCCTTCCTATCCTCTGCCCACTGCCTGACTTTCTCTTGGGCACCTGCCTCATTTTTCTTTCCCCTTTTCAGATTTACCCTAAAAACACTTTTTCCCCCCTTTCACTCCTGGTTCTCTTCTCCCCTTTTTTAGGATGACTTCTCCTTCCTTTTGAACTTTCTCTGTTATTTCCTGGTTCCCTTCTCTCCCACTGCACATCTTCACTTCCTCCTGGTCCCCAACTGTAAATCTTCTCAACCCATTTTCCACTTGGGCTATGACCGCCCTAGAAATCCAGCCACCCAGACCACCTAGAACCAAAGCTTTGGATTTATGCAAAATATGAGCTCTGATATTTCAGTGACAAGAGCAGTGTAAGAAATGGATTGGAATATACTGAAATCTTGTGAGAACAGGTTCTTTTGTGAGACTTTTCTCTATACTGCCTCTCTCTGGCAGGACTGGGCACTCCACCTGAACAGGCTTTCATGGTGCTTTTTCACTTGTGCTTCCATCTGAACATTTCAGAACTCCTAAAAGGTTAATTTTATCTTTGTTTCTAGATATGGATAAAAGGATTTCTGGGCTGAGGTTTCCAAACCAGTTTGCCCATCCCTAGAAATGGGATTCAGAATTCCTGAGAGATTTTTCACATAAAATAAAATGTTGTTCTATATGAATTCAGTGAACTTATGGGATAAGATTTTCAAAAGTGACCAGTAGTTTGAGGTGGCCAGCTTGACACCATTAAGAACCCCAATTTCCACTCACCCTTCAAAAATCCAGGCCCATTTAAAGTTCTTTAAGTTAGGCACCTAAAATCCCTGGTCATTTTTCAAAGACTTAGCCTTTGACAAAACCTAGGATTACAGGGAGAAGAATCTTAGATGCTGCATCACCCACACTCTCAATTTGACATACATATGCACACAATATATACGGATTTCAGTGTCATGAGAAGAGAAGACTGCAAGACCAAAACACATATCCTAAATGTCTGATGCAAGTCCTTTTTATGGCAATAAAAAAATAAAATATGAAAGTGCTTACACCGTGTCAGCAACCTGCCAACTGAGATAAAAATCGCAAAGCTCTTACAATACCCACTAATAAAATAAAAAGCTAATAGTGACTTGATAAACCATGTTCTCGTTCTCTTAAAGGCTGAAGGGAAACATTGGGTGCATTAATTTGCAGACCCCTAGTATATCGTGTTGGAAGTTACGCAGACTGTCTTGACACTTGAAACAGAAGAGTATGTGGTATACTAATACATCTGTACATCTATTGTATATCACAGAGGACAGTTAATGCTTAATGCTGAGCATGAGACTACTTTAAGGATTCTATTTCAAATATTACATTGAAGTATACATTGAGGTGCAATGGAGCACATATCTGTGCATTCAAATAAGAAATAGCATCAGATTTTTTCAAAAGAAGCAGGGAGAAGGTTTAGTGCATGCAGCTGCACACTTGTTAGCAATTCCTTTGCTCATTCTTATACAAATATCCTCCTATTTGTGCCCTCATTTATTAGCAGCTTCTGACACTTTTCCCCACCTTTATTCAAACTATGACTTCTGCATAGCAGCAGATGAAAGCCTATTTTTAGTGAATCTGAGACCAAGAGGATAATTAATTTTAAAATCCCTTTTTTAACTTTCCAAATTCCCTTTTAACTCTTACACATGCTATCTGTTATTTGTCAAAAATAGAAAAGTGTATCCTATTGAAAGACCTCATTAGTAACTTGTGGGAGTCAGGAATTATGGCTTAATTTCACCCTTTTGAAGAGGGGACAGGCAGAGAGAAGGAGTCAATAGTGTCACAAAAAAACAAACAAAACCCTCCAAAGTCATAGAATCTCTGATTCTCATGACAAAGTATCAGCACCAGGTATAACAGCAAATGCAGGAGGATAGTGCCATGCTAGAGGACATGCCTTGCATGTATGAGGTCCTGTATTTAATTCCTGGCTTCCACATGTAGTTTATTTTGTAAGGAGAGTTGAGAAAACTGAAGGGCCAGCCATCTTCTTTTGATTTTCTTCACAAAGATTTGGATACAATGGGAATGTAGTCATGTTTGTTAACAGAAAAAATACAGGACTCGTGGATTCTCTTTATAAAAATTTACTCAGAGGAAGTGTTTCTTGGATTATCTAAAATTTTGCTTGTCAAATCATAGCTTCAGGACAAGTTTTATTATTATTTTAGACAGATAATAAAGAGAAAACACCAGCAGTTTTGGACTTTATTACTAGTCACTAGATGATCACCACATATGCTATGAAGGAGGTTTTATAAATATAGGAAATATTCAGAAAACATTAAAATAAATTTAATTTATTCAGAGTCAATTTCAATTTTTTTTTTGACTGGCATTTCCACGTAGACCGTAGAGCATATTTCCATGAGTGACGGTTTGCAGGAAGATGCACAGGATGGAGTCTGTAGTTTGCGTTTGCGATTGTTTTGATGAAACTTGGAGGCGACTAGTGATGGAACTGATGGTTAAAAACCAAAGAACCAACTTCTTAGGGCCCAATTCTCCTCTCACTTATAGGATAAAACAGGAGTAAAACCATTAAAGCTCATGGGGCTACAGCAGGGTAAAGTAGAGTAAGTGAGGTGATACTCAGGCCCATAATCTCAGAGTTTAGGACTTTGAGCCAGGAGCGCAAACTGTAATCCTAAATACCTGGGAGTTAAGTGAGCCTGTATGAGGCACTCCGTATCTTGCAGGAGCTGTCTCTAAATGATAGAATACATTAAAATGTATGAAAATGCCCATTTATATAAATAGCTCATGTGTCAAGTGCCAAAAACAAAAAAAACCCTTAAAAGCTGCACACATGTTGATTCTCTGGCACAGGTGTAGGACTTATATTGGCAACCTGTCACCATGGAAGTTAATGGGAGTTGAAAGTTTTCACCACCTCTAAGAAAGAACTCGACACCTTGATGTTTACTTGTTATCTGAGCAACACCTCTAATTGTCGTAAATAAACATTTTGCTCCTTCAGTAGGGTATCTTTCAGGGGTTAGTGACGTGCACAGAATTTTAGGAACAAGATCTAATAGAAATTGTTTTTCTTGGGAGGCAGTACTGTCCAGGGAAGGGGAAAAATAGTACAAAAATAATATTCAGGCCTTAAGGGTTTATTAAAAGGGGTGATGGTGGGGAGGGATCCTTCAATGAAAAATAAGACACCTGAAAAACCGAAAGCACATCTGGTATTGTATTTTTAACATAAGGACCAGGGCTGACTGGGTTAATAATTTTTCTTGCTTGCTTCATCACTTTCATCCATGTAGGGAACCTTTATGGCTCAGCCTTTATTGTTTGCAGTTGAAACTCAGCAAAGGAATGAATAAAAAACAATCCTTTTTCTCATTTGCCTGGGGTTTGCTTGCACATCCCCAGGGAGGCTGGGCTCTATTTGAGAAACACTTCTCCAGGGGATTGTGAATTGAGTACTCTTAATCCACTGGAGAATACAAAAACCAACCCTCCTCCCCCCTCCGCATACCCCCCCGGAGCGGTCTTATTTCTATTATAACTTTTTATTGTGTGTGAAAATATTTGATTTTTTTAAATGTCTAAAGAATATGGCAAAGACAATTAAAATTTAAAGTCTGTCACAGGAGGAGCTTCAGCTGCATTTGTGTGGTTCACACAGATAAATCACTAAGCCCATTAGAATGCTTCTTTCTGGATTATTGAATTAATACTAGTCTCAGAATTCAAAGGAAAATAAAGAAAATATTTTAATGACAGCTAATGATTAACTAATCATAACTAACTAGCAATTAATTTTACCAGTGAAATTTTAATTCACTAGGTCTCAAAAATTAAAAGCTGCACAAAATGTTGAGTCTTTATTCCAGAATTTACTTCTACAAATCATGTAGTGACAGGGTCTGAAGGAAATTATATAAAAATAAAATGCGCTGTTTCATTTTATTTGATGGGAATTCCTCTGAACTAGCTTATCCAAATCACTATTAGAATGTGCTGTTATTGGTAGAAGATTGTCAGTCAAAACCTGTGGATCAAGCACCCTTGCAAAATTATTTAACTCTTTGAAGGCTAATGATACATTCAGTTACACCTACAAGCAGAACGGATTTAAGGCCATCACTCACTCACACAAATGTAGTAAGAGAGTGTGTGGGGGGGTGACAGAGACCTATTTGCAGCGCAATCAATTCTGCGCTTATCCTGCCAACTGCTGAGCATCCTCAATCCCCACTAAAGTGAATGGAAATTAAGAGAGACAAGATGGGTGAGATATTGGACTAGCTTCTGCTGGTGAGAGAGACAAGCTTTTGATCTTACACAGCAGTGATGGCTTAACGCACAAGCCCACGGGGCCAGAGCCCAGGGGCCCTGGCCAATTTGGGGGCCCCTGCCGGAGCACCAGAACCTGGGTAGAAGTGGGGGGGGTCCTAGAACTATGACCCCACCCCCTGCTCCTCCTTTTCCCATTGAGTCCCTGCCCTTTGGCCAGGCCAGAAGCTGAAGCTGGACAGAGGTAAGAGCCCCTGAGGGAGCTTGGGCTGCTGTGGGGAGCCCCAGACCTGCCACCTGACCTGGGCATGGGGCCCGAGAGCAGTCACTGCTGGTGGGATCCAGGGGCAGTGGCTCCAGTCCAGCCTGCTGTCCCCTTCCGGGGGCCTGCAGACATTCTCTGCTAGGAGAGGAGGCCCTGCCCCAGGTAGGAGGCAGCATGGAGCCCTAGGAAGGTTACAGACAGAAAGACCCGAGCAGGGAGGGCTCCTGTGACGCAGCTCCTGCTGCTACTTTCCAGCCTCAGTACCACCGCATTCCACCCAGGCTTACTCAGTGCCAACCCCCGCCTCCTGCTGGAACGCTGCCCTTGTTGGGTCCCTCTTGCTTCTAGTGACATGCTACTCCTGCTGCCACCTGGGCTCTGTGCCCAAGGCAGCAACCACGTGCGACACTGCTCCTCCTGTCACCTCTGGCCCGATTCTTGTATTTTGGGGTGGCAACGCCTCCTCACCTCTCCTCCAAAACTGCTCATGCCACTGCCACTCTGCGCCTACCTGAGGGTACCACACCCATGTTAAAAAGTGGGTGGGCATGGTCCTCCCACTTTTAAAAGTGGGGGGCATGCCCCCCCATCCCTCCTGGTTCTGACACCCCGGGCACCCAGGGTGAGGGGTGGCAAATGTTCTCTGTGCCCAGAGCCCCAATAAATTTTAATCTGCCTCTGTTACACAGAGCTCTTTGAAGGCTTGTCTCTCACCAACACAAGTTGGTCCAATAAAACATATTGTCTGTCTAATATCCTGGGACCACCACGGCTACAACACTGCATACAACAAAGGCTGTGAAGGTTATTCATCATCCAGCACAGTGATTGTCCCTATGTCCAGCACAATGACAACGAGCTGCTTGCACTATTTAAATATACCTAGAGAAAGACGGACTACAAACGGAACAGTATGAAACACTTGAGTCAAATGGCAAGAGTATTAGAGATCAGTTCCACTGAGACTTTCACTTTCATTTGCAATTTTCAGCACATTGCACACAAATGTTTGGCAAAATGCACTGAGATTTTTCTCAATAGCTAGGAAGTTAGTAGAGCTTGCCCCCTCCTGTCCTCCTGCTCCCTCACCACCCCACAAAGGCCACTACTACCTTTCCCCCCACCCCCAGGGAAAGACATCTAAGGCACGGAGGAAGGTTCTGAGGCTTGCTGGTGACAAAAAGCCTGGCAAGATGGAGTAATAAGATGCTCCCCTTGGAGTATTAACATCTTTGAACATGAACCTCCATGTGAATATATAGGGGTTGGTTTGATTCCAGCCCCAGCAAATCATATTACAGGCTTCAGTTCATTAGTTCCTTTGGAAATAGAATCCTATTCCGTCATAGTCTCACAGCACTTGATACAAATCAAATTACTCTAATGCAAGTTTTATTTTAATATTTAATAACCTTTTATTTAATGTAAAAATATGCAAATGCTAAAATACCTCTAGAAAAAAAGCTAAAGCACGTAAACAAAAACAATAGTGTAAATTTAGAAAAATGACTGCAAAAAGTCTAAATCAACAATGTAGTTATTTTCTTAAACAGTCGCATACCTTATCCAAAAACATCTAGGAACAAAGAACGCAGGCAATACTTACAGAATGGGGGACTTTATCCTGCGAAACAGTGACTCTAAAAATCACTCAGGGGTCATGGTGGATAATCAGCTGACCATGAGCTTCCAGTGTGAATCTGTGGCCAAAAGGGCTAATGTGAACCTTGGATATATAAGCAGGAGAATCTCAAGTAGGAGTAGGGAGGTTACATTACTTCTGAAAATGTCACTGGTGCAATTCCTGCTGGAATACGGTATCCAGATCTGGTGTTCACAATTCAAGAAGGACATTGAAATTTGGAGAGTGTTCAGAGAAGAGCCATGAGACTGATTAAAGGATTAGAAAACATGCCGGATAGTGACAGAACGACTTGTGTCTGTTTGTTTAGCTTAACAAAGAGAAGGTTAAGGGGTGACTTGATCAGAATTTAAGTACAGAGTTCTGCTGGTGATCTTGCACTGAATAACAAACACCCCTCTCCCTAAAACGTTGTCTTGTATTGTTAAGGTCAGATTTCATAGACTGTATAGAAAACATTTACTTCATTTCAATGAGATTTCATAAATAGCAACTGCTGTAGCTACCTCTTATACAGGTTACTTGATTTGAGACATTCCTATAAAATATAGTTTGATTAGGATTAACATAAAACTTAGGCTAGACTGATAAAATCATTGCTCAAGATGCTGGAAATTATATAAATCTTTTCAAGAGTAAGAAAAACACATTCATGCAAATGATTGGAATTACTAATAATATCTATGGCTGTAGCAGACAGTGAAAAGAACTCATCATACCGCTTACAGGAAACTATATACTGTGTGATTTTCTTTAATTATTCCTGACTTTTGACCTGTCATTTTCAGAGTATAAGAGGAGAAAATAGCTTGTTTCAGAAGAAAGAAAGAACAAATACTAGTTAGATAAAATGGCAATGTAAATATAGTTCTTTAAAGAGATCAATGTCATGATTCCCATTCTTTGGTCGTAGGTCCTTAGGATGGGGCTTCAGCAACTCCCATTGTTGCCAATTTTGACCCAGGAAGGTAGCAGAAGTACATCACTCCTGCAAAATATAAATGCTGCCCTCTGAATGTTCTAGTCATTTCCTTATTGACAATCATCAATAAAGGAGCTCCCAGTTGCTATGCTTTTGCACTGCTCCAGCTCTGACTATGCCTGTGTCCTTTGAGCTGTACTATCTTTCCTTCCAGTTAGTTCAGTAATAGCTGACCAAATTGCAAAGCTATTGCTTCAGTGCTGGCACTTTTTGTGGCACTTTGAAGCCCATCCTGGCCCGCCAGCACTCATTTCAGTTCCTACCTCACTGCTTCTGCTCTTACTCTAGTATTTATTTTACCATTCCTTGGCTCACCAGTGCCTCTGCAGTGTTTTTTCTGCCTACCTTTATTTCATTTTTAGGTTTCTTTTATCAATGCAACAGCAACTGAATTCAAGTTATCCATTGCCACATTTCAGAATTGTTTTTAAGCACTTTGAGGTCTGCTTTGAATTACAATAAAGATTGAATTCCCAAACTCCTCCTCTTCATCCAAATTGTAATGCTAGGGATGTGTCCAGTCTCAGATAGGTATCCAAATCATAAAGGATTTTACACGTCTGTGGTCTCTCTAAGAACAGCAGGTGTATATACATGTTCTGGAGTTGAGGATGATCCTGAATATACTGAAGTCCTTCAGCAATCTGGTAATCCACAAGGTAGCCCTGCTTCAAATTTACAAACAAGCGGGGAAGCACCAGGTTATACCTCCTGTGAAAGGAAACCCTGCAGATGTGGGAATAAGCTCTGTCCCACAAGACATGCCCAATCCTCACATACTTGGCAAGAAAGGAGACCATTATCCCAGACAGAGCTGATCTGAGGTAGTTCCCGCATAAATGGTTTCTGGATCAGGCAGTGGCTGGGCACAGCAGGTGGATCTCTGTGACTTACCTGAACAAAAAGCTACCAAACTTACCCTCACAGCACAGAAATTGGTTCGTTTGTAAAGGATACCTTCTCCATCCAGCAAGAAAGGATACTCCTGTTTGCATTTATATCAGCCCCTCTAGCAGCTAAGGTCCTGGCAAATTCAGGAGGAGAAAAGTGATTAACCTCATACCTCCACGCTAGTATAGACAGATACTCTCTTGCATATGGTCTTGCATCAGGCCAAGAGCTTGGCCTCTACATCCACTGCACCTAACTCCATTCCAGACAACCTGGTTCCTGATGGTTATTGTGTCTCTGAATAGATGTCTCTCCTTCTCCTGGCTAATTATAAGGCCCAAACAGCCCCTTTTTTCTTGCCCTGCACAAATGCTACTTTACTACTGCAGCTATTTTGGCCTTTTTCATGAAGTTTTGTCTCTGACCTCTATCCCCTCATACAGATTGACTTTCTGGTTTGCTTGGACATTTAAATAGTATTCCTGTCTTCTCTCTTTAGTTACATAATTTTAAAAAAACCTTCTGTGTTCCTTGTTGGCATTGGCCTTATTATTGCTACTTATTGCAGTCTCACTTACTTTTCCTTTTGAGATGTTCCTCAAGTAAATTTCCTCTTCAAGTGTGAGAATCCTGGTGGATGGTAATTTTAGAGATGGGAAATTTGCTTATTTACAAGAACTGCTTCTCAGAAGATAATCATTTTGTCAGGATTCTCACCATTTTCAGAGTTTGGGGGTTAATTTTAAAGGTGTGTCACTGCTTACACTTCAGTTTTAATTTTCTCATGTCTTTTCCTCATAATAAATCATTTGAAACTAGCTTATCCAGCAAGCTTTTCCTCCTGTGCTCTCAAAAGACTGACTGCAGTGTTTGAAGGGCAGCAATTATGCCCTCCAGGAGGTGGTAAACAATATTCATTAGGGGACCTGGCTCACATGCTGCTGCCACTCTCCTCACCGCTCAAAATTCTTTAAGAGCTGTAGCAGTCTCGTTGGTCTCACATGAAGGAACTATGGCCCAAAAATGAGAATTCTGTCAGACAGATCTCTCCAGAGAAGTAAGAATACAAATAGGCAATTTTTCATTACCCAAAGAATGTATTCTTTCCACTAAATTACTGCTGGGAATCTTGAAAGCAAACTAATGTTTTTATGTGTCAAATGTTCCCTTCTCAGAGACTAAATCCTGTATAAGCCTAATGTTAGGTGAGGTGTGTAGAGGATGGACATTACCCGCACCTTTCAAAAGAAAAATAATCACTTAGTTCAGGCTGAACAGATTTTTGTGACTGCAATTATATAATAAAAAGGGCAACAAACTATGTATGCTTTTTCTGGAAAAAAGCATGGCTGCTTCATATTTGCATGTATTATTTCACTTTGTGAACTACTCTATTTATATACCTGAGATAGCACAAAAATATCTGTCCTAAACTTAGTAATAGCAGCTCTAGCAATACACAGACAACTCCTGTTTCCTTGACCCCTTCAGTCTAGTTGTAGGCCTAAATATAATTCAGAGACTACTCTCATCTCATTGGTCAATGATGTCTTTCTGACAATGGTGCAAGATTAAGTGTCCATGCTGATTCCTTTAGCATTAGTTGAGTTTAGTTTAGTTGTGACCACAGGGTAAGGTAGACTGTGGTAAGAATAAATGGAGTTGTATACTAATACTAGACTGCCCAAGTACGAACTATTATGTACAGGTAGGTAAATGAGTGACTTTTCAGTTCACTGGCATTGTCTCTCCACAAACTAAAGCCTTAAAAAAAAAGTAATAAAAGATGTACCTCACACTAAATTTGTAAATCTGGAAGCTGATGTAGAGATATTTATTCCCTATTCTCTTTACTTCCCCTCACCAATGCAGACACACATCTCTGTGGGGTACTGGGATATCTATTGATGGGATCTTATTAAAAAGATAAGAGGAAGGATAGATATGAAGAATGCTACTTGTTGAGGATCACCTTTGGGAAATGTAGAGACTTCAGTGCTATGAATATGCTGAAGACACACACAGCTCTAAGCCTCTTGCACCTGGTCCAGAAGTTTGACTTTCCCTATAGGTTCTATGCCGGAAGAAATGAATTGGTCTTTGTCACTCTCTACTAGATTTCCCAAGAATGAACTATTATGTACAGGTAGGTGAATGAGTAACTTTTCAGTTCACTGGCAGTTCCCACAAATACTGGGTTTGGTTTGTGCAAACCCCAAAATTGTCTAATTATTTTGGAATTTCTGATCAAGTGAAACTGTTTGGGGTCAAAGGAAAAATCTTTTGTTTTTTTATTTCTGGGCGTTTTAAACCTATTTAATAAAAGCAAAGGAAATGAAGAGCTAAATTCACAAACTGGAGTAGGAGAAGAGGGTGATTGTGCTGGTGTCCTCTCTTTTACCTAATAGCCCTGTGGTTAGGGCACTCACAAGGGATGTGGGAGACCCAGCCTTGCATCTCTGCTCTGGAGTAAGGACTTGAAGCCAGGTCTCCCACTCCTAGGTGAGTGCTCTAACTACATGGCTGGAGGCTATTCTAGGGTAGGTCTTTCTCAGTCTTTCCTGTTGAAGCTGTTCCACTTTGTATAAATTACCTGAATAGTCACTGGGATCAAGAGAGTAAGAGAATGACTGACCCTACAGCCTGCAGTTTAGGGCACTTACCTGGGATGTGCGAGACCCAAGTCCCTTCTCCATTGAATATTTATACAAAGTGGAACCACTGAAATAGGAGAGACTGGGGTGTTAGAAACCTGAAATGTTGCCAAGACTCTGAAATGGTTTAATGTTCTGTGACACTCCCAGAAATGCCAATGAGTGGAGTCAATTAAGTCACAGTAGTTTACAGGAAGAAGTTAAAAGGAGGGACTAAGACTTGAGCACCTCAGCATCCCGTATGTTTACTTGATTAAATGAGCATCTTCCTTGGCCCCAGCATCAATCAGAGGCTTTTGATTTTACCTACAATAATAATATCTGCTTCTCATTATATAAAACTCTTTTTTGTAGGGATAAGAGGGGAGGGGAACCCCAATGCAATTGGACAGAATACAAACAAAAAGACACATCACTGACTTACAAAAAAAGTCGGCACTCTTTAGTTCTACTAGCTAGGAATTGGCAAGAATAATAAAAACGCCATGCTTCATGAAAACCTAGGAAACACTCTGTGACTTGTACCAATCTTGCAGTGCTGAGGTGAGGTTAAGGGAATGCAGGAAGTCACACCCTGTTGCCTCTCCTAGGCATGCTCCCAGTGGAGGGAACATTCAAAAGAGAGCAGCTCAGATCAGTCTAGGTGGACTGAGCAGGAGGGCAGTTGGGTGCAGCTGCCTCCTGCCGAAAAGCCGCTAGGGCTACAAGCAGCTGGGACTGGGCCTCACAGTCAAGCCTCTGCAGGCCCTTCAATTTGGGATCAAGGGTGATGAAGCACCACTGATACGGGAAGATGCACCAGAGACTGATCTGAGACAATGCCAAGAAGGATCCCAAAGCCATCCTGTGGCACTGATGGTGGAACAGAATAGGGGAAGGAAGTGATCCAGGAAGTGATCCAGTCCCTAAGCCACGTATATGGAACCTGATGGAAAAGGGTGGGGCCTGGGTTCCCCTACCTCCCTCCCTCAGACTGTAGCCACTAGGCAAGGCAGCCTTTGAATCTTGCCACTAGGTGACAGTCTGGAGTACTCCCACTAGATGGTATTGTCAGCCTTGAACACACAAACACCCTGCAATACCTTCTGATATACCTATTCTGAAATA
Organism: Trachemys scripta elegans; assembly: GCF_013100865.1. Taxonomy (NCBI): domain Eukaryota; kingdom Metazoa; phylum Chordata; order Testudines; family Emydidae; genus Trachemys; species Trachemys scripta. The sequence continues at coordinate 244,406,893 of NC_048298.1, read as the reverse complement.
TTTTGCATTTGTTTTATATAATAAATTTACATATTTATTTCATTATCCTCTAGGAGAGGACATTGCCTTTTGCTGAAATATGAGACATTTTTATATGTTTATAAATTGTCATAAATCACGACTTGTCATAAGTCACCACAAGTGAGCTTTTCTGTAATCCACAGAGAAGTGAGACAATATTTCATGTTTTGGCTTAAGCCATTGTGTACTCAATTTTTCTTAAGTAAAATAATCGAACTCTAGCATTTAAAATTGGTCTTGAATCTTCTAACTCATAGCTGTGTATGATCACTCCCATAATGTCTGTCAGTTATTTACTCTGCTCTGGTTATGTCATTCTGATCTCTCAGCATAATCTTTTAACTCCCCTGGCCTTTCTCATTTCTCCCTGCCTTGTTTGCTTAGCTCCCCTGACTGCCTTTCTTAGATTTACTGGTCATGTATCTAATCTCTCCCTGCAGGGCCTGTCCTTTCCTCAGGCTGCATTGTTCAACATCACACCAAAAATACCCAAGTTAACTACTAACCTGCATTTTGACAGAGTATATAAAAATATTTATAGCACCGCATACAAAATAAAAATCTGTTTGGAGATGGGGTTAAGTCTTTAACACTCTGCTCAGACTAGAGGAAATTGAGTTTCTCATATTAATTTTTCAGCCCAAATTGTACCTATTTCAAAGAGTCTATAAACCAGAGTTGGCATAGTCCCAGCTAAAAAAGAAGGTACTGTGTTGTACATTGCAAGTTACAACAAGCTGAAGGATATTAAACCATGTGAATGTTTACCTTGGGCTTGATCCTGCTTCAACTGATATCAAGGGCAAAACTCCCATTGACTCCAGTGGTGCAGGATCAGATCCCCTGTTTATTTTAAAAAAATTAACACAATGGGAAAATATTAACTACTAAAAATTCAGGGGCCCATTCCTAGCCCCAATTTGCAGCATTCAGGAAATGTAAAGGGAGTGGAGACTGACCGCAAGCCTCTAGTTGGGAGTTCTCCCTATACTGGCATAGAGCCGCTATAGCTGACTCCTATATTTGTCCCCAGAAAAAGAGACATTGTGGGATAAAGAGAAATAGTGGAAACTGCAGTGAATCTGAGCCTCAGCATTGTAATAGGTGTTTATATTTTTTAAAATACCAAAATGTAAGTTTTTATGAAATATTTGATTGGAAATTTTTTATATAGAACTAGAGAGAGAGAGAGAGAGAGTGAGTGAGAGAGGGAATAATCATCCGTTCCAGCAATGACTTCTAAAATGAAAGTTCCATTTTCTAAAATGATTCAGTGACTTACAAGCCTACATTCCACTGACTTTCAGTGAGAAACTTAGTCTTCTAAGGGCCTAAATCCATTTTGAAAATGGGACTTTTTTGCTTTGGAAGATTTTAGCTGAGAGCTTCTGATTGATAACAGTGTGGATAATGGATTTCTTCAGTGTTAGCTCACAAATAGGGGACCTAATCCTGCAGGCAGTCTGGGCTATGTTGTCACTGCCTTTACTCAGCCAGAAAGGAGAGTAAAACTCCTTTATTTCCCTATTCACATTATGACTCCAGTCATGCAAGTAGAGTCCGGCTCTTCATCTGCTACTCCTCTCATGACAAGAGGGCAGAGAGGGGACTGATGCTGGGAGGAGCTGAGGTTCTGTCCCACCTGCTATTCACCAGCCAGAGTAAGCTGCTGCACAAAAACGAGTTTTTCCTTTGCCTCATTCCTGAGGACGTGGAAGGGAACAAGGGAAGAACTAAGTGAGGGTATGTCTATACTGCAGTAACAGGGTGCGAATGCAGCTCATGTAAATATATTAGAACTAGCTTTTGTCTAGCTAGCTCTGGGAATGCAGCAGTGAAGCCCTGGCATCAGGGGCTGCAGTGTGGACTGTACACACCCACTCAGCATCCTGGGTAATTATTTAGGTGGCTAGCCCAGCACTGAAGCCCATGCTGCCGTAGCTTCATTTCTAGTACCCAAGCTAGCTAGATTGAAGCTAGCTTGGGTATGTCTCCATGATCTGTAATCACACCCCGTGACTGCAGTATAGACATACCCTCATTCACAGTTCAGTCTCTGGTCTGACCTTGGGTAGTACAGCTTCATGCTGTTCCTTAGTCATGGCAGATTGTAGAATTACAATATAGCCCTATGTATGTGGAGCTCCTACTGAAATCAATAGGGTCATAGGCAGATGGTTTGCAGATTGGGCCCGTAATTTGCTCAATTCCCCCAATATAAAGCAAATCATAAGGAACCTGAATAACACCAAGGGCTAACCAAACATATTTCCATGTCATCTGAAACCAGGTATGCTTTATCAGTATCACACCCTCCTCCTTCTTCAGGATCTGAAGCAATTTGTGTAGCTTAAATTAACTACTAAATGTATAACTAGGAGATAAAAATCACAAACTTAGATCCAATTGGTGTAGCTTAAATTAAGTTTTACATTTATTGCTGGGAGATAAAATGTGTGTAGGATAACTATTACAACAGAATTAAGGAAAGGAAAATAGATAGAGTGTGGGACCTAAGTTAACTTTTATTTAAAACACATGTCTGATGGAGGCAGGAGTCTGTGGAAAACATCTGATACTACTGGACTGTAATCCCCATTTGCCTGAGCAACACCATGCTAAGTAGCAGGGGGAAATATTAATGTTTAAATGCAATTCTGGTTTTGAAAACATAGAAGACATGCCATGTTTCCTTTGACAATACATGCATATTATAAGTATCGAGGAATGCAATGGTCAGTCTCTCAAGGAGATTTTTCTTCCTTTTAAGAAGCAGGTTTTCATTGGGATTTATATGGTACAATTTTACAGAAGCACAAAAATAGAGGGAAAATAAACTGGTGAAGACACAAATAATTATGTTACAGATTGCTAAATATTTGAGGAAATTGTGGAAGAACCAGGAGACTAAGACAAGAAATTTCAACTCTAAATGGTGTAGCTTGTTTATTTCCCGTCTAATGGAAACTGCCTTTGGCTTTTCACGTTCTCATCACCATTATATGCCCTCTATTCCCCTTTACTAATTCACAATAGGAGGTATTGAACCATCTCTGTGTTTATCTAGTACCTGTGCTAAAGAGTTCAACATTCTGTCCAAGAGAGGTGATCTGTTGATTTCACATGTTTAACTACTATGGGGGAAAATCCTTCTGGCTGCTCAGCATTTGCAGAAGGCACAAAGATCAGCAGAAAAATGATGGGGGATGCTGCAGTCCCTAATTCTGCACATTCTTTGCCTCTGGGTTGTGGGGGGGAAATGCATTCAACCATCCTACCTGGCAAATCTTTGCATTAGTCCCTTGCTCTAAGCCCAAAGCCCAGACTTCCTCCCCACCCACCTACCCCCTAAGAAGGTGCTGAAATGCCCTTTGGAGCAGCAGCTTCTCACAGGAATGGTGGACAGCTAGAAGAAGGCCATATGGAATGGGTACAGAAGCACCTTTTCAAAATCAGAGAGCTGTGAACACACTCAAAACCAGATCTTGACTGCACGTAGTTCTTTCCTAATTTTCAGTCTTTCAGGTGGGCACATAACTTTGGAAACAAACATAATCCTGTAGGTGCAGAAGAGCGTGTACCTATATACCCCACTGAGAGTTCACACAAGATTGACTGACGTTTTTGCCTAGAGTTTCTCCATAATGAGATATATTTTAACTCATAGTGCCATTCAATCATCTCTCTAATTATATGTTGTTTATATCCTCAGGGAACTGAGTCTTCACACTTCTGTAAATATCATTTAATTCCTGCTAGATCCCTTTTAGAGTCAGAAGTATGCACAGTTTATTTTTTCAAAACTTCAAATTCTTTACTGACTTCCTAGAGTCCTTTTGATATTTCCTCCCCCATTGTTAAAATATTTCTTCTGATGTGTTATGACTTAGTGTGAGTAAGGGTAGCAGAATTTTATCCTGAGTCATCCTATTGATTTCAGTGGGACAGGTTGTGGAATAAAGTGCTATTGAACCTGAGAAAGGGTGGCAGAATCTGACCCTTTCACCTTTCTGGCAATCCACTTTCTGTCACTTTACTCCATAATAGCTGTAGGATATTATTGAGAGCTAGTGAAAGAAGACACTGGTTTTATGCAATATGCTCTCTATTCTGGCTCTAGGTTCTTGTACTTTCAGTAAATTAATTGTAAAGATTGCTTTTGTATGCTTGCTGTAATTCTATAATCTTTACTTGTAATTCAGTAAATGGGACTCCATTATCATTTTTCTTCCTTTCATAACACTGAATACTCCAGTCCTGGGAAACTTCTTTTAAAACATCCCTGATTATTCCTGGAGTTGCAGTTCCTGGTTAATTTGATAGCATTTGATTTGTATTTTATTGCCACATCAGAGAGGTTGTCTTTGATAACCTCCGGTTGATATTTCATCTCTTGAATGAGACAATTGAGGTTTCCAGTTAATCTCTACAGATGCAGGTTCGGAATTTTAGTTATGAGTGCATCTTGAGCAAGTGATTGAGAGATCAAAAACAAAATCTAATCAGAAGTATACAGAATGTTCTGAACAGTGAAATCAGACACTGCACGGCTGGTGTAAATTGGCATGCCTCTGTTGAAGTCAACAAAGCTATACTAATTTTATCTGGCCCAGAATCCTAATATTCTGGTTTGTTTCCTTTGTGATGTCTAGAAAATTACAATCCATAGTGGATTGTTCAAATTCTTATTTTTCCTTAATTTATTTCAGTTTGTAACTCTTTATTCCAGGTTGTTTCATATCTGTAAATCACCTAGCACATATAAAAATAGTATTGTTTTATCCCTTTTCCTAATTTAACCAAGGAATAATTTAAGAGAGTTTAAAGATTCACCCTAGAAATTATGGCCATTTTGGAGGGATCCTATTTTATCCATTAGTTTACAATACAAAACAAAACCGTGAATTATATTGGTTTATGGCATATATATTAGTTAAAGTTTCCAGGTATCATTTCATCTTCTTTGTCACTGACCCTTCCCTCTGGGTCAGAGATTAATTGTTCACTTAGCATCTGTTGATTAAAGTCATCACTTGCTACATTTGAATTTTTAAGATGAGGCAATTATCCAATCTCCCATTCTCTTTTCACTTTGAGATCTTCTTTATAGTATTTGTCCAAGAAATCATTTTCAACTCTTTGGATGTTTAGGATATTCTGGGGTGCAAACCAGACCAGTGAGGGATTGTCACCATCTGCCATACAACCTGGGTTCCTCACAAACAGCCAAAAAGCATGCAGATCACACCCTGACTGTCTGTGTACAGCCACAGCCCTGCTCCAGCAATTCTGACCCCAGCAGCCTGTTAACAACATACCAGCCACAGTCTGGCTTCCAGCAACCTTGCTTACTACATGTAGGGTGACCCCAACAGATTCCCAGTCCCAGATGTTCCCCTTTTTTCCAAAAATAAATCAAAATACAACAGTTTGCCAGCTTGAATGGAGTTACTCACAAAGTTCACAAGACCGGATTACTTTTGATTAAAGAATAAAACAAGTTTATTTAATTATAAAGAGATAGGTTCTAAGTGAGTACAAGTATTAAGTCATTAAAGTCAGAAATAGTTACAAGAAAAATAAAGATAAAACACTTCTTAGTACTAATTTTATCAAATTGACTTGGTTCAAGGTGAAATTCTTACCACAGGCTTTCAGTAGCATTGCTGACTAAACTCACAGGCCAGGATCTGCTCCCTAGGTCCAATGGCTATTTTCTTTTGTCTTCTTAGGGGAAAGAGAGAGATGGATAGGGGAGGGCAGGGCCGGCTCCAGGCACCAGCTGAGCAAGTTGGTGCTTGGGGCGGCAGCTTGTAGTAGGTGACATTCTGCCCAATCTTAGGGCGGCACGGGCCCTTTTTTGTTATTGTTGTTCCGCTCCGGCCGCCCTGTAGGGGGCAGTGACATGGAGGATGGGAGTGCCCTGCAGCAAGCCCAGCAGGGCAGCCTGCATCCTTCCCTCCCAGCCGACCAGAGCAGTGCGGAGCCCTCCCTGCTGAAGCCCTGGCTGCCCCCCTTCTCTCTCTCTTCCCCTCGCTCCCTCCCCCTCCCCCCGCTAACCGGGGCACATCTGCAGGGCAGGGAGTCCCCCTGCACCCTGGCTTCGGCCGTGCTGCAGGTTGTTTTGGGGTTTTTTTTGCTTGGGGCAGCCAGAGTGCCAGAGCCGGCCCTGGAGGAGGGATCACTTGGGGTGGTTTTGCCCCTCATTTTTTTAGTTCAGTTACCCTTTGAAAAGCATTTTCCTGAGTGTGACTCCTACTTAAAGTTCTTGGACCAATTTTGAGTGCTCAGCCCCCACACAGCCTGTAGTTTTGAACTCACATACATCTGATGATAAGTAAACATTCAGGTAAATAAGCAACAATAGTTTTCCAAATAACAAAGATGACAAATCTGTGACCCAAAAAGTAGAAAGTCAAACTAGAGGTAAAGTCATCCTGGATATATTACGTATGAATAGTCAGTGACTGATTGAGGATATAAGAATATGTATCAGCAACCACTAGCTACTAGAATTCAGAATAGTAAAGGAATGGGTTCACGAAAGGCTGCAGGAAAAGGATATTAGATTTCAGGAGAGCAAATTCTGCGGAATTAGAAAAGTTAACGAGAAGGTCAAATGGGTGGAAGCTGAGGAAAATGGTTAGAAAATCCCCCAAATTGACCCTAATTAGGCCTCAATAGGCTACAATTCTTTTGAAAAAAATAAGAAATGTAAGGAATGTGGCTTCAGGAGGACTGCAAGGATATTGGAGGTTAAAAGACTCAGCAAATTGCTCTTAAATGGAAAAAAAAAGAGGAACTTTAAAAAAAAAAAGAACTTGGGTAAATATATGGGGAATAAAGGGATGAGACAGACAAATACCAAAGAGAATGAAAGTACCTTAATTGCAGAATGGGATGAAGTTAATCATGACTCAAATGGTTGAAATTTTGAACTGCTTCTCTTAAATTTGTTCTCAGTTAGAAAAAAAAAGCAAAAAACACTTTAGACAATTAAAAAGTATGGAAGATCTTATAGCAAAAGCCATTGCTAAGGTCCAGATAAGGGAATAGATAGATAGATAGATACTATTCAGCTAGTCCAGATTATATTCATTGATTAATAAAGTCAAATATTTTTTCTTCACTGATTGTTTTTTTTTGTTTGTTTGTTTTAAATGGTCATGCAAGACTGAGGCAATACTAGAAGATTAAAGGCAAGCAAACATAGCAGTGATAATTTAAAAAGGAAGAAAAGTAATCATGGCAATTACTGTCCTGTTACTCTAATAACTATCCCCAGTAAAATAATGGAGCTAACGATAAGAGGAAAACTAACTAGCCATCAACATGAGGATAGCAAAATAATGTGAAGTATATTGAGCAAATAATAAATGTTGCTAGATATATCTGACAACAGATGAAGTGTTACAGAAGATGGAATAAAATATATCCAATACAATTTTAATAGAGAATTTGATGCATCTCAAAAAATCAGATTCAGAAGAGGTATTCTGAACAAATAATATCTATTAACTTATTTCATGGTATTTTTTAAAAAAATTCATTTCATTTTACTTAATTATTCACAGTTTACTGAGCAGGGCAATAACTTGTGAATATAGAATGATTCAATTATTTGGATTAAGTATTCATAATTTACTTTTCATAATTCAGACAGCACTATTTAATTCAAAATTTCTTGGGTATGAAAACTGTCACTTGGACAGAAAACTGGATGAAGGACTCTAAACAAGGGTGAGGACAGACAACCTAGTACAAAGTTGGCAGGAGGCCTGCCAAGGAGCATGTCCCGCTACAACCTGTGCTGTCTGGTTTTATTTAGTACAGTAAGTCATCCTTTGTTTCTACTGAGACCTCTGGAGGGGAAGACCAGGGCTAATCTGTTATGTTAACATCTCACTACCACCATTGTAATCAGACATGTAGCTTGGTGAGCAAACATGCTCCCTCTTCCACTTTTTTAACCAAAGCAACTGAATGTGACAACAACTTCTTTAACGGTCAATGCTTCTTTTCACTCAAAAGGCCTAAGATGATTTCTCTAAATTTTGAACAAAGGGTCAGACCTTTAGCTGATATAAGTCAGCATACCTCTATGGCTTCAGTAGAAGCAGGCCAGTTTACACCAGCTGATGATCTGGCCTATATATTTTATATTTCAGAGGAAAAACTCTATCACAATATTCTTCAGCTAGATTATGCCACCAAAAGTAGGAATCTTACATGTAACATCTTTTAAAAGGTTGGTTTTTTTTAGTAATCTAGAGCATTCAGAGCACTTAAAAAAATGTCTTGTATTCTTAACACCACACAGGAAAAACACACCTGTAAAAGACTTCCTTATTTTGGAGTTCCAGGATCCTACAGAAGGGTTAACTCACTGCAGGTGAACCACCTTGTGTCTAAGTGAGGCACAGCAAGTTCTCTCTGTTGGGTAGGAAACTCCCTCAAGACTGTCACTAGATGTGCTGGGAAACCACTGAGAACAACCCCCCTGCCAGAGCAGGCTTCCCTCCACTCCCATCTTGCTGAGCTGGACACACCAGTTGGCTACAGCACAGACCAAGAGGTTGGACCATTCCCCCCACAGTTCACAGAAACTTAGCCCAGGAGCTTCTCAGTTAACCGGGACTTTCCCAGCACCCAGTAGTTAGTCTTTCTGGGAGCCTAAACCCCAAATGAATCTGTTTTACCCTGTATAAAGCTCATAAATTGTTCACCCTCTATAACACTGATAGAGAGATATGCAGAGCTGTTTGCTCCCCCAGGTATTAATTACTAACTCTGGGTTAATTAATAAACAAAAGTGATTTATAAAAAGTAGGATTTAAGTGTTTTCAAGTAATAACAGACAGAACAAAGTAAGTTACCAAGCGAAATAAAACAAAACACGCGAGTCTAAGCCTAATACAGTAAGAAACTGAATACAGGTAAATCTCACCCTTAGAGATGTTCCAATAAACTTCTTTCACAGACTAGACTCCTTCCTAGTCTGGACCCAATCCTTTTCAGACCAATGTTGTGGTTTATGGCCTGGGTCCAGCAATCACTCACACCCCTGTAGTTACAGTCCTTTGTTCCTTTGTTCCAGTTTCTTTCAGGCATCTCTTTGTGGTGGAGAGCCCATCTCTTGAGCCAGCTAAAGAAAAAATGGAGAGGCTTCCAGGGCTTTTTATATTCTCTCTCTTATGGGCGGAAACCCTTCTGTTCTTCTGTGCAAAGTCACAGCCACAAGATGGAGTTTGTAGCCACCTGGGCAAGTCACATGTCCATGAATGATTCAGCTTTTTGCAGGTGGATGCCATTGCTTACATGTTAGTTTGAACATTCCAGGAAAGCTCAGATGAGGATTGGCATCTCCCAAAGACCATTGTCAGTTAAGTGTTTCTTGATTGGGCACTTACTCAGAATAGTCCTTTCTCAAGAAGCTGACCAAATGCTTCACTGATGCTACTTGGAATCAAACACATTGAGATACAAGTACATAGCCAATATTCATAACTTCAAATATAAAAATGATACACACATACAGATAGCATAATCATAACTAGCAAATTACAACCTTTCCATAGACACCTTACTTGACCTCCTTTGTATAAGATTTGGTGCAACTATAGGACCTTGGTTGCAACAATGATCTATACGGTCACAGTTCATGTCAATAACATCATACACTCCTCTCTAGGAGCCCTGATGATGGTCACTCAAGGTGTCTGCCTCTTCCCATGATTCAACTTTGTGGCCCATTCCTGTTTATTCTCACCCCTTCTGTGTCCAACAATGTCCAACAAAAGCATATGCCCTGCCCTTTGTCCACTGAGCTTTCCTAGATTCTGGGTCCAGTGGTCTGTACACATTTTTCTCGGGGTTTCATGGAACCTTATCAGTGGCTAGTAGGAGAAGTCAGGCCCATCTTCTACCCCGGGTTCCAGTACAAGCACTCTAAGACAGGTAGTTAAGGTTCATTCTGCCAGACTCCTTGCTACCACATCCCTGGACTTCTTCCTACCAAGCCTATGAGTGAACCTCTACGTTAATTCTTCTTTCTGAGCCAGGACTCACAGAGCTCTCCCCTGAATCCCCCAATAAATCCCCAACTAAAAGTATAAACTTAAAATCCCGCTTCTGCTCTCTCCAGGCTTAACCTTTCATATCTCTCTCTCTCTGTTCCTTAACTGACCATCTCTGTGTTCTCTCCCTGGAAGTCCAGATCCTGCCCTATTATCAGGGATCATCACTTGCTTGCTTCACTCCAGTGGCTATTCTGGGTCTCTTCAGATTTTTGCCTGACTTTGCTACTCAGGAGAGGATCCCAGGGGCAACCCTCCCCTGGGCAACCTCTTTGCAACTTCTCATCACTCTGGCTCCAGACAGTGACTACAAATTTTCTCCTTTAGCCCTCTTCTACTCTGGGCTTCCTCTCTTTATAGAAACCATGAAGCTCCTTTCTCAGCTCAGCTTCATCTTTAATTCAACTGGATCCACCTTCCAGGTGCAACCAGGTGGGTTAATTGACCTCTCTAGGCTACATTAATTCCCTATCACAGATATATTTAAGTTAACACCAGTGAGCATGATGCTGTGGAATCCTCTACACTATGTCTGTAGTGGATATATCCATTATAATCCAGTGACTTTCAACATGAGTGGAGTTCTATCATTAAAAAATTCTGATTAACAACTTTAGTCCCGGTGCCAAAGCCCACTAGGGTATAAAATTCAAAATGCCATTCCTGTCTCTGCCTGGATTAAATGCTGTATTTTTCTCATATTCAAGGTAGTAAAGATTTCTCATGTTACTGAACCAGAGTGTCAGGGCCTTTTATGTGTTAGTTTTGCATTAGAACAAAATGATGACAACTACTCCCACAGCACCATTCGATCCCTCCATGAGATCAGAAAACTGTATGTAGGGATGGGGCAGCAGGAATGGAACTATACGTGGAATTACATTAAATATTCTGTGGTTCCCACTACAGCTGAAGATATTGCAGTGGTGACAATGGCAAGCAGAAACCCTGACTTTCAAGAGCAGATCCCTGACCTTTTGCGTATCTCTCTGGATTTGCAAATTGAGGTCAGTATTACTGACTATGTCACTTGATTTGGGGCTGACAAATTCTCCTCTTCCTCCCCTTTCTCAATGGAATAATCCTAGGCACAGTAACACAAGGGATGTTTACAGGCCCCACACAGGGACAAAGGAAGGTAAGGTATAGAACTAGTGCAAGAGGGCCTCACCTCTCGGCAGCTGTGGCTCATGCTCCAAGTTGAGGATCTGTTCAAAAGGGGAATCTGATAGTGAAACGGGGGAAGGAGGGAGGGAAGGGAAGGGAAGAGGAGACTGTCTGAAGGGATAGAGATAGTTTGCAGCTTTTGGAGGCAAAGCGATCCACAAGACTGGGCATGGACCATGTGTAAAATCCAATTAGGAGGGAAGGGGCCTGATCCTTTCCCCTCCCCCATTCCCTACTGAGGGAAAATAACTGGACACTAGGAAAAGAGCGGAGGAAAGCTTATCTGGCTGACTGAGCTGCTGATTAGGAACCACTGCGGGAGTGCAGGGAGCTACAACTGTGCCCCAAACTGAAGAAAGAGTTAAAAGATGGGAGGCTGGTCTAGTGTACAAGGAAAAGGTGACTGAGACACTCCATGCATCTCCTCCTTGGGCCATGGGCTGGGACCCAGTGAAGTGGGAGGGCCTGGGTCCCCTTACCTCCCCCATACCCATGGAATTCAGGGCGGGTGTTGACCAATAGCTTGCCTACTGCGTTACCCCGAGTGAAGCCTGCTACAATTTGGCTGATAATGAGGGCAGTCTGAAGGGAAGATTTCTTTTAAAAAAATAAAATAAAAGGGGAGGAAGCTCTGTGTAAGGCCAGGAAGGTAGGGATTTAAAGATGGAGATGGACAAACTGCTTACGTGGGTTGGGTAGCAGCAGTAACAGCAGCAGCAGCAGACCCAACTGCTCCAGCAGCTAGCTGCTCAGCAAGGGCAGCAAGTCTTGCTGCAGAAGCAGTAGCAAATCATTGGAGAGTTGACTGCAAAAGAGTAGGATCAGAAACAGCAGCTGGTACAATATAGGGCCACTCTGTTAAAGCCCCAGAGCATGCCATGCAACCTGGCACTGGGGGGCACCAGTCCAGGTCCCACATTGAGTGTCCCACTGAAACTAACAAAAATAGGGCGAGATGATGTCCCCAAGGTGTTCCTGATAACTTCTGAGAGGGTTGCCATGGCAGCCCAGTAGCCCATGTGTATAGCTGGGCCACTCTGCTAGCTTCACACATAATAGAAACAGCATAGGTTGTACATCGGAGCCTCAGTGTGTGATCTGTACAAGGTTACCCTCAGTTTAAGGTGATCATTTTGGAAACCGTTAATTTTTTGGCTCAGACTTACCGCCAGTGATTCTGATGGGAAAATTTCCCACCTGAGGCACAACCATGTATAGTGGCCCAAAGTCTAGAACATTGTTGGTAGTGGCTCCAGCCAACCAAGAAAGAAGGAGTCCAAGTATCTAAAAGAGTCATGTTGGAGCAGTTTATCCAATTTCTACCAACCGGAGGACAGGAGTGGGTGGTGCGGCACCATCCTTAAACACTCATAGAGACCATAACATTATCTGATAATTATCTATTCATCACCAAGCCCATAGCACAGAACCAAGGCGTGGCTCGACCCTACTCCAGATGATGCACGTCACAGAAGGTAGGACAAGGAAGGGGGACATGAGAAGGGCATGAAAACTTGACCCTGGTAAGGCCACGGCTGCAGATGAAGGGTCCATTCTGAATTGTTCATTTTCAGACTGGAGAGAGGTAAATAGTGGTGTCCCTCAGGGGTCTGTACTGGGCCTAGTCCTATTCAATATATTCATAAACTATCTGGAAAAAGGGGTAAGCAGTGAGGTGCTAAAAATTTATGATACACAACTACGCAAGATAGTTAAGTCCCAGGCAGACTGGGAAGAGCTACAAAAGGATCTCTCAAACCTGGGTGACTGGTCAACAAATTGGCAGATGAAATTCAATGTTGATAAATGCAAAGTAATGCACATTGGAAAGCATCCCACCTATACATATAAAATGATGGGGTCTAAATTAGCTGTTACCACTCAAGAAAGAGATCTTAAAGTTATTGTGTATACTTCTCTGAAAACATCCACTCAATGTGCAGCAGCAGTCAGAAAAGCAAACAGAATGTTGGGAATCATTAAGAAAGGAATAGATAATACAACAGATAATATCACATAAATCCATGGTACGCCCACATCTTGAATACTGCATGCAGATGTGGTCACCTCATCTCAAAAAAGATATATTGGAATTGGAAAAGGTTCAGAAAAGGGCAACAAAAATGATTAGGGGTATGGAACGGCTGCCATATTAAAAGAGATTAATAAGACTGGGACTTTTCAGCTTGGAAAAGAGATGACTAAAGGGGGATATGTTAGAGGTCTATAAAATCATGACTGGTGTGGAGAAAGTAAATAAGGAAGTGTTATTTACTCCTTCTCATAACACAAGAACTAGGAGCCACAAAATGAAATCAATAGGCAGCAGGTTTAAAACAAACGAAACGTTTTTTTTCACACAATGCACAGTCAACCTGTGGAACTCCTTGCCAGAGGATGTTATGAAGGCCAAGACTATAACAGAGTTCAAAAAAGAACTAGATAAATTCATGGAGGATAAGTCCATCAATGACTATTAGATAGGATGGGCAGGGATGGTGTCCTCAACCTCTGTTTGCCAGAAGCTGGGAATGGGCTACATGGGATGGATCACTTGATGATTACCTGTTCTGTTCATTCCTCTGGGGCACCTGGCATTGGCCACAGTTGAAAGACAGGATACTGGGCTAGATGGATCTTTGGTCTGACCCAGTATGGCCGTTCTTATGTTCTTATGTTCTAAGGGTGGTGGGTGGGGACATGCCCTCACCAGGACTCAGGCAAAGGAAGTATATCTAGTCCTAAGAGCCCCTCCCCAAAGCCAGTAAGTGATGCAGGAGTCGAAGCTGGGCCCACCGCCCTAAGCAATGGGGGCTTTCTTCATGTGTGAGTAACCAAGTCACTTCTGCCAAGACTGCTTGGAAAGGATTAATAATAGGGCTGTCAAGTGATTAAAAAAAGTAATTGCACGATTTAAAAAATTAATCGTGATTAATCACATGATTAATTGCACTGTTAATAATAGAATGCCATCTATTTAAATATTTTTGGGTGTTTTCTACATTTTCAAATATATTGATTTCAATTACAACACAGAATACAAAGTGTACAGTGATCGCTTTATATTTATTTTTTATTACAAATATTTGCACTGTAAAAAATAAAAGAAACAGTATTTTTCAATTCCCCCGTTACAAGTACTGTAGTGAAATCTCTTTATCATGAAAGTTGAACTTACAAATATAGAATTATGTACAAAAATAACTTCACTCAAAAACAAAACAAAACAAAAACTTTAGAGTCTACACGTCCACTCAGTCCTACTTGTAGTTCAGGCAATCACTTAGAGAAACAAGTTTGGTTACATTTGCAGGAGATAATGCTGGCTGCTCCTTGTTTACAATGTCACCTGAAAGTCAGAACAGGTGTTTACATGGCACTGTTGTAGCCGACGTTACAAGATATTTACATGCCAGATACGCTAAAGATTCATATGTTTCTTCATGCTTCAACCACCCTTCCAGAGGACATGTGTGCATGCTGATGACGGGTTCTGCTCGATAACAATCCAAAGCAGTACAGATCAACGCATGTTCATTTTCATCATCCGAGTCAGATGCCACCAGCAGAAGGTTGATTTTCTTTTTTGGTAGTTTGGGTTCTGTAGTTTCTGCATCAGAGTGTTGCTCTTTTAAGACTTCTGAAAGCATGCTCCACACCTCGTCCCTCTCAGATTTTGGAAAGCACTTCAATTTTTTAAACCTTGGGTCGAGTGCTGCTTTAGAAATTTCACATTGGTAACTTCTTTGTATTTTGTCAAATCTGCAGTGAAAGTATTCTTAGAACAACATGTGCTGGGTCATCACCTGAGACTGCTATAACATGAAATATAGATGGAATGCAGGTAAAACAGAGCAGGAGACATACAATTCTCCCTCCAAAGAATTCAGTAACAAATTTAATTAGCGCATTATTTTTTCAATGAGTGCCATCAGCAGAGAAGCATATCCTCTGGAATGGTGGCCGAAGCATGAAGGGGCATATAAATGTTTGGCATATCTCGCACGTAAATACCTTGCAACACCAACTACAAAATTGCCATGTGAACACCTGTTCTCACTTTCAGGTTGCATTATAAATAAGAAGCAGGCATTATCTCCCATAAATGTAAACAAACTTGTTTGTCTTAGCAATTGACTGAACAAGAAGTCGGACTGAATGGACTTGTATGCTCCAAAGTGAGCGGTGTACGTTTTGTATTCTGTGTTGTAATTAAAATCAATATATTTGAAAATGTAGAAAAGCATCCAAAAATATTTAATACATTTCATATTGAAAATGTAGAAAAGCATCCAAAAATATTTAATACATACTATTGTTTAACAGTGCAATTAAAACTGCGATTAATGGTGATTAATTTTTTTAATCACAATTATTTTTTGAGTTAATCATGTGAGTTAACTGCGATTAATCAACAGCCTTAATTAATCACTTTCTCGGTTCAATGTTTAAGTCACAAATATCTAGGTTCAGAGATGTAGCAGATATGACGGATGGTTTCCGAACTAGACCTCTCACTGGTTTTCAGTTCAGAAGTCTAATTTTTAATTATCTTTATAGGGAATAAATACATTGGCCAATCTTTTAATTAATAATTATTCTGTCTGTCTATGTAAACTGACCATGTCCCTAGATCCAAATTATTTCTCTGTTTCCCCTCCAGGACAACTGTAAAATTAAAGGAAAATGTAAAATCCTCTCCAAATATCTATCCTTATTTAAAGCTTATGGTCTCCCCTTTGTTAAACAGTGAGGAAATAATAAGACCACATGGGAATTCTGACTAGTAGGGAAGACCCACAGTCACTTTAGAATTTGCTTCTGATCTTACAGAAACCTTTTTGCAATGATGGATTTTCTCTGTGCTGCTGGTATAAATAACTCATCTGTGATAATATCCTTAATTAGAACTTTTATTTACATTCAGACTTTTTTTTAAAGTGTCCTTCTTTGTTTTAGCAAAGTAATCAGATGAGGTAGTCCCTGCTGACAGTACCCACACAGACCTGAGGCACTTAGCCTTCTGCTGCTGCTTCTCCCAATTGTGCCCTAGAATTAATCTCCCATTTGACAAGGATAGGCTCTGCCTCATGAGGTTTTCTACAAGTCATCATGTTTGCAGCGTTAAAGATCATTAGGGTTGCTGTATACATGAGGGGATATTTCATTCCTTTAGTCCTCAGTTTAACCTTTTCTGCTTTAAAACAAACAAACAAAAACTTTTTTCTCTCTGTGTTTGGTAGGAAAATTTCTGGCAGATTAAACAAAATCCCATCTTCCATTGTACTCCAAACTCGTTTTTCTTTTTCTGGTAGCTTCCATTATCTTCATCTTGTCATCTAAGTTACTTCCTGATTACTGCTTTAGGTTGCTAATCCTTCTCTGGCCTGGTCCCCAGAACTGGTCCTTTATAAGGACGGGATCTTGCAGCTGACTGTGTGCCTCCATGCTTAGTTTTGTTTACAGGTCACAGTATTAAGGATTCTGTAGAAAACTTTTCAAGGACCATATAGGACCCCATTCTTGTTTCACTTATGCTTTAAGAAATACGTCTACATCCCAAGTGATCGGGGCTCTGCTAACCTGTGCCTGAGCAGATTCCCTTTGCAGGATTTAGGCCTCAAAAGCTTCTCTCTCTCTCACCAACAGAAGTTGGAGTAATAAAAGATACAGCCTCACCCACCTTGTCTCTCTACTAAATAACACACATTCAAAAATTAATTTAGATTTAGAAGGGGGTAAAATCAGGCCCTAAATAGCATTTGGTTTTAAAATAAGCAAGTAGTAAACATCCCCTCTTACCCATCCCTCCCCCAATACAATTGTCTTTCTAGCAGCTACTGAATTTTTTAGAATAGGTACTTTGATCAATCACTGTTTTTCAAAAGATCCACAATTATTAAATTGTACAAAGTTCTGACATAGTGACATCAATATGGGCCTCATCCACAACCCATTGATGTCACCTCCATGGACATGGCATATAGGATCATGACCATCTATGATGCTTGTAGATTAAATAAAGAAAGACAGAATTTCCTGAAGTACATTATGTTCCCAGCATACACAGAGAGACTTTACCAGTGGTTCTCAAACTTTTGTACTCATGACCCTTTTCACATAGCAAACCTCTGAGTGTGACCCCCCCCTAATAAATTAAAAACACTTTTTTATATATTTAACACCATTATAAATGCTGGAGGCAAAGAGAGGTTTGGGATGGAGGCTGACAGCTCGTGACTTCCCATGTAATTACCTCGTGACCCCCTGAGTGGTCCTGACCCCCAGTTTGAGTTTAGATAAAATCATAAAATACTCTTGCTGGAAGGTTGCAATGTAACATTGCTTTATTTCTAGAAATCAGAATGGTAACACACAGAAAACCCCCAAACAGAGAAATAAAGCAGGCTGCTCCCTAAAACAAAAAGGCACAACTTAACCCATGTCACTACGGGCTGTCTCTCTGCAAAACATACTCTGAGAGGCCCAGATGCAGGGCTCTGGCTTTTTTGCCGCCCCAGGCAAAAAAGCCTCCTGACGCTCCCCTCCTCCCCCCCATCCGCCCCCCGTGCCCCCTGGCAGGGAGCGCAGCAGGGGCGGGCACCGAGCCCGGCCGGGGCCCCACTCTCCCCGACCGGCCGGAGCGCCAGGGGAGGGCGGCCCCGCTCTTCCCTGCCGGCCAGAGCACCGGGGGAGGGCGGCGAGCCCGCCGCCTGGCCCCGCTCTCCCCAGGTGAGCGCCGCCCGCCTCCAGGTGCCGCCCCAAGCACATGCTTGGAGGGCTGGTGCCTGGAGCCGGCCCTGCCCAGATGACAAGCTTCCCTACAGAGTTTGCTAGCCAGCATGCAGGACCTGGAAACGCCTTGAAAATTTAAAGTGATAGCTTACAATTTTAACACAGGTTTCTATATTGCACAGTATTCAATCAAAGAGTTAACAATAGCAATTGGCAATTTCAGAAGAAAATTTATGAAACTCTTAAGTATGTATATTAACCAAACACCCCTATGCCTTTAAATGCTATAACTATTCTATAAAATACCTTCATTTCTCTTTTAGAAAAAAAAATCTGGTAGATGTGATCTCTATTAGCTTCCTTAATAATATGCTGATTTCACAGACTATTATTTTAAAGTTTCTCTTTTATTTATTTATTTATTTATTTATTTTTAATTATTTCATACTGTGTGTTTTAATAGGTTTTCAGAGAATTTCTTTTTCCTTCCCTGCAACTGAGCATTTCTGGTTTATGAAAGGTTTTTTGTTAATGTTTCCAGCTGTGTCATAGTTTTGTAAATTATATCAAAGGTCATTAATTTTTGTTTGTTTTCCCCTATAAGTCTACAGAGATGAGCTTTTAATACTTGTTTTTGAAAAAAAATGTTTTCCTTTTTTTATTTCCTGCTGCTTATATGAGCAACTCAATAAACCTTTTAATGAAGGTGGCTGAAATATTTGTTCTCTCTTTTTTAAAAACATTTATTTCTACTTTGTTAATGCTGACAGCTTGTTAAATACTTTTTTTCTGTAATTTTGACATTTTGTGAACTTGAATTTGCCCTAATAAACAGTCCTGAAATCTTTACCGTCAGCAACATCTCTTGAACATGCAACTGAATTATTTGGGGAAAACAATAAAACTTTCAGCCTCACATTTTTTACAAGGCAACTGTGGAACCTAGCAGAGATATTGTAATCTTGCTCCAAAGTCTCTTAATTCAGCATAATATTCAGTACATTTCTGGTGTTGAAACATGTAAGCACTTGGCACTTTGAAAAGACAACCAGCATACAATAGGAATTTTCTGTGATCATTTTGCTGGTTGTTGGCTTTTTCTTTTCTTATTGGGGATGATGGGGGACAATCATAAGCTGTTTGTCTGTTCTAAAATTGGAAAGTGACAGAATTTCTTGGCTGGGGATTTCAAAGTTCCCACGGGAGTTAGGCACCCAATTCCCATTAAAACTCAGGTCGCTTTGAAAATCCCAGTCCTGTGAATGAACATGGGCCCAAAGTAATAATGTATCCCATTATTCACCCCCCCCACCCCCCCCACACACACAAATATTTTTTTTTAAATTGGCATTTAGATAAAATGGGGCTCAGATCAGAACAAATTGTAGTGTTTTAAAGCCACACTGAAATTTTGCCCCAAATCAAAATGTACCACTACTCATGCTGGATTGACATCCTTGGAGGTGAAGTCCACCATTATCCTCAGATCTGCTATGATGTGAGCAGCTGCATGACAAGCTCTCCACACTAAATGAATATGCTGCAAACCTGTTCTAATGATGTCACCACCTCACTGTTGAGCATAGTGTAAATTACTGCCAATTTTTTTGAGTTCTGCTATTAGCTTCAATAGGTCTTATAGCCTGAGAAAATTAATAAGCTCTTATATGGTAGTGACTTCTGGTCACTACTGACCTTGCCAGATCCAAGGCAATGTCTTTTGTCTTAAAATTTTCATATCCTGGTACCAATCTCCTGAACTATTCATTTCCCTGTCAATTCCATTTTAAATTTTTGATTGCAAGCTTCTCTTTTCATATAATATTTATGATTACTTCCTTTATAACATTATTAATATGCTTGATGCCAGTAAATATGAAGTTTCCTTGAGTATCTGCCAGTAATACTTTTATATCTTTAGTAACGTGGTTAAATCTATATTTTAATAAGCTCTCAGATATAGCTCAGCCTCAACACAAGACATGTACAGTGATTTAAGGGAGAGATAGGTCAGGATTAAAATAATCAAGTATTTGTTAGATAACACTATCATGAAGAATCAACTAGGCCACCATGTGTTGGATGCCAAATCCAGGAAGTATCACCATTCTGAATGACAGTGCAATAATCAATCAGCTTTGACAGATATGGGAGGAGATATCCTTCCATTTGGGGGAGGAAAACACAATATAGGAAACAAAAATCAAAGAAAACATTGGCTAGTTTTTCATTAACTAACAGTTAATTTCCTACCCTTATCAAGGAATGAGAAATCACTCTGTTGAGCCAGGCTCTGAGACTTGCTGCCACAGGTGTTTTTGTTTTTGCAGAATCGACATGTACTCACTCTCCTATGGTCCCTGAAGAACCTGAGTTAAGTGCCATGCAACATCTTTGAGATTGATTTTCTTTGCTTTTGCTCAATTTAGATTCTTAAAGGGTGATCAGATTAGAATTACAAAACTTCCAGCCTATCAAAGCAAACCCAAGTGTCTTTGTGAAATCCTTTTTATTTTAAAAGTAGGTTTGCAACTGAAAGAATCACACAATGTGCCAAATCTAACACAGTGGTATCTGCTTGTACCAGTGCTGAATTTGGTCCATCTTCTCAAAACAGTCCAGCTTTTCTATATGCTTGAAACACAGAACCCAATTTAAACCATTCTTACCATTTTAAAATGCAATCAAATGAAATGAGAAGCAATTGTGAAGGTAACAAAAAAAAAAACAAGTTTTAAATATATCATAGCTTTTTTGCAAATTCATTTCAAGGAGTTTATTTATTATCGTAGATATGATGATATTTGCCCAATGCCTAATGTGTACTACAATGAACATTTAAGAAGTATAATGTATTTAAGGAGTTTAAATCCGATTAAGTATAGTTAGCTCAAAATTTACTATCCATTTTCATTGATGTAAAGCTGGAGTAACTCCACTGATATCAATGGAGTTACACTGTAGTAAAAACAATGCAAGCAAGAAGAAAATAAGGCAATTAAATCATAGAATCACAGGACTGGAAGGCCCCGCGTACTGGTAAGTCCCTGATGTTACTTTCATCCCTGCCCAAAGCAAAGTCTTGGCTACCCTGAGACCCTCTGTCTTACAGCATCACGGACCTCTTCAAATGTTAATTGGGGAACTAACTAATTTACTCTGCTTAGCATGTATACGTTTTGTTCTCAAAGGAGTCACATGTCCCAGAAATATGTCCTGTGGGCATTTCATTACTGGTTTTATAATTAATATTTCAGAAGGAACTGCAAATCGGAGACAGACCAAGTATCAGTTGATGTTTACCCTCTCATCAATCATTCACTTGAGCTCCTGGTGTGGTGTCATCCAAAAGGGGTTATCTGCCCCAGGTCAACCTGTACCAAGCCCACTGATCGCATGTTTTTGCATTTTCTTTACTTTGTGAGCTGGTCAATCAGCTGACATGTTTCAGTCTCATGTTGAAACACACACACAGATAGAGCCTCAATTAATCATTCAAGTGCAATTTCAGCACTCTCAATACATTTCCACACCAACTGTCTGATGCTAGAAAAATCCTGCTCCCAGAATCCTTTAGCCTATTCAGACATCCCAAGCCACACCAAACTCATGCTTACAACATTCATTCATATCAGTCACAGAAATTCATAATAATTCAGCACCATCCCAACATTCTCCAGACTAAACAAACCCAATTTTTTCAGTCTTCCTTCATAGGTCATGTTTTCTAGAACTTTAATAATTTTTGTTGCTCTTCTCTCCACTTTCTCCTGAAATGTGGCACCCAGAACTGAACACAATACTCCAGCTGAAGCCTAATCAGCGTGGAGTAGAGCGGAAGAATTACTTCTTGTGTCTTGCTTACAACATCTCAGAATGATGTTTGGTTTTTTTTATTTTTTATTTTATTTTTTGCAACAGTGTTACACTGTTGACTCATATTGACCCCCGATCCGTTTCTGTAGTACTCCTTCCTAGGCAGGCATTTCCCATTTTTTATGTGTGCAACTGATTGTTCCTTCCTAAGTGGAGTATTTTGCAT
Organism: Trachemys scripta elegans; assembly: GCF_013100865.1. Lineage (NCBI taxonomy): Eukaryota > Metazoa > Chordata > Testudines > Emydidae > Trachemys > Trachemys scripta. The sequence goes on along the minus strand of NC_048298.1, from coordinate 244,384,852 downwards.
TTGTATTTATTGAATTTCATCCTATTTATTTCAGACCATTTCTCCAGTTTGTCCAGATCATTTTGAATTTTAATCCTATCTCCAAAGCACTTGCAACCCCTCCCAGCTTGGTATCATCTGCAAACTGTATAAGCATACTCTCTATGCCATTATCTACATCATTGATGAAGATATTGAACAGAACCAGGCAGAGAACTGATACTTGTGCGACCCCACTCAATATGCTCTTCAGCTTGACTGTGAACCACTAATAAATACTCTCTGGGAATGGTTTTCCAACCAGTTATGCACTCACCTTATAATAGCTCCATCTAGGTTGTATTTCCCTAGTTTGTTCATGGGAAGACAGTATCAGAAGCTTTACTGAAGTCAAGATATACCACATCTACTGCACCACCCCTATCCACAAGGATAGTTATCCTGTCAAAGAAAGCTATCAGGTTGGTTTGACACGATTTGTTATTGACAAATCCATGCTGACTGTTGTTTATCACCTTATTATTTTCTAGGTGTTTGCAAATTGATTGCTTAATTCTTTGGCTAGGTCCACACTACCCACCTGATTCGGCGGGTAGAGATTGATCTTCTGGGATCGATTTATCGCGTCTCATCTGGACGTGATAAATTGATCCCAGAAGCACTCCCCCGTCGACTGCAGAACTCCTGCTCACCGAGAGGAGGAAGCGCTGTCGACGGGGGAGCTTGCCTGCACCGCGAGGACCCGCAGTAAGTAAACTTAGTTCGATCTAGGAAACGTCGACTTCAGCTACGCTATTCTCGTAGCTGAAGTTGCGTTTCCTAGATCGATCCCCCGCCCCAGTGTGGACCAAGCCTTTGTTCCATTATCTTTCTAGGTACTGAAGTTAAGCTGACTGGTCTATAATTCCCCAAGTTGTCCTTATGTCCATTACGATGCCAAATCACAGTTGAACACTACAATGCAAATGGCTTGGTACTACTAGTGTGGAAGAGTCTTTTGGGGGTGGAGGTCCCCTGTAACATATGGGAAATGGGTTCAGCTGCATGGCTAAGGTTGGGTTCATCTAAATGTTGCAAATTTTATGTGTAAATAGCACACAAGCTTTAACTTCCTTGGGTTTCCTCTCGAAAAAGTGGACCCTTCTGACTTGGTTTAAGTAAAAGTTTACCTTTTCAGACAAAAAAATAAAAGAACATGCATACATGCATGCATATTTTCATACATAAGATAAATGAACATGGAAAAGGGTATTTGTTCATGCAATTTCTAATTATGTTTTCAATTATCTGTTTTGCATGCATAGTAGTGAGGTTCTGCATGAAAAACAGATAATTGCAAGAATAATTAGAACTTGCAACCCATACTGATGTAAATGCAAGGATGAAAGTGCTTTTATTACATGTGGTCCTCTGTTTTTAAAATATTTGTCACTTTGTGCTATTTAATGTAGCTTCATTTCCTTGCTTAAATAGGTCTTATCCTTTGCACAACCTTTTAAAAAAAATCTGTAGGATGTTTCTTCTTTAATATTGTTTTAGGAGCTATAAGAGTATAAGGACAGTTTCCTCGAAACCACTCATGCATAAAATGAAGTTAAACACAGCCCTGACCCTTTATAATGGATGTCATATAAAAGGAGCAACAAAACACAGTTTAACATAAAGCATTCCTTTATTTTTTCTGTTTCTGAGTAACTGTACTGTATTTGTATAAGAGGCCTAAAACACCCACTATTTTGGCCTACTAACCAATAAAATGGATTATGTTGTAAAATCTTTAACTTTCATGTCATGTCATACATTAGAGTGCACTAGTGTTGCTTTTGGTGTCATGGTTAAATAGAACACATTGCACATCTGTGAATTATGTAAAAAGACCCTCATAACTCTCTTTTAGCAACATCACACTGAAATTCTTCACTTCATTTACAGGACAAATGCTTATTACACACCCTATTTATATACCTCTATTATTGATGTGATACATTTTATGCATCAGAATATAATTATTATATAATAATTAAAGGCTTAAATCCTACCCTCAATTTGCACTGCATTTATATTTTTAAAAATAATTTAGTTTATAAAGTCTGTAGTAAGCCAATACGATATGGCTGGGAAATGAATTTGTTCAGTCAAGTAGAATTTTCTGCTGTGCTGAGCCCTTTATTTTTCACGGAGTTAACTTTCCATTAAAATAAAGCATCTGAAAACCAGCCACCTGCTCTATAAGACCAACATCAAACATATTTAGAGAACTTATTTCTACACACAAAAAATCCAAAAAGAAATATTACAGTTCTATATTACTTTCAGTTTCATGTCTAATTGTTAAGCAGTGCACATGGCAGCTAAGATTTTAAGCACGTCTGAATACTTAACTGGCTGTCTAAAGATGCCTGACATATAATATCAAGCACCCTGTAAAAGTAACTGACATAATAAAAGTGTGGGTAAAACAATGTCTTTAACAGTATGGATATGGCTTTAGGGTTGTTTCCTCTTTTTTTTTTAAGCCACTTGTATCCTACGAACCCAATTGTGGAAAAGAAATAGTCCAATTACATATGTTTTGCAAGGATCTAACTAGTGGTTTTGGTGTGATCTCTTAAATCCTCCCTTCCATTCCCCCCCCCCCCCCGGCAAAATCCCTCATTGCAAGAGTGACTACTAGATAGATCTAGTCTAAAGCATTACCTCCAACAGCCTTCCTGTGTAACATTTATAACATTGTGAGAGAGAAGGAACTGCAGTTAAAAAATCTGTCTGTGGTACAACCTCTTCCTGAATTTCCATTCTCCAAGGCCAAGAAAAGGGTTAGTGGAAACAAAAACTGTAAGAGACTATTATTACCTATCCTATTTCTATAGTACCCATCACTATAGTACCTTAGTGCAACATTTCATATCTTATATTGCTCTTGATAGTGGCCTAGAACACTTAAAGCAGCCAGAGAAAGGCTGCTGTCCTGGTATTTCTGGCAGGATCTCCATACTGGAAATATAATGTATGTAAATTTTCCTCACAAGATTTACAACTAAGGGCCCCAGTTTTGCAATCAGATCTGTGCAAGTAGAAGGCTTCATATGTATAGAGTTCTACTGAAGTCAATGGGGCTCTAACAAGGGATAGAGGTGAGGTCTTCTCAGGACAATACAATTTCAGAATCAGGGACGAATTTTTCAGTCCTGAGTTTCAGAAAGATTGGATGACATTCCATATTTGTAATACTTACCGTATCTGAGCCAAACCATTGATATTGTTCATCCATCACTTCTATTTACCAAATATATTGGAATCTCTTTTTATCGTAACACAGCAGTGACCTGTAGGTTAGTTGGGGTTTGAGTTATAAAAGCTTCCACCTGTCTAAAGTGCTCCTAGGTGCTACAGTAATTCAAATAATAAAGCCAGGCAGCTAAGTTTAGTTGGACTGAAGGCCCTTAAATGTATCTGTGTGCTTTTGTAATACCGTAAAGCTACCCTGTATTTATAATCATATATCAGAAACTACTGGAACACAGTTTAGATCTGCTTTAGAAGCCCTTTGACAAAAACAAAAACCAAAAAACCCCACAACATGAAGGCATGAAACACTGTGACACAGCCAGAAATGATATAGTGAAAAATGGAACTGTATGTGTATGGGGAAAATAGAACAGTTTGCAATGACTTGTTTATGAACACAATACAAAGTAATGTCATAAATGTGTATATAACTAGCATGAGGTTAATGAATGCTTTAAGCTCTCTAAAGCACAGTTTGATAGTCTTTCTTAATGCTGAAAAAAACCCACCATCAACATAATTAATACCAACTAGCAATCCTACTGGCTGTCTAAGCTGAGAATCCAACCAATCCCTCCAGGTTAGATTTGAGGCGCATTGCTAGAGCAAGGTGAAGAAATTTTCTGCTACTGTCCCTACAGAAGTTGACCTATGGACCTCTTCACCTCCCTTTGATTTAGATCCAGCTCTGGAATGGTGCTAAGCACCTGTAATTTTCATTGATTTTAATGAGAGCTTCAAGTGCTGAAAATTATTCAGGATATTGTCATAATAAGTCAGTGGGAGTGGAGGGTTGTCAGCACCTTGTAATCTGGCATTGATTATTTAAATTTGGTCCTTCAGAAATCGGGTGCCCAAAATTAAAGGCCACTTTTGAGAACTAGACCATAGGAGCTCTATGCTTCAGGATCCCTGTTAAAATATATCAGAATAATATTATTTCACTACCTTCGGAAAATTCACTGTTATCCTTAGCTGAAAAGCTGCTACATATGTTAAAAGTTATTGTCATAAATTATATTATTATTACAAGACTGGCACAAAGTGGTTTTGTGTAATCATCTGATTTTCTGTTATAAAAGGCAATCTGCATTTCTACCGTTCTCTGTTTTAAAGCCTCTCTTGGGCTTTAATTTTTTTCTGCAACCTCCTCAATAGGAGATGAATGAGCTCAATGGGATATTGTGGGGAGTTTTGTCTTCCTAAAAAAAAAAACAGATGATGATGTGTGCAGGAACTGAGCAGAACATTAGAAACATGAGAAATTAATATTTACTCCCAAGATTTCTAAATAAAAATCTTGTAATTATTACAGCTTTTGCTAGGCTATGGCTCTACAACATTGCGTAGAGAGAGATCTCATGGGAGATTTGTGCAGAATCCTTATTCATAAACAGACAAATATGCCTAAATTATATAAGCTCCAAGGTGAATCAAAGAAAATGGCATGCAGCAAGACTGAGCAGCCCAGATGGCCCATCAACAGTTAATTAAGTGGCAGACCCAGAAGCAGCTCTGATGCTGCCAATACAACTGCCTGCAGAGTCTGCCATGGACTCAGATTTAGACTGCTGGATGAAAATATTCTGCAGATTGGCAACAGTCTTCTGTGATACTCATCTGAAAAACAGATAGCATACATTTCATAATCTTTGTCTGAGAATAGAAATAAAAGCAGGGAAATGGTTGGCTGAGTCGACTTGTAATAATGGGATATGGAGCCATTCACCATCACCAGTGTGAATCCAGCCAGGTCAGTAGGGACCAAAAGTCACTAGCATTTATTAGCTGATGCTCCTGTGAAGTGACTTAGTCTCAGACCTGAAAAAAAGCTGTATGTAAGCTTGAAAGGTTGTCTCTCTCACCAGCAGAAGTTGGCCCAATAAAAGATATTACCTCACCCACCTTGTCTCTGAAGCAATCTCATTCTATTTCAATGTTGGACATGTGTTCACAACACAAGAACCCAGCATCCTTTTTTAGCAATCTCAGGATAGAGGCCAAAGGTTTGAATGGGCATGAAGACTCAGTTACCTAGGCATTCCTAGAAATGGACTCTACAGAACAAAAATGAGGCACTTGGGTGAGGCAACTTGTGGAAGCTTGCACTATTGCTGTCTGTGCCATATTAGCTCTGGATGGTGAGTTCTCCAGAGCTGTCAATCAAAAACGCTTTAACAAGCAATACAAAACTCTTGCTCTTTTTTGCTCCCCACTGTTTTTGTCTCCTTCCAAAGACATCTATTGGCTTTCTAGCATGAAGCCTTATTTTCCTGGAACCGCTTCACCCTTCCTGGTCCATCTTCCAACCTGATGGGGCACTGGCGGAAGGCCTTGAGGGTTCATTACTAGACTTGTTTAATATTTGGGATGTTGTTTACAAAAGGAAAATATTTTTTTTAAAGCAAGTGACATTTATTTTGGGAGATTGGACCCAACTCTTCTTCATAGTTTTTTTGTCTGTTTGTTTGGAAATATGACTATGTTCCCCATTCATCTCATCCTAGCATGAATTAGAAAATTGCAAACACAAATCACCACACTTCAAAATATGAATGTGCCCACCCTTATTCAATTTAGAACAATTAACAAATTTGTTCTTTGTCTCAAATTCATGGAGAAAAATGTTATATATTACTTCTGTAAGTAGGAAGAAGATGTGTGAATTGGTCCATAAGTGAGTTAGGGATGCCTCCTTTGACAATTTGTTTCACCTATAAGAAAAGCCATCATGAATATTTCAAAGGGAAGAACTCTTTTGCTTCTTTTAAATATTAATGCAGCATAGAAACAACATTAAATAACAGTTAACAACATATAATGTTTCCAGCTATTAAGATATGAAAGTACAAGAAAACAATACAAAATCATGAATATGAAGTACCTACTATTCCTTATGTATTGGCATTTTTTCCCTTGCATTTTTAATAAAATCATTTTTTACCCAGAATTTATGAAAAGGAAGTTGTATGTTCCTTCATGGAGGATTCATTCCATTATGTCATCTGATAGAGGCTAGTCAGAAAGACAAAAAAAGAACAAGACATTGATGATTTGAGACCAATAGCCCTTAATATCTGGTTTTAAACCTAGTCTGTAAAAAAGGAAGAAACAGGCAACCTCTCATTCAAAGAGAGGGGGGGGGAAAGGACAATGATATTTGATTTTGAGTCTGAATCAAAACTCAGCAGCTCATCTCAAGATTCAAACATGATAAAAAGAAGAAACCACCAAAGAGAAACTATTCCTGTATGTTCTGTAAGAACAACTGACATTCAGATATCAGGGTAGTAAGTGCAGTAACAGTTTAAATAGAAAAAGTTGAATTTGAATTACAGGAATATATTGCCATCTTTCCTACTGCTTCTGTGCCCAGTATAAGAGGGGAACTCTCTAGGCAAAACACACGTCCTGAAGAAAAACATGATACTGGATTTCATCCTAACAAAAACACAGATGCTAACGAATAGTGATTACGGAGAGTATTCCTCTTCCACTGAAAGATCACTTGCACCTGGAGTTTTCAACAATCCTCAAAAGGCAACCTTTTATGTATGGCACCTTTTTCAGCCTTGTTTGGATGATACAGCAAAAGCTATTTGCTGAGTTTACAATAAAAGAGTGAACAGCAACAAGCCTGGAACCTCTGATGGCACATCTGCACTCAGCTTCCATCTGCAAGCAATGCAGACAGTGTAGTATTCTTCTGATTGATACCAATAAGAAAGCTAGCAGTGAAGCCACTAGTATTGTTGCAAAGATCCATTGTACATTACTTTTCCTCCTCCTCCAAAAAGTAATGGATAACAAATAACAAAAGCAAAATTTGGGTCTGGCTCTACTATCTGTGTCATCCGATCCAAAGCCAATCTTCCCAAGGGTCACATTTGGGGGGGGAAAGGCAAACACTCTTTCGGGATAAAATTCCCTCCCCATTTAAAGTCCACGTAATTAGGTTCTAACTCATTTGAAATATGAAATGGCAAGGGATGGAATAGCTTTTCTGATGTCCAACTAGAGCTGGTCACAAACACTTTGCAAGGCCTATGAAACATTTTCACAAAAATGTCTATAAACATTAATGAATAAACAAAGTTCTGCCCCACTCTTGACCCTAAAAAACGTGGTTATCCACCATGAAAACATCACATTATCCATTAATATACTTAAATTCACAATCTCTAATTTTATAAATTAAATACGGCCCCTTAAAATTAAGGACAGCTGTCTGTTCATGGCCTGTCCTTCACAGAAAACCAGGCTTTGTCCTGGAATTTGTAAACCTCAGCAGAGTGGAGACCTGAAGGATCCACTGTCCAACTGAGTTGGTGAAACTGGCAGCAGGTTCAGTGAACACATATGCACCTCAGGGACCGTTGCCAGGACAGTGTTACCACTCTGCCCTCCATGAAGCCTTCCAGTGAGCATCTTCCTAATCTCACACAGAATCATATGCATGTGGAATCTGAGATTTTAAGGATGACTGCAAGTGGCACTGCAGTCCATATGCAGGCTGCTGCTACTGACCCAAAGTGGGGCCGGCATCCACGCTTCTGCTTATCCTCCTATACCACAGGTAAACCTTGGATTGCAGCAGGGCATTAGGAGAGGGGGAGGCAGAAAACTAAGGACTGAGAGGGGCTGTAATAGAAAGAATGGATACATATAGTAAAAAGAGTAAGGAGGAGATATGAAGGTGAGGAGGGAAGCAGGAGAAAACTGAATCAAAACGAAAGGGTAGAGGACAAAGAGGGGGAAAGGGAAAAAAAGAAGAGACAAACACATAAAAAACAGGAAAGAGGAATAAACAGGCTTTTTCCCCTTTTCTATCCTTTATCTTGCCAAACCTTTCCTGACCCTCATGAAATGTGCGGTCTCTTATGAGACCTCATACTCTAGGACAAGTGTTTTGATTTATGCTTCCAAAAGCAGTTCAACCTACTATATATACAAATACACAGTAACATTTCAGTGTGACTCCTGTATCTGCTGGGGAGAGCCAAACAGATGGTTTAGTTGCTCTAAACAGTTTTAATTTCTATGTAGTTAGTAGAGGTACCTGGAAAATAATCCCATTTGTGAAATACTTGGAGGTTTCAAGGGCTGTTTTTGGCCCGCTTTGGAACCAAAATTAGATACTTCAAAAATGTTCATGAACCAGAAGTGGAGGGGGAGAGGAAATAACTACTGTTCTAGAGTCAGTCTCAATTTCTTCTGTTGCAGCTGTTAAATATTCAGCGGGCTGCAGTGAGAGAGACTGACTCTCTAGCACAGTGATTAGGACACTGACCTGGGAGGACCAAGAATTTGAACATGGGTCTCCCACATCTCAGGTGAAGTCTCTAGTTATCAAACTATTATGGCCTCTCTCATCTTTCTTTCCTTCCTCTCCTGCCCCTTCCCCACTCTCCTCTCCTCACCCCCTCCCACAACTACCATCCTGGACTTGAGAAACATTCCAAACAAATTTTTAATTGAACCCGATCTATTTCTGCAAAACATTTACTTTTTGACAAAAAGGCATTTTTCAATGGGAAAGAAATTTCCTGGAATTTTTTTCAACCAGCTTTATTAGATCATTCCCAAAAAGGTTAATTTTCAATGAAAGAAGTGCTCAGGCTTAAGCAATTTTTTTTTCATTCATAACTGATGCAGCAAGCCCAGAGGTACTGGAGCCGTGAATTGCCAAATCCTGGCACAAATTAAGCACTAGTTCCCTAGAATATCTGTGAGGATCCGGGGAGAGCATGTTCTTCTGCTTCTGTTATTGAAGCCAGCACCTCCCCTCCCTAGGCTTCAGAGTTTGAGCTACATCCTGAGCCACAACTTCACAGTGCTATCTACACAGCTATTTTTTGAGTGCCAGTGTGAGCCCTGCAAACTGGAGTCTTGCTGATATGTGTGTAACTTAGGGTGCAGCAGCAGGGTAGGAGCATGCCACAACACCTTCATGATCCGTTTTACTGTTATTTGTTCCACTCTGAACCTTTATATGGATTAAATCACAATTGTGCAGAACTGCCTACGTGCTGCTACTTACAAAACCCCATAAGATTTTACCTAGTCTTTGGTTAGGAATGGTGTATGGGGTTTTCTGAGAGGAAATCTACAGCAAAGGAAAGATACATGGGAAGGATTCTCCATCCAACTATGAACCACATATGCTGCTGTGGCAAAATACAGGGGCTGTTAAAGCCTTTTAGCTGACCAAAAGAGCCAGCCTACTGTAGCTTAACACAAGCCCTCTTACAAGCTCCATTGTAGAGAGTGTAGCGGTTGTGTGTTTCCACAGTACAGCATAGAATCGGATAACCACAAAGCTACTTTTTTCCTCTTCTTCCCTTTGATTGCACCTCTCAGCCTATGTGCCTTCCCCACACATAATCACTGTTATTTATCTTCTTGTTTGATCCAGAGACCCCTGCTGCACCAAATGCTCCATGGCTCTTCAGATATTACCAGGAATGTTAAACTGGCTTAGTTTTCTCATCAGTTTAAATTTATGCTCGTGAAGAAATGAGTATAGCTAGGTTAGAGATGTAGGGAAGGGAGGAAATGAGGAGCTCAGGTATGTGGGAGGGGTAGGAATCATTGGTACTCTTATCTTCACTCAGCCTTCCTTCTAGGATTGGATTTAAGAAGGGTCCTTCTTTGCTTTTCTAGAAGCTAAAGTTTCTCAGAGGAGTATTTTCTATTCCTTGTTTGCTATTTCATGGAAATACAAATGGTTAGCAAATGCAATCAGTCAATAAGTATAAATGCTAATCTGATTAAAAATGAAATTCAGTAATGGCATAAAAAAGATCAGAAATGACTGGAGTATAAGGAAGCAAATTACGTTTCACTAAAATCTTTCTATTGAGTAGATACTAGGCACAAATAAGTTTTACAAGCTCTCCGTCTATACATTTTTCATGGAGAAAAAAAGCCTGAAATAATTTTATACTCATTTTTAATAGAAGAGTATATCTGAAGGGAGATGACTTTAATATACAATTAATTGATTCAGCAAAGGAGAAAAAAAGAATGTGGTTCAGGAAATGAACAAGCATATAAACTATTTGTTTTCTTTTAAAGTCAGCTGTAAAAACTATTCTAGGTTTATGTTTATATGTCAGATGTACTTATGCATCTTCCTGTTTATCTTCTATGTATAATTCAAGTGCAGGTGTGTGATGCTTCTTTTTAATGAAAAGAAATGCACTCTCTCCAAATAAACATCTGACTTGATAGAGATGTGTATAAAGTTTATTTTACTGTTCTCATCTTGTGTGTGCATCTTTGCATGTCTTCATGCAGCATATTAATTCTGAAAGACTTTTAAACTGTCAAGACTAGAGTTCAGGCTTTCAGATTTCTTCTACAACTGTTAAAGAAGTGAACTATTCTTAAAATTTATTTATATAATATAAAAAATAATTATATATTACAGGCAGAACTAGCAATGCCACGTATTCTTAAAGTTGTCCAACACTTCCCATTATAACAGCTTGTTTTCAATTATATATAATTTTGCCAATGGAGATTTGAAAGAGTTTGGCAGCAAAAATCTCTAAAGGTTCTGTCCTCACTGAGCATGTCCAAAGCTCTCCCCACATTGTGACTGAGCATGCTTCATTCCCTCACAGCTCCTATGTGTCACCAGACTGTGCAGGAACCAGCCCCAGAGAATGATTGAGCATAGTCCAATCTAGGGCTACAAGGGTCTAACAGCCCCCCCCCTGCAATTGCATCTCTTGACTGCTGTGGGCTGGGGCAGGGCCAGGCACTACCACTAGCACCAGGGATCCTGTCTTCCCTGTGTTTTCAGTGACCTCCCTACAGGCACCTAGACAGTGAAGGAGAAAAATGCAGAGAGAACAAGAGACAGATGGGGGGGATAAGGAGTAAATTGGGACAAGGACCGTGGGATGAGTGAAACTGGGAGCTGGGATAGGGGAAGACAGGGATTTGCAGACAGGGAGGGAAACAAATGGGTGGGGAAGGAAGGAGACTGGGAGGCACTTTTGGGGTGTGAAGAAAATAAATCGATTAAAGTTTGTGAAGTATTCAGATACTATAGTGATAAACATCATAGAAAAGCCCATGAGGAAATTAATAATTCTGTCCTCAGAGCAGGGTTTGAATAGTGCGCAATAAATAAGGCCTAGAGCCGCATACTGCACAATGAGGATAAAACAAAATATTGAATAATTGTTCAATAATTGAGTACTGATCAGCCTGAGCACTGAATGAGGCAGGGTCCTGGGGAAAAAATACTATGTGATTATGTATTTAAAAGCTATATCATAATGCATAGGCACACAGGAGCTGATTTAAGATGACACATAAGAGTTAAAATGAAATGTTTCAATAACTTCTCATAAAAATAAATAAATGAAATAGATACATTCCCCAAAAACATTTAGATTTTGTCAAATCAGCATTTTTTGACAGGAAACTGTTCAGCCATCTCTAATTTGGGGCAATTTCAGATTTATTTATTACAAAATTTCATTAAATGAATTTTTCACAATAAAAAAATATGTGAAATGTTTGTTTTCATAGCAAATTCACCTAACTGCACTCTAAATTTCACCCATTTTTGAGTGAAACATCAGGCTTCTTGTCTAAAAGTTAGCCCCCTATTTAATAATTGTAGAAAAGTCAAAAGTTTTCAGTTTTGCAGCAAAATACACAAAAACAGATTCTGATATTTTTCATTTCATTCATTAGGCCCTAACCCAGAAAAGCATTTCAGCATGTGAGCAGTCTCATTGACTTCAACTCATGTGATTAAAGTTAAGCGCATATTTAAGTTCTTTGCTGGATCAGTTCCAGACTCCCCATCACCTTTCAGACTCAAGCCCAAAAGCACACGCTTACCTTCAATCATGTGGTTGACACCTATTTACCTCAATAGGACTACCCATGTACTTAAAGTTAAACAAGTGTTTTGCTCAATAAGAGCCTTGGACTGTTAATCTTTTCTGATTACTTTTCACTAGCAATATGGGTGGCAAGCTAAAGAGGATCAACACAGCATCCAAAGGGTTAAGAGTTTTCCTATTATCACGGGCAGTTTTTAAAGTAAATTCACTTGGTTTAATAGTGTAATATGATTTTATTTCTATTTTTGTGTCAATAGCTTTTATTTATTTTATTTTATTTTATTTTAATGGGTAATGCAATAGAATACAGCTTTTCGGAAAACGTTTAGTGATGAAAGCTGACGAAAGTCTTAATTACAATAGAGATCATTTTAAAAATAAATAGCTCCTTTTTACCATGGATTTTATGATAGAATGTCTCTTACTTGGCTCTCAAGATGAAAATGATAGGGTAGCCTGTACTACAATATGCACCTTTAACCTCTGTTTTATTGAGCTGGAGGTAGATTTGTGTTTTTCCCTCTCATAGAATACATTTATGAAATAACAAAGCTTAAGAACTGAGCCTTCTTCATGTATGACTCACTCTCCTGCATCATACTTCTCCCAGGTAAATTACATTTTAATATGCTTAAAAAAGTATAGAACCAGTCTGACAAGCTGCTTGCATGTATACTTGCAAGAAGATCAAGAATTTCATCTATGTGCTTCTTTTGAAGGTAATGGGCACCACAGTGTTTTACATTATTTCTAATAGCATAGGTCTTAGAATCTATAGTTATGGGGAAAATGTTGCAATCTCATAAAATGCTGTTTGGCCAACTCTGGACCTTCTGCATCATCTATAGAACCACATTCAAGGCAATGTTTTATGGAATTCTATCAAACCTGTTAATCCCAAAGATTCAAACTTGCACAAGGGTACTTTAAGATTAGTCATTTCTAATGAAGGCTGATCCCCCAAAAGCTGGGTCTAGAGAAGAATTCTAAGGTTTGGATTCTTACCTAGACTTGCCTGCACCTCTGTTGTTGAGAAATTGAGCTCTCTTTCAAGACTTCTTGTGCATTTTTTTCCAGATAGATAGTAAATACTGTGAGTCAGATTCTCTACCCTTCTGGAACTCCATTCAGATGCAGTTTTCCACTAGCAGAGAGTTTCTCTGCACAGTAGGAATTCTCCACTGGCCATTTTCCACCAGTGTGTATTTCCTTTGTGTCTCTTGGTTGGCAAAAAATGTGAGCTTAGTGGAGTGGAGAATCTGGACCCATTAGCACAGCCTTTGTCCCTGTATTTCACCACTTCAGCTATTGCTTTGAAGAGTAAGGTATGAAAAATAAAAACTAAACAAAAAGATTAACAATTTCTTATTGGAGTCCCCAAAAGGGTTTTATTTCTTGTATTGGATAAAATCTAGACTGACGATGATTTGTCTGTTTCCAAAACTCTGTCTGTTTCCTGTGCCAGGTAAACTCAAATCAATGTGGATTTTCTTAGTGTACAATTGAACAAGCATGTACATGGGACACTATCAAAAATTAGAATAATAATTGACAGTAAAAGTGTCAAAGTAGTGTAAGAAAACAAAATACTGAATCAAGAATGAAAAAAAATGGAGAGCAACGTTTAATTAACATGGACTCCTGGCTCTTCAGAATCCAGCTAACTAGTGTAACTAGAATTTATTCAGCAGTTAAAATGTGCAAACATATGCATATTATTTGAAGTTGAATACTTCAGGTCCAAAAGCTACACGTACTGTGGTCAGGAGAGGTATTTGATCTCTGGCTCATGGACTCTGCAACACTGTCTGGAGTGCCTCATGACCATCACTACCTACCTCTGGGCAGAGTGTCAAAAACAGGGCACATACCCCAAACTGGTGGTATGTTCTATAGGTAAATTTCATCAAACCAGTAACAAATGTGAACTCCTGGCTCACTATAACAGAACCATAGGGCTAGAAGGGCATGCAAGGGTCATCTAGTCTAACCCCTGCCAAGATGCAGAATTTGTTCTGTCTAAACCATAGAAGACAGATGGCTATCCAGCCCCCTTTGGAAATCTACAGTGAAGGAGATTCCATGACTTTCCTAGGCAGTTTGTTCCATTGTCCTACTGTTCTTAGTTAGAAAGTTTTCCCTGAGATTTGATCTAAAACTGCTATATGTAGTTTGAACCCATTGCCTCCTGTCCTGCCCTCCATGGCAAGAGAGAACATTTTTTCTCCACGTTTTTAATGGCAGCCTTTGAAGATTGCTATCATGTCCCACTTAATCTTCTCTGTCCCAAAGTAAATATACCCAGTTCTTTCAGCCTTTGCTCATATGGTTTGCATTCCATCCCTTTGTCGCTTGCCTCTGTATCTTTTCCAGTCTCTCTACATCCTTTCTATATAGCAGTGACCAAAACTGGACACAGTACTCCAATGGAGGCCTAAACAGCGCCAAGTAGAGCAGCACTATTACCTCCCGTGATTTATATGCTATGCCTCTGTTAATGCAACCTAAAATTGCATTTTCTTTTTTTGCAACAGCATTGTATTGTTGACTCATGTTGAGGCTGTGATCCACCACAATTCCCAGATCCTTTTCAGCAGTGCTGCTGCCAAGCCAGTTATCCCCCATTCTGTCTTTGTGCATTTGTTTTTCCTTCCCTAAGTGTAGCACCTTACATTTATCTTTGTTGAATTTCATTTTGTTGTCTATAGCCCAGTTCTCCAATTTATGACGATCCCTTTGAATTGTAGCTCTATCCTTCAAAGTGTGGGCAATCCCCCTTGCTTTCTGTCATCTGCAAATTTGATCAATATGCTCTCTATTCCTAGATCCAGGTCATTAATAAAGATGTTAAATGATATCAGACCCAGAACACATCCTTGTGTAACCCCACTTGCAACCTCCGTCCAATCTCACACCATTCCATTAATAGTTACTCTTTTTTTGCAGTTATTTAACCAATTATGTATCCATTTAATGGTAGTTCCACCGAGCCCGCATTTCTCCAGCTTACTTATCAGAATGACATGTGGGACTGAGTCAAAAGCCTTGCTGAAGTCCAGGTATATTTTGTCCACTACAATTCCCCTTTCCACCAAACTAGTTACTTTGTCAAAGAATGAAATCAAGCTGCTTTGACATTATTTGTTCTTGGTAAATCCATGCTGGCTGCTAATGATCACCCCTTTGTCCTCCAGGTATTTGCAAATTGAATATTTTATACATTGCTCTAGTACAGAGGTCAGCAATCCCTTTCAAAAAAGAACAGCCATTTTTTTGTTTTTTTCTTTGACCAAAATATTTCAAGAGCTGCATCACATGCAAAGCTACTTGTAGAATTAGAATTTATCAATGAATAATAATTGAACATATTAAAGTTATTACTACTCACCAATACTTTTAATGTGACTTCTGCCATTTGAATTTGCATATAAACAGGAGGGGGCTCCGGGCTGGGGCAGGCGATTGGGGTGTAGGAAGGGGTGTGGGGTCTGGGAGGGAGTTTGTGTGCAGGAGGGGGTTCTGACCTGGGGCAGAGGGTTGGGATGCAGGAGGGGGTGCGCAGTGCAGGCTCTGACCAAGAGGCACTTACCACAGGTGGCTCCCAGCCATCAGTGCAGCAGGGCTCAGGCAGTCTGCCTGCCTACCCTGGCCCCACGCCATTCTCAGAAGCGACTATCTACTGGCACATCTCTGTGCACCCCTGGCAGGGGGGAGGCAGCTCCATGTGCTGTCTCCACCCCCAGCACAGCCCTCATAGCTCTCATTGGCTGGGAACCGGCCAATGGGAGCTGTGGGGCGGTGCTTGCAGGCCCAGGCAGCACACGGAGACCCTCTGTCACCCTCCCCCATGATGCATCGCCGGCTAGGAGCCACCTGTGGTAAGCGCCTCCCAGCCAGACCCTTCACCTCAGACCCCCTTCAAAAAATGGCTGCCCACAAGGGGGCAGCCAAAGAGCTGCATGCAGCTCTGGAATCACAGGTTACCAACCCCTGGTATAGTAGCTTCCCAGGTGTCGAGGTCATGCTGACTGGTCTATAGTTCCTGGCTCCTTCTTTTCCCCCTTTTTAAAGATGGGCACATCAGCTCTTATCCAGTCTTCCAGGACCTCTCCTGTCATCCATGAGTTTGCAAGTATTATTGTTAGTGGCTCCAAGATTTCTTCAGCTAATTCCTTCAGCAACATGGGTTGAATAACATCAGGTCCTGATGACTTGATTTCATTCAAATTAGTCAGAAGACCTCTGACGTGTTCTTTACTTTTCCTGATCCGCATCCTTTCCCCTTTATTGTCTATGGTAACTTCACTAGTCATCCTCTAACATGTTATTTTTTTGTATGAAGACTGAAGCAAAGTAGACATTGAGCAGCTCTGCCTTCTTATCGTCCATTACCAGCTCAACTTTTCCATTGTGCAGCAGACCCACACTGTCCCCGATCTTTCTTTTGTGTCTGACATATTTATAGAACCCCATCTTGTTGTCCCTAACATTTCTTGCCAGCTGTAACTCAGTCTTAGCATAGAGTCACAGACATTCCCCTCTCCAGTCAATAGTACCACCCAGACAAACTGGACTTAGTGGTAAATGGTCACTTAAACCAAAAATCACACCATATTCAGGATGGTTCCAGTCGTAAGCTTACCCCAAATCAGTTGATGCCTTAGATCTGACACCAAAGAAAACACCTATATCCCGTCCTATAATAAACTATCTAAAAGTTTATTAACTAGGAAAAGAAATAAGAGAGTTATTTGCAGGCTAAAGCAAGGAAACAAATACACACAAATGAGTTACCACCTAAATCCTAAAATGACAGAGTTGTAGTGATCTGTCAATTCCAAGTGTCTTTCAGGGTGGATCCAGGAGGCAGCCCCTGTTGATCTCTGGCTTTAGTTTGGTGTCTCTAAGCCCCACAATTCAAACAGGGAAGAGATGGAAATTTGTCCTGTGATATTTTATTTCCTTCATTCAGCTTCCAAGTCCACAGGACAAGCTTCCTTGCACAAAGCGTTTCCAAAGTGACCAAACCATTGTATTGAAATGTTACTTGATGGCCCATTTGATTTTGATAGTCCTTCTCACTGATTTCTATGCCATGGGTCACAGTTTCAGAGCAAACATTTTCAAAGTTATAGAGCAAAACCTACATATTGTCTGATAGCATGGAATACAGATGTTACATTCAGCAACTTACAAGCATTTTGTAGAGTCTAAACACTAAATACAGTATTATAAGACTAATACCTGTTTTGAGCAAAACTAACATGCAGATGAACTGATCTGATCTCCAGCTATGAGTTTGTCAGTTCTTAGCTAGGGCCTACAGCCTGAGCAAGAGCTGGCATCTGGCCTGCCAGTGTCAGACTCATTTCTACCAGTGAAGATCAGGATTAATCAGATAGAACTTTCACTCAAGGTATGGCAGACATTTCTCTTACAGTACAGGTCTGAAATTGATGTCCTTTAGGGAAGGGTTCAGGTTCAACAGGTTTAGCTGAAACCATACTTCTGTAGCTTCACTACTCCTATTCATAATGCATAATCTTAATGATCATATACTGTATTTAAAAGGGGAAAAGGAAATCCACTAAAGCAGGTTTAAAATTACTGGCACAAAATGCTACATACTGGTGTTGCTGGATTTATGACAGCAAATAAGGGACAGATATTAGTTTGTAATAAAATATTTAAATACCTTACCATGGAATCCTAATCCATGTAATGTGTAAGGGTACAGAAGTTGCTGACATTCCAGAAGATGGCAAAGAAGCAAATGTAAGGCAATCTTAACCATAAATGGAAGACTAATACTGCATTAAGACAATTCTGCACTTTACTAGAAAATCGTCTTGTTCCTGTCGATTATGTGTTGACACCAGCTGCTTCTCTTCTAATGAATAAGGGATAAGGTACACAAGACACATTAATATTCTTTGAATGTGTGGAGGATTTCTGAACTGTGGGAGCAGAATATATTTTAAATGTAATTTCATTACTGAAGACAATTAACAATTGATTTTGGATTAGTGGTAGGACAAACAGATTAAGAAAAGTTTGTGTACCTGGTTATTTGTGGGTTTAAATGGATAAAAGTGTCTAGGGAAGACACCTCTTTTGTCTGTTTTATAAATCCAAATACATAAATACATAGATAAATTTAAAAATTCATCAATAGAATTTGTTAGTGATGGACCAATTTCAATAGGATTGAAAAAAGTGTTCTACATAACTGGGCTGGAAATTTCACAAGAAAAACCTACCATAATAATTTAACACTTTTATTTCTACTCCGAAACATGAAAGTTATTCCAAATTTTAGTCAAAAGCCTAGGTCATTTCTGATCTGTGCCATCTATTCTAGTTGTTGTAGAGCTAGTCATTTTGTGGTTTTTTTTAATTCTGAATTTTTTAAATGAATAAAGAAGGATGACATTTTTCATAAAATGTTTGTGAAAAAAAAAGTTTTCCAATGAACTCTAATCATTAGTATTTAGTTGACCCTAGACACAAGTATTTATCGTATAACTTATTGTTGAAACAAATAAAATAATAATTCCTGCGGGTATTTTCAGTTGCCTCTTCATAAAGCCAATTCATTGTAATCAGTATTTTGCAGGGAGTGGAAAACTTCTCTGCAGATTTCTACATGAAAAGACAATTTGGGGCTGCCTTTTATTGCTACTTCAGAAATTATGCTCATAACTATTATGGCCAGTACTATTATACATAAAGTATTTTCCAGAAACAGATTCTAAAATTATATTTCCAGGAATGGTGTTATGATCATTTCTAAAGCATTAGGGCTGGTCCGCACATAGTTCTCCAAAATACATTCTGCTGTAATTTTTGAAGTTTCTATTGCCACTTAGCCTGGTGATGAGTACATGGGCTTCTAATTGAATCCAACTTCATGTCTATATTAGTTGAACATTCAATAGTAGTAGTGTCAAAACTTTAATTTCTATTTGGCCCCTTGGAAGTTTCTTGGGAAGACACATTTTAAACAATTCTCTGTTATAACTAATAATTATTAGTGCCATACTCATTAACACCATAATCCAGCATCAATCTTTAATTATCAAACCAATTTGTTTCATGTTATTAATATTTACAATTCGTATAGAGTCAGATTGTGATGTCTTCACTCAATCTGAATATTGCCTACTCCACTGAACCACTAAAGTACTACTCAATGTGAATAAATGCATATTGCTTTCCAATACAAATTTAGACTGATTTTATGCATGAAGAGCTTTCAGTCTCAAAAAATTGATAACAAATAGGTGAAGATGACTAGACGGACAGAGAAGAGCATAGGGTGCGGTAGAGAATAATTTTTCAATAGAGTTTAGGATAAATTGGAGAGGTGTTTCAGAATGTTCAGAGAGAAGTAAATTGCAGTAGTCATGAATGAGAAGATCAAAGTTTGTACAAGGGTTTTACTAATGGGGATGAAATTAATAAGTTTTTGATTTTGGAGATATTTCAAAGATTAAACTGCCAACCTGTAGTGACAGAATATGTGAAGTGAGGGGAGGCAGAGGTGAGAAGAATCAAAGATGGATCAAAAGATGCAATTATGTAGGACAGTGAGGATTATGGAATGTTATGGAGAAAATATGGGAGAGTATTTGGGGAGAGAGATAGTTCTGAACATGCTGAGTTTGAATTGGCAGTGTGTAAACTGTGAGAAGATGTCAGAGAAGCAGTGGGAAATATGAGTCTAAAAGGGAGCTAAGGGAAGGAGGTATACATTCAGAAGTCTTTGGCACAGATAACTAACTATGATCTAGAGTACCAAGAATACCAGAGGGCCAAGGAAATACCCCTTTGGATCATCTCCAAGCAATACAAGGAAGGAGGAGGAGAGAAAGAGATCCTAAAGGAGTGATGAAGAGCACTTAGGGAAGTAGGGAAGTGTGGAGTCTCTAAAAGCAAGGGGAACATCTAGAATAATTGAGTGATAGACCATGTCAAGTGCTGAGGATGGACTGAGGAAGGTTAGAGTGGAGAATAGGCCTTGAGATATACCTTGAGTGATAACTTAATTATGAGTTTCAGTTGAGGGACTGAATCTAGGTGAGGATCAAGAGGTGTTCAAAGCAGCAAGGGCCAAAGCACATATTCTGACTTGAATTCTTAATGTAAATTTTAGCCATTGTGATAGTAAAAACCACTCACTAGTCCCATAGGAGACATATACTCCAAAACCCATTGGGTTCAGTGAGAGTTGTTCATGTAATTTCAGTGCAGCACTTAAGGATATTGTGGATCTGTGAATTTAAGCTTTACATTCTGGTCTCTCATCTCCTCCATAATGCAAAACTTTTGGGTTCACTTAGAGTTAAAAAAAGAAAAAAGGACCAAGATATATATATAGTGACAGGGTCTGGCCAGATGGCTACAGGAGAGTGATTGAAGGCAGATATATTAGCCCCAGGATAAGCAGGTCCCTTTTCCCTGGGTAAGGTAACAGGGGCAGTTCCAGAACAATCAGGAACTTTTTGGAACCAATTAAGGCAGACAGGCTAATTAGGACACCTGGAGCCAATTAAGAAGCTGCTAGAATCAATTAAGACAGGCAGGCTAATCGGACACCTGGTTTAAAAAGGACCTCACTTCAGTCAGTGAGGGGTGCGTTGTTAGGATATAGATATTCAGGCCCATCTGCAAAGACCTATACTTTAAGAATTTAGGTGTATTCTTATCACTAAGCTAGTTATAGAGGTATAAAAGAAAGGGCCTTCTCTTACTGTGACAGTCTGAGCCCTGTTCTTAGGCTAAGGCCTTCGGCTAAGCAGCAGGGCAGCCATAAACTGGGAAGTGTCTGGTCACATCCTCACATTCCAAACTAGTCACATTGAAACAAGGTGCTATTGGGCTGTTAGGAATATCAGGACAGGATTGTATTCCTATCACCTCCAGAGAAAGGGAAGAGCCTAGAAGATGTAAAAGGAAACTTAGTTTGATAACATCCAGACTGGCAAGAACTCACTTATCAATAGCTGGGATGTGAAATCCTCATTTCTGTATTGTTCTATCATTGTAGTCTCCACTTCCCTATTGTTTGTCTGGTTCTGTGATTGTTTCTGTCTGCTGCATAATTAATTTTGTTGGGTGTAAACCAATTAAGGTGGTGGGATATAATTGGTTAAATAATTATGTTACAATGTTTTAGGATTGGTTAGTTAAATTTCAGTAAAATGATTGGTTAAGGTATAGCTAAGCAGAACTTAAGTTTTACTATATAGTCTGCAGTCAATCAGGAAGTGGAGGGGATGGGAACAGGGAATGGGGGTGGGGGAATTGGAATCATGTGTTGCTAAGGGGGGGAATGGGAACAGGGACACAGGCAAGGCTCTGTGGTGTCAGACCTGGAAAGGGGGACACTGAGGAAGGAAACTGGACATGCTTGCTGGAAGTTCAGCCCAATAAACATTGAATTGTTTGCACCTTCAGACTTCGGGTATTGTTGCTCTCTGTTCATGTGAGAAAGACCAGGGAAGTGAGAGGGTGAAGGAATAAGCCCCCTAACATGCACAAGGAGCTGTGAGTGAGAGGGTGTGCTGCTGGAGGACTGAGGAGTACAAATGCTATCTGGCATCAGGAGGAAGGTCCTGTGGTGAAGATACAGAAGGTGTTGGGAGGAGGCCCTGGGGAAGTAGCCCAGGGAGTTGTAGCTAGGGTTACCATCCGTCCGGGTTTCCCCGGACATGTCCGGCTTTTTCAGCCTTAAATGGCCATCCGGGGGGGATTTCTAATGAAGTAGAAATGTCCAGGATTTCCCCTCCTGCGGAGTGTGGCATGGCTGATTGGACGCCTGGCCTGATTGAAAGCCGCTCGCAGCCACTAGGGCCTCTAGCAGCCAGAGTCCCTCCCCCTCCCCCGCTCCCTCCTCCCCCACAGAGCAGCGCGGAAGTGTTTGAGTCCACATGGAGCCTGCATTTCTCCCTCTGCCGGGTGAGCGGGCAGGCGGGGGGGGTGTAGAGGCTGCAGGGGGGGGGGGGTGCAGAGGCTGCAGGGCGAGTGGGGAGCAGGGGGCACAGAGGCTGCAGGGGCGGGGGGGGTGCAGAAGCTGCAGGGCGAGTGGGGAGCAGGGGGCATAGAGGCTGCAGGGGCGGGGGGCTGCAGAGGCTACAGGGTGAGGAGGAGCAGGGCAGGCAAGGGCATAGAGGCTGCAGGGCGAGTGGGGAGCAGGGAAGCACTTAGCAACCCCCAACCAAGATCAGAGTGGGAGGGAGGAGGGGGAATGCGGGGTGCTCAGAAGAGGGGGCAGAGTTGGGACAGGGACTTTGGGGAAGGGGTTGGAATGGGGGCGGAGAAGGGGTGAGGTTGGGGCGGGAACGGGGGCGGAGAAGGGGTGGAGTTGGGGCAGGGCCAGGGGCGGGACTGGGGCCCCGTGGAGTATCCTCTTTTTTAAATGTTTGAATATGGTAACCCTAGTTGTAGCTGTCACACAGGTGTTACCCAAAACACTGCAGACAGCTGTGATCCACAGGGCGGCTGGAACCCAGAGTAGAGGGCGGGACCGGGTTTCCCCTATCCCCCCAACTCCTTACTGGATACAGGAGGAGTTGACCTGGACTGTGGGTCCCACCAGAAGGGAAGGTCCCTGGCCTGTTCCCCGACCCACTAGGTGGACCAGCAGAGACTGCGGGGATTGTTCTCCTTCCTTTCCCCCATGCTGGCCAGTGATGAGGTTAGCTGAGTGAATGGCAGGTTTGAGCCACTAGCAAAAGTGGCCAAACTGAGGGCTGCTGTGAATCTCTGAGGCGAGCAAATCTGCCAATAAGCGTAGGAGCCACCAAGGCAGAGGAGGAACTTTGTCACTATATATATATATATAAAGCTCATTTGTAAGTTAGCTACTGCCAGTGCTATTTGTAAACACAAAATTTCCACAACTGAAACAAGTCTGGCACATTTTATTTTTTTGACATTTGGCTCAGAGACTAGTGTATTTAGACAAGTCAGTCAGGGATGGTGAACAGATACCACCACACAGCACTCTTTACACACTTTAAGGATTGAACTGAAGTGGAAATATCTCATTTTATGTAACTGTGCACCCTCAGGTTTTCGGGGAGGGGGGAATAGCTGGAAATCTTGCAAGAGGATTATTCTAGAAATGAGCCTCAATAAAATACCCTGCTATGCCCTATGGCCCCAAGATTATATGATCTGGTGGTCTGGGAGGTGGTTAGGATTCCCTCACTTATGTTGCACATGGCAAAAAAGTCCTAGATGGGTATATTTCTTATTTTTCTTGTTGTTTGTTTTTTTGAGCCTCACTCAGATTCACTGGTCTCTGTGAGCTACCCTGCCCCGCACTAAGTTGCCTCTCTGCATTCAGCACTATGACAGAAATGGAGCTGCTATGTAATAATGTTATGAATACTGAGAAGTATCAAATTTAGGAACACCGTATGTGACTTTCCTGTATGAATGCATCAACTAGTTTAATACAGGGCTATGGGAAGAACAAACAGGGAAGCAGCACAATGGCTTTCCAGATAAGAACATCTAGGCATACACTGGAAAGACAATGGGGCAGGCTGTTGGCTTTAAGGATCCTGTCTCCTGTCCTAAACGTTGTTTTCTCAGAGCTGGGAGTTGCCAGATCAAAGGCTATAAATAGTTAAAAACAGTACGGTTTCCTGCAGAGATGGGGGAGGTGAACTGCCAGGGCTGACCAGGGAATGTCATTGAGATTTGACAGGGAGATAACATGACATAGATGAAGGCTTTGTGCTGGATTCTACTGGGAGTTAGTCCTTCCTGTGGTAGATGGTTAGTCACTTGCCAAGCAGATATGTATATAGGAAGTTTTATTATTTTAAGAGATGTTTTCTCTTAAATGTTTTTGTTCTATATCAATGATACTTTACCTTAAGTAGGCTGTTTGTTCACCAATTACTAGTGTCATTGCAGAATCTGAACATGTCAGACTTGTTGAGGTAATCACAATTGATACACAGAAGACCGCAAACCTGTATCTGCTCTGTGAGTGGGAGAATTACATCATCCCATCCTGAGAGATAGGTGATGGCTAGAACCGTGAGACCTAGAGGAGGTGCTTATGGAGAGACCAGGAGGGGACTGAGTAGTAGCTTGTCCAATAACTGTGATAAGCAACATGTACTTCCCCGACCCCAATAAGCCAACTTCTACTACGGCTGAATATTGCTCCTATTTCAAATTCTGTTGTGGTTCAGATCATTCATCTAACTTTAAGCATGTATTGGAACTTCTAATATGAGCAAATCCCAAAGCCCAAACTTTTTGAGGTTCATCAGCACTACATTTTTTTTCATTTCCCTGAAAAAGCCCAAGGTTATTATGCGAAGCTGATATATTGCCCTGCAGATTCATATTTGCTGAACATGTACGGTCAAGCTGTGCAGTTAGTTGTACCATTTCTTAACAAGTAACAGACAGAAAACCTTCTCAGATGAACAATGAGAGCACTTAAGGCTGCTTGGAAGCCACCAAGAGCAGCATCTATTATTAATAAAGACAACAACTTCTTTTCACTCAGAAAAGTTTGGCAAAGATGATACATTGTCTGCATAGCTCATCTAGCCCTGTCACACCATCACAAAAATGACTAAGTGCCTTACTTAAAAATTCTAAGATAGCTGAATTAAAAGTTAAACTAATTTATACAACATGCTTTGTTGACTGTGGCTTTCACTTTCCTTTACTTTGTTACTGGCACTTTAATTGCTCGCCTGGCTAGTGATTCAGGGAGTTCTATTAAGGTATGGTGCAGTGGTAGGAAGTTCAACTTTCTAAGTTAATATATCCCACTTTTCCAAAATACATACTATTGCAGAAAAAAATGCAACAACATGCAGAAATTCACAGCCTACCTTCAATCCCAGTTTTTCACAAAAGCAAAGCTAATAGCATCATACTGAGACTGATATTTGAAAAGACATTGTGATGAAAAATTATTCTTTGCTGCTGGCACAAGCTACCATCTGGTAACTGGGACAAATTAATTGGATGTCATGGTTTCCTTTGTAAATAACAAGGACTTGAAGTATTTGTTAGCGCAAGCTTTTTATTGTTACCCTTTTTCCTTAATAAATGTTTATAAATGCCCAGATGATGACAAAAGCTATCCATATTAAAGCTGCTGTTTTAAAGCATCAGCCTCCTTTGCAAGAGAATGGTGCCTCTAGAATAATTTTTCACTTCTACTAGTAATCAAGGAGAAAAGAAAAGCTAGAAAAAGAAGACTCAAGCTAACTTGTCAGTGCAAAAAATAACTCTGGTAACTAACAATCTTTATGCTTTAATGGTCTGAACTTGCACCCATTGAAGCCCGCTACATGACTCATATTGACTTCAAAGATACAGCATAATTTGAGCACTGGCAAATCTTATATATACACAGTATTCCATCTTCCCCTCTTTCTAACCATCTTAGGTTTTTCCATAGCTTTTTCCACCCGTCAACTTAGATTAGTATTTGTTTTCCTGAGTTTTGGTTGCAGACGTGATTTGTATTAGGCTGGCATTTTAATTGTTATTGTAAAAATCTGTTTATTATAAATCATTATACAGCAACCCACGTTGAGAGGAGGACTAAGAGGGGGGCTTTGTGGTTAACATAAGAACAGTAAGACAGGTTATAGGTACTACATAGATGGAACTCTACCCACATGGGCATTTAGGGCTAGATTCACACATCAAAATTGTAGGGGTGGTAATGCTGAAGCCTGGACTTGGGCATCTATCTCCATGGAGTGTGGGGTTAAGACAGACAAAGAGCCACCTAGCATGCTTCAGGGAGACACCTTGCTCTGCTTGGGATTCTCAGCAGCAAACAATTTAGGAGTTAGGTACCTACTCCATTAATGAAACAATCTGGGGTAGGAGGAGCTCCCTCATAACTTTTAGTCCAGGGGTTTAGGTTCTCACCTGGGATGTGAGAGATCTCCCCACCATTGAAGTCCAACCTCCACCCAAGAGGGAGAAGGTATTTGAATAGGGAGGTGTTACTTCACAGTAGGGTGCCCTAGTCACTGGGCTGAGGGATATTCTAATGTGGGTCTCCCAGAGTATCTCTTGTTGAATAAATCATCTTAAAAAGTCATTGGAGCAAGGGGACTGTATCCTGGGTCTCCCACATGTAGAGGGAATGCAAGAAGGGAGCAAATGAAGTCATGTGCCCCCACCCAGATATTTGCCAGGGTGGGAGTTGGGCTGAGCATGGCTGAGGGGGACATGCCTGGGAAAGGCACCAGCACCTAGCACTCCCACTGAGCTCCACTAGAAGGCATCTGGAGCATGGAAGAAAGAGATGGCAGTGCAGCTGTGCCAGAGGGGGCGAGAGGAAGCCTTCTGAGTCCCATCCCTTCCTCTTCTACAGCTGCAGTTACCTGCTCAGCTCCAGCCTTTGCCACACCCACAGTGAGGAGGTAATGGGAGAAGTAAGTCGGGAAGGAGTTGGGGGTAAGGTGCTGCCAGCTTGGAGCAGGTATGGGAGGAACAGGGGATGTGGGAAAGGGACCAGAAGTGATGTATGGGGCAGCCACATGCCCTCCCCGACCCTTTAAAGTGTGTCCCCCCATCATCAAAAGTTATGGGTCATCTCTACCCATAATGTTTTCCCCACCAGGGTGCAGTCATTTACCTGATTGCACTTGTTCTCTCTCTGTCCCAATTATTTTTTTCATTATCTATACACAGTGGAACAACTTCTATAGGAGAGATAGAGGGAGACTAACATCAAAATATTCTGTAGCCCCGTGGCTGGTGCACATCCCTGAGAGGTGACCAATACCTGTTCAAATCAGGCAAGCAGAGGGGATGTGCTGTAACTGTGGCGTTAAGAGAATGAATAGAAGCTTCAGAGTGTGAGAGCTGACACTCAGGTTTAGGATAGACTGACCTGAGTTAAGATGCTGTGTATATGTGTTAACTGCATATCTAATAAAAACTGCTAGGTTACTAGCAATGATTTATTATTAAGACTAGTGGATTTACCTGAATATAAAACAATAGAGGGGTCATCCCACATCCCAGGCAAGTACCCTACCTCCTGGGCTAAAAGTCAGAAGGAAGGTCATCCCGGCCCAGTCTTTTTTTGTAACTTTCTCTATAGTCACCCCATTCTGTAGGCAAGTTCTGACCACATGTACCAGATTGTGCCCCACAAGAGAGTTAGGTGGAGGAATGCCTAACTTCACTTGGTTCGTGCTTTGCACTAGAGCTTAGGTGCCCAAACACCTGGTGTAGGGCTGCAGTGTGCATGTGCACAGGCAGAAATATAGACATCCAGGGACTTTTACTGCATATATTTAGGCCCCGAGCAAGTTTAGGTGTCTACAGGGCTTGGGGGCAGGTGAGCAGGGACTTTGTGAATCCCAGTGAGGCCTGATTCTGGGATTTAAGTGCCTATCGTGGCAGTTGGTGCCTGTTGCCCTTACATCCAAATGGGGTCCCATCAAAGCCAATGAAGTCCATGAAGAATAAGGGTCCATACCAATGTGTTACTTTGTAGGAAAATGGTGAACCACTGTATTATTGTCCAATGTATCTATTAATGGAACGGGCTGCTGCCTACCTCTGTACTCCAAGGTTATCTTTTTTTGTCCCATTAATCAACCCTGTCAGGATCAGCAAGAGAAAGAACACCACTCCTGCAACTATTCTGATAGGACCCAAAGGCTAAAGACAGCAGATACTTAAGTACTGGGTGCACTCAGAACCCTGCGATTCTTACCCTGTCCTTTCCCCATAAACTTAGCTGGAGCACCTCAGTCTTCACTAGAACAAGGTTAAAGTAATTAACCAGAAACTTTAATTGTGTGGTTGCACAGAACAAACTGTTATCTCAAGAGCTCATCTTAAAAAAAAAAAAACCTTTCATCTCCTGACCTAACATAGCTGTGAGATCACTCTAAAATACACAAATACATTTTTAAAAGTTAAAATAGCATTAGCCATCTTATTGAAGTACACAGAGCAGTTTCCTATCAGAGAGGCCCTAAACACTGAGTGATCTTAGTGTGCATCCCTCACTCATCCATCTCTCCCCCCGGGCCTAGATTTTTCAGCTCAATGTTTTTTTTTACTTTTTTTAAATTTAAATGCCTTTGTTTTTTTAATAGTACTGTAGCTTATCTTCTGTAGACAGAACTCTCTGCTCTTATCTCACAAGATGCAGGAGCAGCTACCATATTATTCTTCCCGCACAGTAACTTTCCACTGAATCTTAGAAACGATAATGCAGTATTTCTATTAGCCAATACACAAAGTCCTTTTAAAATAATTTGTCCAAGCATGGCATTAATTTTAGTGAAGATTTGCATAGTAAAACTAACACAGTAATGGAGCTTAAGAGACTGTTAAAATGTTTCATCTCAGCAAAAGTTGCCTGGAGAAATTTATCATTTAGGCCCCAATCCTGCAATGCATTCTGTGTGGGTGAAAACCAGCACCCACACTGAGCCCTACTGAAGTCAGGACCCAAATTATAAATTTCACTGGTTTCAGTAGGACATTGTGTAGAGGCAGGGGTCTTCCCGCATTACAGAACTGTGGTCTTCTCTGACTTCTCACAAGGATGAACAATATATCTTTTTTCAGGAGTTAGAAGTTAATCAATACATGTTGGGTCACTTGCAGTCATAGGGTAGAATCCTGACCCCAAAGAAGTCAATAGGAGTGTTGCTGTTGACTTCTATAGGACAAGGATTCCAGCCATAAGTTCTAACTTCAATCTTCTGTAATTAGTGCAGGTCATTTTTGTTTTAATTTCAATGAAATCTCATTTCAAAATTTCCTTCTATAATAAATTGCAATGTATTAATGCTTATTCTCTCCAGTTACCCAATGGAAAACTAAGGCACAGAATGGTTAAATGACTTGCTCAAGGTCACAAAACCTAGATTAGAAACCAGATCTCCTTATTCCAGGTCCCATATTCTAGCCCAGAGGTGGGCAAACTATGGCCCGCGGGCCACATCGAGCCTGCGGGACCCTCCTGCCAGGCCCCTGAGCTACTGGCCTGGGAAGCTAGCCCTCGGTCCCTCCTCTGCTGTTCCCCCTCCCCCGCAGCATCAGCTCACTGTGCGCTGCCGGTGCAATGCTCTGGGCAGCGGGGCTGCGAGCTCCTGCTCCTGGGGCAGTACAGGAGGCCTGACCTGGTGCTCTGTGCTGCACGGTGGTGTGGCTGACTCCAGCCAAGCGGCGCAGCTCTAGCACCACCAGCCACCAGTGCTCCAGGCAGCACGGTAAGGGGGGGGAGTTGGATAGAGGGCAGGGGAGTTTGCGGTGGTGGTCAGGGGGCAGGGTGTGGATAAGGGATGGGGCAGTCAGAGGGCAGGGAACAGAGGTTGAATGGGGGCAGGGGTCCCAGGGGGGCAGTCAGGAAGGAGAGGAGGGGTTGGATGGGGCAGCGGGGGGCAGTCAGGGGTGGGGGTTCTGGGGGCTGTCAGGAGAAAGGGAGCAGGGGGGGTGGATGGGGCAGGGGTCCCGGGGGGCTGTCAGGGAACGGGGGGTTGCATGGAGCAGGAGTCCGGGGGGGGCCATCAGGGGGCGAGAAGCAGGCTAGGGTCAGATAGGGGGCGGGGGCGGGCCACACCTGGCTGTTTGGGGAGGCACAGTCTCCCCTAACCGGCCCTCCATACAATTTCCAAAACCCGATGTGGCCCTCAGGCCAAAAAGTTTGCCCGCCCCTGCTCTAGACATTACATAATACTGCATGAAGGAACAGCAAAAAGGACAGTCATTCACAAGCTTTGTAGCAGCATGAACAGCCCTCATCCATGGAGGTTTTTCTAAATAGTGACTGCCAATCAGTCCAGATTTTGTGGTGGTTTTATGCTGTAGACACATATCATTAGAGTATAAACAGACATTGCTGATTTTACTTTTACTTGTGATTTACATCTTTGAACCCATGAGAGTCAAGCTGATTGCATTAGAACTAGACTACTTAGCCCCTTTGCTATTTAATTCTTACTCTGTTCTCTACCCTATGCACCTTAATTCAGGTTTATAAGATCCATATGAGAATTAGGCAATGCTCACACAATGTTTTTAAGTAATCCTGGCATCTAATTTTCAATACACTTCCATCTAACAGCTTTAGAAGCTTTATGAACTTGCTATGAAGAAAATGGATTGTCATTAACTTACTTGTGTTGTTAACTTAATAAAATTTAACATCCAACAAGCTTCATTGAAAACAGAATGCTTGACAAATAAAATTATGACTTGAAAATGACACATATCTCCTCTTTGGGTGGTTAAACAAGTTGAGTTGAAACAATCTCTGGCTCAGATTGTATATTTTCAGGAGAGAAATTCAATTTTTGTTTATTTGGGCTGACAGCAAAGTACTTTCAAATGTTATATCTGTAAGCAAGAGATTATAATCTTGAAGGCTTTTATGTGTTTCTGAATGGCCTCACAAAATGTGCAGTGCATGAGCCAATCTAATGTGGTTACTGTGGTCATGGACTTTTCCAAGGATCCAAGCAATAAGCATTATGAGTGAGGTTTCTCCCAAATATCACATCACTGTTTTAGCCACTGTACAAAGGCCAAGGAACTTTTGCGGAGAATAAGGATACTGGAGGATATATGCAATCCATTTTCAGGACAGATAAATTATATGGTTCTTATACATGGTACTCATAATATTCACTAGGAAAATACATACAGGGTATTAAATAGCTAAAATGATGGCATGCAGTAACCAGTATGGAAGAATTTGTTTGTTTTATTTTTAAATTTAACATTGGGTTATATTACTTTATTAGCAATAGCATCCATTATTATAGCCAGTTGGGTTGTCATAGAATCATAGAATCATAGAAGATTAGGGTTGGAAGAGACCTCAAGAGGTCATCTAGTTCAATCCCCTGCTCAAAGTTGTGTTTGTTTTCTTTGGAGAAATATGTATAGGAATGTGATTTGACTTTGTGAGGTGGGTGGACTGAAAGGGAGTAACTAGCAAAAGGAAATTGAAAATATCGGATGTTGCCTAAAAGTTTAATGCTATTTGATAGTGAAAAACCATCTTAAAAGAACTGTCAGTTTTATATTGGAACCTCTAGTGACTAAGTGAAGAGAAATAAGACATTTTAATGACAGCCAAAGGGCATGCCTGTGGCAGAAAGTCTGAATATCACAATTTACCTGCACATCTTCCATTTATGTATTTCTGCAACTCAAGTGAAGAGATGCCAAATAGCCCAGCACTATGGGCCAAATTTATTCCTGCTGTAACTCCATTAACTTGAACTTCCCATTTTATATATTTCATAAAATAATACAAATGCAACCCATCATATGAGTTGCAGGCTTAACTGGTTACAGTAATAGATTCTATTGCTAATTTTGTCAGAAGAGCCCTGCCAAGCTGTTGCAGTGCTTCAAAGTGGTTTGGGTTTTGTTGGTAACCTGGAGTCTGGATTTTTTGGTCATTGGCTCCCCGTGCCGGCAGCTTTCTAGATTACTGTGAGTGGAATCCAGACTCTGGATCCCTCAGTGTTTTAAGCCTCCAGAGTTTGAACAGATTCCAGGCACTGTCTTAGTCTTGGGGTCCTGAGGCATATTATCAGAGTTCACGCCCTTGGTCTAGAACCCCTTCCGGGAGTTGTGACCACACAGCCCAGCTGCCTAGCCTCTGGAACCAGTACTGACATTTCAGACTCCTCCCTGTAGCTTAAACACACTAGATCCCAGAATCCCACTGAAGGTGTGAGGCTTCTGGGTTATTGCTTACTTCTTTCAGGAGTCAGGTGGTAATTGTGGCATATAAAACGCATAGACAGTTTGCATAGATTTCTGCAACACTGTTGCACTTTACTCAATCACATAAGAATCCACATACAAAATAATGAAACCTACACACATACCCACTCACTATAGTTAACGCTTCCTTACGGAGTCTTTAGGAGGAACATCTGTGTTCAGGTGGGCATGGTTCCTCTTTTGCCTCATTTGAATCTTTCAGCAGCATCTCCTATCTTAAGTGGGTAAAAATGGCTGGAAAGAGAGAATCAAATAGAGTAACTTCTGCCCTTCCAGTCCCGCAGTCAGGGGACTCCCTGGTCATCCTCCACAGTTGATCAGAGTCCTCTGAGGTGTCTTTGTTACTAGGTCCCCTGTCCCCTTCGAAATCAATTCCTCTGGGAAGGGGTCAGCCTTTTGGCTAAAGTGATTACATTCCAATGAAGAACCATTCAGATTAGACAACCCTCTATTGTCAGCCCTGTATCTGACTGGAGTTTCACTCCAGTAAAGAGGCAACAAAAGGTAAAGAGACCAACATCCGAGGCTGAGGCTTAGTAAAGATACATAGACAGAGTTCATAATCTCACACAGAACTGATATTTTTTTGCAGATAGAGTGCCCAAATTTTCACAATGCCAAATTCAATCGTACTCTAATTCCTTGGAATAGAGTTACATTCTTTGCTTTCACTAGAGCTATGGCAATTTACACCGGCTGGAATACTGGCTGAATAATAGAGTTTTTGCCACAGTACCACGTTAGTTTTTTCAGGGTATGTCTATACTTACCTCCGGGTTCGGCGGTAAGCAATTGATCTTCTGGGACTGATTTATCGCGTCTTGTCTAGACGCGATAAATCGATCCCGGAAGGGCTCACTGTCTACTCCGGTACTCCTGCTCTGCGAGAGGAGTACACACAGTCGATGGGGGAGCCTGCCTGCCGCGTGTGGACCTGCGGTAAGTACCTTGTATTTTGAACTAAGGTACTTCGACTTCAGCTACTTTATTCACGTAGCTGAAGTTGCGTATCTTAGTTTGAACTGGGGGGTTAGTGTGGACCAGCCCTCAGAAAAGTGCTATTCAAAACAGAGTAAACTGGTTGAGTGCCCATCATTTGAACTGGGGAATACAGTGGAAAAGTAATTAAAAGTCATTAACATTTCCAAAATCCAATAGAATATCAAACTGCTAAATGCAATTTAAACTACCTGTACCACAAACTATACTACAATGATATGCTATGAATGTTATTCGGTGGGGAAGAAGTTGGCAGCTTTAGAAGACCTTTTTTTTTTTTTTTTTTTTTGAGAAAGAGAGAGAGAGAGAATTCAAATAATGAAGATTAGTTTATCAAATAAATGCAGGAATGAGAGCATGGGTTGGAGTAACTCTTGACAAAAAACATATATTAAAAATAGTATGTACCCAAACATGAAGAAATAGGGTATTCAGTGTGGAAGGCCTGATTATCATCTCATTTACACATGAATATATGGAGTAACTTCACTGGAGTTAAGGAAGCTGCACCAGTGTAAAACCGCTATTAGAGCAGAATCACACGCATAGTTTACAAATCCTTTTGTCTATGACTCCATGCTTATGTTTAGGGAAAACAAAAATTAAATAACTGATTTCTAATTCTCCAAATACTTCCTTATACTAATAGAAGAAATTTAATACAAAAAGTATAATGTGAAAAAGGTTGACAATTTCTCCAAATGATTCTTCTTGACTGTCAGTGGGTGTGACTGATGTGTTCTGTGAAAGAAAGAAAGAAAGAAAGAAAGAAAGAAAGAAAGAAAGAAAGAAAGAAAGAAAGAAAGAAAGAAAGAAGCTTCCTTAGAGATTTGAGGCAAATTTCAGGTAATTTACTATAAAGGAAATTAAAGTAACATGCACAAAATAGTTGACAGAGCAAAGATTAACACTGTCACTTTACCGATCTCTATTTTTAGAAGATGATGCAATGAAACAGAAGGAAAAGTATTTGGATAAATAAATGAGACACTCTTTCTGACAAGCATAATTCTTTTTTACTTATTGAACAAGAATAAAAACTCCAACAGAGTTTGGCAGGAACTATGCAGAAGAAAGCCAAGAGCAAGAGATGTGTTATTTATGCTATGATCAAATCATTTTTCCTGAATGTCTTGCCGTATAAAAGGCAGAACATTTTACAATTGAATATTATCCAATTTAAATGTAATTGCTTGTTCATGTGGAGAAGCTACAGCTGAAGTGGATACCAAGAGTGTTATTTATGAGATCTCAATAGCAATCCATTAAGAACATAAGAACGACCATATTAGGTTACACCAAAGGTCCATCTAGCCCAGTATCCTGTCTTCTGACAGTGGCTAATGCCAGGTGCCCCAGAGGGAATGAACAGAACAGGTAATCATCAAGTAATCCATCCCCTGTTGCCCATTCCTAGCTTCTGGCAAACAGAGTCTAGAGACACTGTCCCTGCCCAACCTTGCTAAAAGCCATTGATGGACTTATCCTCCATGAACTTATCTAGTTCTTTTTGAACCCTGTGATAGTCTTGGCCTTCACAACATCCTCGGGCAAGGAGTTCTACAGACTGACTGTGTGTTGTGTGAAGAAATATTTATTTTGTTTGTTTTAAACCTGCTGCCTATTTAATTTGGTGACCCCTAGTTCTTGTGTTATGAGTAGGAGTAAATAACACTTCCTTATTTACTTTCACCACACCAGTCATGATTTTATAGACCTCAATCTTATCCCCGCTTAGTCATCTCTTTTCCAAGCTGAAAAGTCCCAGTCTTATTAATCTCTTCTCATATGGCAGCCGTTCCGTACCCCTAATCATGTTTGTTGCCCTTTTCTGAACCTTTTCCAATTCCAATATATCTTTTTTGAGATGGGGCAACCACATTTGCACGCAGTATTCAAGATGTGGGCATATCATGGATTTATATAGAGCCCATGGATTTATATAGAGGCAATATGATATTTTCTGTCTTATTATTTATCCCTTTTTTAATGATTCCCAACATTCTGTTCTCTTTTTTGACTGCCATTGCACACTGAGTGGATGTTTTCAGAGACCTATCCACAATGACTCCAAGATCTCTTTCTTGAGTAGTAACAGCTAATTTAGACCCCATCATTTTTATATGTATAGTTGTGAATAGTATGTATATGTATATGTATAGTATGTATGTAGAGAACAAGTAGGAGCAAAAACTGCCATACCTTCTCATCCCCCAAATTTGCTATCAATCCACAATACAGCTGAAAGGTAAAACTATCACTCTGATATTATACAGTATGTGTATTAGACAAAAACATTTTTGCCTTCCCCCCTCCTCCCACTATCTCATTTCTACTTCTATTACACAGTTAAATTAAAGGAGGCAGTCTGGAGAGCTCTCAGAAGAGTGCTTTTCAACTTTCCAAGGCCCAAATGTGAAACACAATGTGTGGTAAATATGCAAAATACATAACACAAACAATGTATTTGTGTGGAAAACTTAAATGGAGATGGGATTGACTCCTTTAGTTTCAATAACCTCTGTTTTGATAACCTCTGTTTCATGACTTTATTTAAAAAAGTAAGGGGACACCCAATTGGGGTGGAATGTAGCTAAAATGAATGAAGTCCCTTAAGATTCAGGAATTTGAGAGGCATGTTCAGAGGTTACTTGAACACAGAATCAGAAGGGTAGCCGTGTTAGTCTGAATCTGTAAAAAGCAACAGAGGGTCCTGTGGCACCTGTAAGACTAACAGAAGTATTGGGAGCATAAGCTTTCGTGGGTAAGAACCTCACTTCTTCAGATGCAAGAAGAAGAATCTTGCATCTGAAGAAGTGAGGTTCTTACCCACGAAAGCTTATGCTCCCAATACTTCTGTTAGTCTTAAAAGTGCCACAGGACCCTCTGTTGCTTTGAACACAGAAGTGATCAAATTCACAAAGGTCTATCATTTTTATTGTTTTTCAGAGAAGTTTTAGTCTTAGCTTTAAGACTACATAGACTTCCCAATAGCTCTAAAAATAAAATAAAATAAAAAAATCATGGTATGCTGCGTAAAGATTCTATTCTTTGTAAAACAATTTAAATAGCACATGGTTATGTTTTGCAGTTAATAAGAAAGCTATTTATTCAAAGGAATTTGTTCTTAAACAGGTGATTGTAATACTGTATTTCAAATATATGCTCATCATACACTTGTTAATTTTTGTTTACTGCACAATTATTACAGCTTTTAAAAAATCATTATGAATGTCTAGATTTGTATACTGTGTCTATTTCTTTGTATATTAAATAATTTTGTTCAGAAATCAACTTGTTTCCATGGCTGTGTTGTTCTGGTGTCAATTCCTCCTCTCTGGTATTTTTCAGCTTTTCTGAATTTTCCACAATTGAAAATTCAATAAATAGTGGTGGGGTGGAGGAGGAAGGTTGTTTGTCTGCTGTTGCTATCAAGCTAAGGAACTGAAGTTATCAGAAGCAGTAAGGCCAATATAGCTACTTTTTCTTGTG
Organism: Trachemys scripta elegans; assembly: GCF_013100865.1. Classification (NCBI taxonomy): domain Eukaryota; kingdom Metazoa; phylum Chordata; order Testudines; family Emydidae; genus Trachemys; species Trachemys scripta. The sequence goes on along the minus strand of NC_048298.1, from coordinate 244,348,445 downwards.
TTACTGCTATCTCACACAATGTGCAAGCATGCACTAGAGAGTAAAACAGATAAATCCATCAAAGTGCAAATCACAGTATTTTGTTTTTTATTTTCCACTGGCAAAGATACTGGCAGAGAATGATGGCATTATATATCAAATGCATATGTATGTGTGTATATATAATCCATATATGGGAAGAAATCCTGGCTCACTCAAGGCAATACCAAAACTCCCAATTATTTCAATGTGGATCAGGATTTCATCCATATAATATATAAATGCACACCTATATATATATAAAATACATACAAATGTCTACCTGTAACGTGGAGATGTGTGTGCATGTATTACATACAAAATAATACTTGCTGATTCATAACCCCCCTGGTTGGATGTGGCATAACTGTGTAGGTTCTTGAACTCACTTGGTGCCTAAATTTCTGCTATGAAACTTCCCTGTGCACTGAGGTTTCTGCATCTGGACACATGCACTACTTCATGCCTAAGCACAAACATAATACTCAAATCAAGTGAAGACAGGCTTTGTCTAGGGTGACCATACATCCCGTTTTGGCTGGGATAGCCCCTTTTCTAAGCCCTGTCCCGGCCGTCCTGACTTTTTTTGGCAAAAGTGGGCATTTGTCCCATTCCTTCTTGCCAACTTGATCAGCTGACAAGAGCAAATTGGATAAATGCCCACTTCTGTCAAAAAAGTAGGGTATGGAGGAACGTGCGGGGGCGGCAAATGGCAATGCCAACCCTGCACAGGGGGAGAGACAGGGCTCGGGTGAGCAGCGATGCCAGTCCTGCGCAGGGGATAGGGGGCCTTGGGCGAGTGGCTTGGACCAGCCCAGGATGGGTGTGCACGGGCCAGTGGCTGGGGCCAGCCCTGCTTGGGGGAGGGGCGGGGGAGGCTCAGACTAGCCCCACACAGAGTTCCCATTTCCCTTTGGGAAATATGGTCACCTTAGCTTTGTCCCACCTACCTTGCCTATAGGGCCTGATCTAGTATGTATGCTCAGAGCACACCTACCTCCATACAAAATGGCCTGGGGGACGGAGAGAGGAGAAGACTGCCCCTCTTACAACCTTCAGCCCAGTGGTTAGCACACTCGCTTCGGATGTACAGACTCAAGTTAAATTCCCCTATCTACCTGATGAGAAGGGATTTGAACCTCACAGATGAGTTCCACAACCACTGGGATGTTTTGACATGGGTCTCCCTCAGTCTTTGTTGAATCCACTCTACTTTGTGTAAAGTAAATATTAATTGAGCCAAAGGAAGAGTTAGAATGACTGTGTTGTCCAGAGTTTAGATCACTCACCTTAGCAGTGGAGGACCCCTGTTCAAATCCCTTTTCCTTATTAGGCTAAGGGGGAAATTGAAAAGGGGACTCCCAGACCATGGGTAAGTGATCTAGCCAGTGGACTAAAGATTATAAGAGAAGAGGCCACTTCCTCCTGCCTAGCAGCCGTTTTGTGTGGAGTTTGGCATGAAAAGACTTAGTTACCTAAGCTTCCTGATTCCAGGAGAGGGGCTCCCCGCTGTGGATCACAAGCAGACATTGGTACCCAAATCCAGGCTTCGGGGAGGTGCTTAATCCTATGAGGGGGCAGGTTTTAGGACACATCTCACCTATTGTCTTGGCTAATTGGCTACCTTAGGTGGCTCTCTACCTAGTGTTCTGGCTTTTGTGTCTCCTTTTCTCAAGCACCTATCTTTTCCCATGTATAGTATAAAGTACCTAGACAGGCTTTGTGGATTCCAGTGATTTTCAAGGCATCTAAATGTTAGGTGTTGCAGCGATCAGTGTCACAAGGGCCTTTTGTGGATCTGGGACAGGGTTGCTTTCTACTGTTTTTACTCTGAAGGTCCCTTCCCCCTGCTGACTGATTCTTGGTTACAATGTTCTGCCTCAGTATCTTTACTCCTATTACTCTTCCTGTTCCTCTTTTTCCCTCCACAACTCTTCTCCACTCCCCTTTCCATTGTTCTCTTCAATATCTCCCTCTCCCTCCCTTTTTTCCTGTATAGCCATTCTATAGTAAGGTCCTCCCCACCCCAAAAAAGAAAAAAAACACAGAGATCCCTTTCTCCAAATTGTGGCACTAACACAATGTTTGCAAACCATCAGGCTGTTTGCTTTGCTTATATGTTCTATTTGTAGATCTAGCTTGTAAGGGGTTAAGTGCTTGCTATTCCCACTTAAATGTGAGTACAAACGCACTCTTTATCTTTTCATACCTTTTCAGCAGCACCTTGCAGGATTGAGTCCTTAACAACTTTTCATAGTAAAGCATCAATAGTGTTAAAATACCCAGAAACATATGTAATCCCTTATAATAGCTCATTATTATGTTTCTTGCATATGGAATACTTCCACATACTCTATAATATTTCATTTCATTTACTTTGTTCAATTAATTCAGCATTAAAATGTAAAGGCTGTTAGTAGTTTAATTGTATTTTCTCATACAAGGAAACAAGATAAATCCCACAACAACTGCTCTCTACATAACATTGTCTTTGGCATTAAAGGTTATACCACAAGGGCAGGCTGTGGAAGCCCTTGTTGGTATCACTCCAAAAGTCTCAATGGCTCTTCCATCTTGATCTCAACAACATCTTTGGAGAAAGATTGTATTTACAAGATTACCAAGGGAAATTGTGTATGAACTCAGGAGATTTCACTGGAATTATAATAGTGACGCCATGTACTTAACTGGGATCAGCAGTGCAAAGGTTTTTTTTTTTATTAAAAATAAGTTAAACAAGAAAATATAATACAGGCAATAAGGACTGTGAGCTTGTTTTCAGAGAGCAAACAATTTTGGACAAATCTGCTGAAAAATTGCGAATAAGGTGTAAATTATATAATTTGGAGGGTAACGTATGGGACTGAAGTTGGGGAGTGGGGGTTCTTATGTAACACAGGGGATACCAAACTTCTCATATCCACAAATATAGCTACATTCAATTTTCATCAGAAATTGTTTGTGTGAATTCAAATTTCAATTCATACAAAGGAGTTTAACATTAACATTCTGAGGTCATGACATATGGATCTTTAATGCCTGTTGGTTGGCTTACTACATTATCATGTGTGGAAAAGTTAACTGTGATAGTGCTACAATCTCTTGCCAACATATCATTAGTAAGGAGGTTAGTAGGAATACTTTCACTCCAATTATCATTCCAGCTGCTTGTCAATGTCAGTTGCATTAACACAGCTGAGTCTTAGACTAAACCCTCAGATGTAATGAGATGATTATTTGGTGTTTTCACTACAATCAATGACTGGTTCATCCACCTAGAAATAATATGAATTCTATTTATTCTTTTCTTAAGAAAAAATATCTCTTTATATAAGTATATGTATAAATATGGGGTTCCATAGTTTTTTGACATCATGTATTTGAAATAGACATGACATTTGAATTATGAAATAGACAAGACAATATTATAAATATTATTTCCAGTTAATTCAGCACTAGGTAATGAGAAGAAAACATGGCAGTGTTCCTAAAAAAAACCCTGCCTCTCTCTATAGTCCATTCTGTTACTATAGCATTGCATCACAACCTATGGCCCTTAAAGAATATGTTAAACCTATTAATGCACTTATGGCTTCAACCTCCAGAAACATGTTTGCTAACTTATTAATAGTTGCTTAATTTATTTTAATACATCATAAAAATAAAGTGGAGGCAAGTAAAATAACAATAAAGCACCAAATGTAGTTAGTCATTGGTAAAATATATTCTACTATATATAGCATAAGACATTTGTTTCCAACACTTTGGCTCAAATGTATGATACTTTAAGGAAAGCATATTAAAAATATATTGCCATCTGTGTGACTATCTAGATTAGTAACCTGAACGGCAGATATTGACAGAGGTGAAGTCAAGATCAGTATTCACCTCATGCAACAATAGTTCCTCATACTTATTAAAACAAGAAAGTGTGTATTATTATTACAGATATGTATTGTTACAAGGCTAGAATTTCATCTAAATTGAACTCCTTCCTCATCCCTGAGCCCTTTTTAAATTAGTGTTCCAAAGAGAATATGAAGTTAGAAATTGAGAAACAAAACCAAACAACAAACAACAACAACCACACTCTGGAGATGAATAATAGTTTTATCAGAAATCACCATAACCTGTTAGACTATATTTGCTTGCAAATGTGACCTAATGGGTAAAATTATTATGAACTTTAACATTAGTGATCCCTGAGAAGGCAAGCAATGGTCTTTACTAATTCATAACATATTTTTCTAACCAAACATTCCAGCATTTTACTCATGTGAGTAAACAGAATTTAGAATATGTGCCTATTTAATAAAAAATGAAGGTAGTGCGATTTAAATCCATAGATTTTAATTGATTTAGGTCCTATTTTCACAGCCCTTGCTGTAGCACACCTTAAAGTTGTTTGAGAATTGAGTTATATTTTAACATAGTTTAGACATCATTAAATTGTCATAACTTGTGTTCGAGGATTCTGACAGCCTAGAAAAGAGTTTCTGAATCCCTATCCACACTAGCTCCCCAAACTGTATTAGGATCTGATGCAGTGACGATCAAATTGAAGACAGGTGAGGTTGAACTGATTTTATATATAAGGAGTGAAATAGCTGCTATTTTTATGGGTTTACTTGAAGTAGTTAACTAATACAAGCATGAGCTAAAAAAACCAGGGATAGAAGTAAGAAAAATGAAGGGGAGTTTATCAAAAATATTGAGATAGGAATTTCTTTAGACATTGCTATCAAGTGAGATAGTGTGAAGAGGGGTTTCCAAATTAGTGCCAACGAATTTGGCTTTTATTCTGCTTCTTTGTTTTGTTTTGTTTTATGTCTTTGTATAAAGTAATTTAATTAAACCACTCATGAAATATTAGCTTCACCATATATTGTCATTTATTATAATTCTCTGGGTTACTCTGCTAAAGAAGTCTACTAACAATTAATGTGTGTGGCTTTCCCTATAGGTAAGAAACTTAAATATAGAATTACTGTCTCAGAAGAGAAAGAATTGTTATTTCAAGATTTAGGAGGAGGACAATAAAATCACAGATTTAAAAAAAAATCTATTTTTTTTAAATCTAAATCCAAAAGTGAAAATATTTTTTTTGGAAATAACTTGAAAATCTTCCACAGTTAAGTCTAGCAGTATGAAGATGAATGACATCTGTGATAAAATGGAGGAGCAAATTATTATTCATTAATATTGCTATAAACTGGGAGCAATTTTGTTATGGAATGAGTTAAAACCTCATTGAGATTGATAGGTGTGCACTCAGTCTGCATTTAACATAACTGTAAGGATAAGCCCCCACCTAAGACAAAAGGAATATGGGAACCCACCTAAGAACTTTTGCTGAGTATTGTTTGTTTGTTTGTTTTGGGGGGGGGGAGGCACAACAGACAAAAACAGGGATAGACTGTGAGACAGACAGGAGCAGCTGAAAGCATGGTGTCTGGAAGAAAACTGGGGAGAGGTTTTTGGGTCGGGGTGAAGGCTGAAAAGCATGTTATTGGTGCTATGAGTGAAAAAGCTGTTTCCTGCTGTATGAGACAGGACTTTATACATTGTAAATAAACAAAACTATAATCAAAATTATATCTATCACCAATTTCTTCACCCAGCTGGAACATCCCCAGGACCCCATACTTTGACTAGCCACTTAGGTTGAAAAGTGGCAACATTATTAACAGTTATAGCATTTAGAGCTCTCAGCCAGTTTGGGGCTGCATTGGTAAGGCACCGTATGAGCATAAAACAGGAAATGACAAGCATTGCCATAAAGAGCTTAAAATCTATTGGACAAGACATAACAGGTGAATGAGACAAACAGGTGGGTGGGAGAAGTGGAAAGTGGTAGAGGGATTGAATGAAAGAAAGGGCAGGGTAACAAAAACAATAGGATGTTTAAGCACAGGCTAGCTGTTTGATCAGTTCTTAGTTGGACACAATCACGATCTGCCTAGCTCTTATCAGATGGAAGTTTTCTGTAGATATTACAGTGAGGTGATTTTTAAGAAGCATCTGGAAGGAGGATAAACTGGTGGCTTTATGGAGCTTTTCCCATGCAGAAGAGTTAGCAAGGGACAAAGTGTGAAGGTGCTTATGGAAGAAGCAGGACAATTAATGGCTGCAGGCAGAGGAGAAGTGGTTATTAACATAAAGATACAGTAATTGGATGAATAGAGAAGATAGGTCTAAACTGTGGAAGCTTTTAGGATGATGACAATAAATTTTTGTTAATACAGTGGAAGAGCAGGAGCCAACAAAAATACCTTGGTCCTGATCCAGCAAAGCATTTGGGTACATGCTTAGCTTTAAGCATATGAGGAATCCCATTGGAATTAATGAAGCTACCCATGTGCGTTAAGTTAAGCAAGTGGTTTTCTGGATCAGAGCCTTAGAGGATGTCTACCCTAGAAGCACTACAGCAGCACAGCTGCAGCTTTACCTTTGTAGAGTAGACCTTTGAAACAGTGATGGAAAGTTGTTGTTTTTTCTGTCAGTGTAGTAAATCCATTCCCTTGCGAGGCTGTAGCTAGGTTGATGGAAGAATTTTTCTGTCCACACCTAGTGGTGTCCACACTGAAGCTTAGGTTGACTTAACAACATCTCTCAGAGGGTTGATTGTTTTCATACCCTTGAGCAACATAGCTAACTGAACCTAAGTTTTAGGTGCAGACCAGGCCTTAGGAATGGTATAGTCAGAGAGATAATCAGGAATGAGGGCAAGGTTGCAAGCATCAAAGCCAGAGAGGAGAAGAACAGGTATCTGTACTATTGTGCATCCCCTCCATATAGTTTTCTACTGTGACAGGTTAGTAGTCAAGTAATTCAATTTTCAAGTTATTTTCCTAATTCCTTTCAACAGTACTCTAAAGTAGATAAATATCCTGTTCTAAGAGATTTGAAAATTCCTGATGCAACGTGTTCACTTTTTCCTTTCTCTTGACAGGTAATAATAAAATCAGTCTCTAAAGTGATACTATTTGAAACGTACTACACACATATACACACCTTTTTTAATGTCAAGTATGTGAAAAAATGTGCAGGTTTGCACATTATTTAATGACATTTTAAAAGGTTGTAGAAGGTAGTCATTTGCTTTGATGTCTTTATTACATCATTTTGACCATATAAATTCCTTTCCTTCCCCCCACCCTTAAATAGCAACTGTAAATAAGAGAGTGCAGCTTATGGCAGGAGATTCTGTTTATGATTTTATCCTGTCACCAAAGACTGGATTGTCCAGTCCCCTAAGGTAATTTTGTGCTTTTTACGCCTATGCAACACACAATGGTCTTTACTTGACCAAAGATTCAAGTAGAGAATTCCTCCTGTGCAGTGAGATTCTTTGTTGGTTTAGAATAGGTGGAGGTGGGAGCTGCCTTCTATGCCAGCTGTTCCCATATTCCTGTGTACACACAGAAGAGGGAGCATATCAGGGGCAGGAGTAGGTGTTGCAGAATTGAACTCTACTATACCCAGTCCTGCTCTGGCAAAAGGGACTTTTCATGAGCAGCCTAATTAGACCAGGAGTCCCCCTGCTCTAACTTATGCTGGGGCAGGGCAGCTTTGAATCATGGAGCTGCGAGTGGTTCCCTACAGACACCATTCACCATTACATTTTAACATTGTAGAGAATTATCACGGAGTGAGGATCCTCCATGCAGTAGAGAAGTGGGGCCCAAGTATAATAACGTCCTTGGTTGCTTCACTGTTTCTAGTAAGCAGGTGTTCCAAACTGAGACGGAGGGCCTAGCCACAAAATGCCTTGTTTCTTTATAAAACTTTTTAAAAAAAATATTAGGGAAGTTTACTCCTCCTTGTTCATGATTTAACAACAACTTATTTAAATTATTGGCCCTTTTGTTCCAAAGGAATTTTCTGGTATATTTCCCTTAGTTTGTTTAGAAGAGAAGAGGCAAATAGGTTGTAACTTTTATTCCAGACAGTGATCATTTTGATGTAGTCTAGTTGCCTACTCTTCCCTACAATGGTAGGTTTGAAGTATAGTTGCACCCTCTGAAGCTTTTATAATTGGGAGGCTTTTGGCGAGTGAAACAGTATTAAAAAAAGCATTAAAATATTTTATTTCCAAATTTCCCCAATAGGAGGCTCTATTTCAAGGTTACTGAGCCCCCTTCTAGTAGCTAGGGATGACTAGATGACTGATTTCAGGACTGCACACTCTATTCATAAAGGGCCCTGAATAATCAGGTTCTGTGTGGGTGTGGTTGAATTTTTCCTTCAGTCCAGATATAAACCAGCAAGTGCAGTGCTGTGCAAAAATAAAAGATAACAGGGAAAGCAGTTAACCCATACTTTTTAAACACCAAGTCAATGCTATTGCTGATTTATCTGAAATGGTTTGTTCCTCTAAAATCAGTCTTAACTGATTAAGACCTTGGAGGTGGAGGAGTAACAGAAACATTTGCTATCTGGGAGAGGTATTAAAATAGAGTGGAATCAAAGATGGGGTGTCTAGCAGATTAACACTATTCCTTTCCCTCCACAAAAAAAGAGGGCATGGGCAACCTCACATCGACTGGAGTGCATCTATAATGTATGTTATGATATTCCCCAGGAAGGTGAGGCTGGATCACAGATCCCCTAAATGTCTCATATGGGAATGGAGGAACTGGGATGAGCAGCAGAAAGTCCTCCAGTCAGAGTGAGTAGATTCTGCAGGTGAACTGAGATGGATTGGAATCAGGAGGTGGCCCCACCTGAGATTCAAATTATATTATAAAGGACTGGTTGAAATATGCCCATCCTCTTGTTCCCAAATGATGTACCATAAACAGGTTGTGAAGTTAAGCATTTGTTGGTTCCCTCCCTCTCTAGAAAGGAATTGAAGACTACAATATGATAAAAAGGAGTTAACCAGTGTAACGGAAGCAAGGGAGAGAGTTAGAATTAATAATTAAGACACTGAAAAGTAATTTAGCTGGAGAGGGGAAACATAGGGATAGGGAAGTTAAATGAGCCAAAGGGAATGAGCTACAGACAAATAACCAGCTGGATTTAAATAAGGAAATGACCTTTCAAGTAATTAGAAGCTTTTCATGTTTATAGTCTTCAGTTGAGGAAGGGCAAGAGCAAGAGGAAAGAAACTAATTCAGCAAATCAACAATTAGACACCTTTGATGGGTAGAATTCCTATTGGAAGCAGTAGTACATTTTATTTCCATTTGACTTGGTTGCAGTAAAGATAATTATTGGAGGTTTATTTGCATTGGATATTGTTTTGGAAGGAAGAATTATGGAGAGGGAAAGATGATGTGTGCCATGGAACTGATGTGAACTGTTCAGTGGCACGAAGGATGAAGTATCTTTGATTGCACAAAAATGGTAGACAGCATAATGACATACTCATTCCCAGTTCTAAAATCTGACCACTTCAGATTCCACCTGACATCCAGCAGATTCCAAATTGGATTGTTACCATATAAGCTTGCCTATTGTTTTAAAATGCTTTTTTAAAATCTCTATGATACTGATGACCAACTGCATAACTCTGATATGGAAAGGTAAGACACTTGTGCAGCATAAAGATAGCCATATAATGTGTTGACTTGTCAAGTTTCCTAAAGAAGCCAAAGGCTTTTAACAAAATAAGTTCCACCCTATTCTTAATTGGTTCTAAATGATCCAGGAAATCTTACCCTTCCAATCATCTGATTTCTTCTATCTGAAGATTTCATGCTATAGTTTTTTTATTTTTAGTATCACAACACTGATTCACCTAATAGTTCTGTATAGTAATAAATTAAAAACCATGACATCAAATTAAGCTTTCTGCAGACAACTGCTGAAGAGAGGAAGCTCATAGTTTAAATATGGAAGGCAGCACTCAACAAGGCGTGAATGGATATGAAATTCTATTTAATCCGGTAATTGTTTTGAAGTTTCCTTGACAATATAGGCTGCTATTCTTAGGACGATTCTGAACCAGGCTGCCCACTCATGTAGAGACATGAGGAGGTACAATCCAGAGAACTCACCAAACATCAGATCCCTTCATGGGTGGGGTGGTATTGCAGCAATTCTGCCTCAGTTTCCCCTGTCAGACAGATGTTTGATCCAATGATGATCAGCCTCTTCTCATGATTCCATCTCTCTGGCCAGGTCCTTCATAATCTGGCCCTTCCTGGGGTAATAAAGGGTCTCACAGGTCAAAAGTTCCTGACCCTGTGTCAGGTCATCAGTCCCAACCTGGGCTCTACAGTTCTTGACCTTCTTCCTCAGGAAGGGTTTCCTATTCCCCTTTCTGGGGATGGTAGGGGAACCCAAACCTACCTTCTACTCTGCATTCCAGCCCAGGGAGCCCTCTGTCTAAGCAATTAAAGCAGGGGTGGGCAAACTATGCTAGCAGGCCAGATCCAGCCCACCAGCCATTTTAATCCGGGCCTCGAGCTCTCTCTGGGGATTGGGGTTTGGGGCTTGCCCTGCTCTGGCACTCCAGCCACTCCATGCAGCTCCCAGAAGCAGTGGCCTCCCCCCCGTCCAGTTCCTATGCGTAGGGGCAGCCAGGGGGCTCCACTCTTCATGCTGCTCCCACCATTCCCATTGGCCGGGAACCATAGCCAATGGGAGCTGCAGGGGCGGTGCCTGCGGATGGGGCAGCGAGTAGAGCCACCTGACCACGCCTCCACATAGGAGCTGGAGAAGGGACATGCTGCTGCTTCTGGGAGCCACTTGAGGTAAGTGCCGCCTGGAGCCTGCACCCTTGAGCCTCCCCCCGTGCCCCAACCATCTGCCCCAGCCCTGATCCCCCTCCTGCCATCCGAACCCCTCGGTCCCATCCCAGAGCATCCTCCTACACCTAAAACCCCTCATCCCCAGCCCCACCCCAGAGCCCTCATCCCCAGCTGAACCACTGCTGGGTGAGTAGAGGGCGATACGATTATCTACTACTGCATGGGACAGGCACAGAATACAGCCCCAATTTGGAGCAGGGAAGGAATTATGCTAAGCACTAGAGCTGGTCAGAAACTGGGATTTCCATGCCAGGGAAAATGTTGGTATTTCATTTTTTTTGTTTGTTTTGAATCAGAACCAAGAGTCAACATTACAAAGTTTCTCACAGAATAAAAGCTTTATAAAAATCAGTTCAGGACCATTGAATCATTTTGTTTTGATAATGTCAGAGCACAAGAATGTAATACTACATATTATATATATACTGTATATGTTATTTATACAGTAAAAGCTTTGTTATCCAGCATGTTGGGGAAATGGGGGGTGCCAGTTAGTCAAAAAATCCAGTTAACTAAGAGTTATACTTACCAGTGGAATACCAATTTTCAAAGAATTGGAATACAATAAAATGAATAAACATTCCTATTCTTTCCCATTTCAAGACGTGTACAAATATCTATTTTCTGTTTTAATGCTAACACAACTCTCTTGCACTTCTCTCCTTTGCTTTTCGCTGGTATTTTGGATGCCATAATAGTAAGTTGGCATTGATATTTTACGATAAACACAGGACCATACACTGAGTAATAAACCAACCTATCACAATGGCGGATACAAACAGAAAGAACAGCATTAGGCTCTTCTTGGCTAACTCGAGCGTAGTCCAACGGCTCTCGGAAATACTCGGGTCTCGAATAGCTTTGGCGTTGATTCCAGTTAGCTTCGGCATTGGTCCCAGTTACTAGATTGAAGATTGGTATTGGGAAATATCAGAAATGCCAGTTTCTAGAGCTTTCCAGTTGGTAAAGTGCTGGGTAATTCAGCTTTTACTGTATAAAGCTGTTTGGCAGAACTCAACTTTTTGTTCTATGTTGTACAATGCCTAGCACAATAGGGTCCTGCTCCATGACTGGGGCTCCTAGGAGCCATGATAATACAAACATAAAACAAAAAATAATATTTTAATATAATGTGAGTCAAATTAAATGAATTGATGTAAGACTGTTGAATCTAAAAAACTGACATTCTTGAAACAAAAATGAAATCATTTTAAAAAATATCAAAATTGACATGTTCCTGCTAAATGTTTAGATTTTGATCAAACTGCATTGTCTGACAGAAAACTGTTTCATGGAAAAAATTTGACTGGCTTTCCTATGCACCACTCCTGGGTTTGGATAGATTTTTTTTAACCAGTCTAGCCCTCAACTTTAGCTTTGAATGAAGTGGTAGAAAGAGAAGAGGAGGAAAGGAAATAGGATTTCAACCACACTCCATACCTGAACATACAATGACAAGTCAAAGACACTACTAAAAACAGTGAGTGAAAGCTATGCATTGTAGCTTTCACTGTTGCAGCTTAGCTTGTGCATTCTGTCAGAGACATGTGTCTTAATCTGTGTTGTATTGTCATGTCAATGCAATTATATGAGACACAAGAGGTGGTTTACACACTATGAAAGAAATGTCAACAGACCTTTCCTTGTAGCATTCAAGTTTAAAAGGTGACCAACTCTAGATTGTATCAGTGAGAATTGGACATAATCCCAGAAATACATGGTTTTGCACCAAGTCATGAGAAGGAGAATGACAGGTTATTATCTACATTCATTGATGCTGTGTCTTGCTTTAGCAAAGATAAATTAGAAGAATTATTGGAAGTTCTTTTCTTTTAGTAAGTCACCATGTAGCTATACCACCTCAGGCACTTATCTCTTTAGCACTAGCAAGCTATGCAAGGTTTGATTGGTTCAGTACTTATCTGACCTCCAATGACATCTAGGTGATACAGGAGGTAGTGCTAATAATACAGGTTGCTGAAGAAATGCATAAGCAATAATGCTTTAAATATATAAGAGCACTGTAAAACAATAATCTAAACTCAAGTATAGCATAAATGGTATTGTATTGCTGGAGGTTCTGGGTTGTTTTTTTTTTTTATGCGCCATAAAAGCTGCTGAGAATCTGTGGTTATTAAAAATACTGTGGCACATTTTTGCAAGTATAGAAGTGTAAATGTGTAATTACAGTCAGCTTACATTTCCCCTATAGTTTTGTTTAGATACAGTATTTTTACTTCTTCCCTTCCCAATAATATTGTTGTGGGCTGTTAAACCATTGCTATGTTAGCCCTGAGATGGCTGCATTTCAGTAATGGATAAATAAGCCCTAATGTATATTATACTTGAAAATTGCTTTGTGATTAAAGATGCTATATACAGAATTCCCAATCAATTATCACTAAGTCTGCCTACTTAGAGCTGTTATTTGGGAAGTGCTAACAGTGCATCATTGAAGTAGCCTTTCATGTCTAAAGACTCTGGGCCAATTTCAGTGTTCAGTGTAAGCAAAGGTGAATTTGGGCTGATGCATTTAAATTCTAGATGGTCATTTCCAAAGATATTTGTTTTTTTGGTGGACACAAGTCCACATCCCAGAACCATGCCCCAGGCTGACATGATCTCAGTGACCTTGAAGAGGAATATCATGAATGCTTAGGTCAGAAGTGAGGTGCAAACTTGGAAACGCCTGCTTGAATTATGCTTGGCTGTAGTAAGCTGTATTAATTCTTCATTTTCATGAGCACTAAATTCACATAAATTGTTTTAATTGTTATTTTAACATTTCAAAATGAAGACATGAAGTAAGAGCCCATTTCTAGAATCTGCCAGACTGAAACTATACCCACTTGGCTTTAAAATAAGATTCCAAGAAACCTCAAAATCTACTCCAATTTAGTCCTACAAGTGGATGCAATTTATCTAGCCCTTTTCCTTTCCCTTACAGAGTGAAATATGAATCACGGGTATTCATTGTATTACACTTGGGAAGGAAAAGCTGTTGCAAGATTGACAAAATAATTATGTAAATAACTGTCAGATTCAAAGAAAGAGTAATAGATGGAAATACTGCATAACATTAGAAAGTTGATATATTTAATGTTAACCTCTGCAGATTTATGTAATATTTCACATATTGCAGAATGGTTGTGGAAAGCGGAACAAATCTGGCAGAAAATGTGTGTGGTTGAGTCTTTTTTTAAAAATGGTAACCACCTAGTAGGTGGTTCCACTGCATCAAATTCTCTGGTGATGTAAATCAGTGCAACTAGTGACAAAAAAGGAGCTGTTCAAATGTACAGCAGTAGAGGATTTGGCCCCATGTTTCTTTGGCAGACTATCTAAATTGTGTAGCAAAGCAGCCACTTTTCAAATTTGCATAGATTTCAAGAGAAACTCAAATGTCTGATTTTGCCCACACACCCACATTATTGTCCCTTAGTTTCCCTATTCTTCCAGTGGGCAAATAACCTTTTATTGTCCTATGGAACACAACCTTTCTCTCTCGCTTCACCTTGGCAACCAGGTGGCTCAGTATTTCTAGCTATCTGACTGACAGAATTGGGAATAAGTGTTCTACTACTTCTGCCTGAATTTACACAGAGCCAGTGGAGGAAAAGGAGAGTGAGCTAAGCAGCTGCCAGTATGTTTTCTCCTGATCTGCACAGTGAGAAGAGACGGGAAATAATATATAGGACTATGATGGAGTGTCTGCCACACACAAGGCCTAAGTAGGTAAAAAGGGTCAATTAACCCAGTGACAGGGAGAGTCGGGGCTGATAAGGCCTAATGGCTGATGAAGCCCAGCTGTGGGAGGAGCTGGACTAGGCAGACTTTGAATAGCTACAAAGGGATTTCACAAAACTGGGTGACAAAATTGCAGATGAAATTCAATGTTGATAAATGCAAAGTAATGCACATTGGAAAACATAATCCATATATATATATATAATATATATATTATGAGGTCTAAATTAGCTGTTAGCACTCAAGAGATAGATCTTGGAATCATTGTGGATAGTTCTTTGAAAACCTCCATTCAATGTGCAGTGGCAGTCAAAAAAGCTAACAATGTTGGGAATCATTAGGAAGGGGCTAGATAATAGGACAGAAAATATCATATTGCCTCTATATAAATGCAAGGTACGCCTATATCTTGAATTCTGCATGCAGATGTGGTCACCTCATCTCAAGAAAAGAGATATTGGAAAAGGTTCAGAAAAGGGCAACAAAAATGATCAGGATTATGGAACAGCTTTCATATGGGGAGAGATGAATAAGATTGGGACTTTTCAGCTTGGAAAAAGGGAGGATATGATACAGGTCTATAAAATCATGACTGGTATGGAGAAAGTAAATAAGGAAGTGTTATTTACTCTCTCATAACACGAGAACTAGGCGTCACCAAATAAAATTAATAGGCAGCAGGTTTAAAACAAACAGAAGGAAGTATTTCTTCACAAAACACACAGTCAATCTGTTGAACTCCTTGCCAGAGAATATTGTGAAGGCCGTGCCTATAAGACGGTTAAAAAAAGAACTAGATAAATTCATGGAGGATAGGTCCATCAATGACTTTTAGCCAGGATGGACAGAGATGGTGTCCCTAGCCTCTGTTTGGCAGAAGCTGGGAATGGGCTACAGGGGATGGATCACTTGATGATTACCTGTTCTGTTCAGTCCCTCTAGGGCAGTGGTTCTCAAAGCCGGTCTGCCACTAGTTCAGGGAAAGCCCCTGGCAGGCTGGACTGGTTTGTTTACCTGCCGCGTCTGCAGGTTCGGACAATCGTGGCTCCCACTGGCCACGGTTCACCGCTCCAAGCCAATGGGAGCTGCGGGAAGTGGTGCGGACCGAGAGATGTGCTGGCCGCCGCTTCCCACAGCCCCCATTGGCCTGGAGCGGCGAACCGCAACCAGTGGGAGCCATGATTAGCTGAACCTGTGGATGCAGCAGTAAACAGACCGGCCCAGCCCACCAGGGGCTTTCCCTGAACAAGCAGCGGACCAGCTTTGAGAACCACTGTTCTAGGGTACTTGGCATTGGCCACGGTCAGATATATCAGGAGACAGGATACTGGGCTAGATGGACCTTTGGTCTGACCCAGTATGGCCGTTCTTGTGTTCATAAAGAGAAGAAGTTGGTGGTAAGAGGGTGCTGCCTGAAGGAACTCTGCAGTCATTCCCTAGAGAGGATGAGAGTTTGTAAGACAAGGAGTCCTAGAGGGTAGAAAAACATGGGATCCTGCCTAGGAATACAGACTCAGGCAAGAACCTGAGAGAGGGTGAAGAACCCCCTGGAAACAAAGGAGGCTCCAGTGGTAACCACCGGTGGGCCAGAAGACTGAGAAAAGGAGGGTGGGAAAGACTGACTGGGTATGAGATTGGGTAGACCATAGTCACTGAGGCATAAGGTCCCTGAACTAAAACCCAGAGTAGAAGACAGGCCTGGGTTTCCTTGCCAGCTACTGGGGAAGTGGCATAGTCTGAGCAGTGGAACAGAAGACTGCCTGAGATAGATTTTCCAGTGGGACTTTGATACCCCAGAAAAAGAAAGCCATAGTGATCTGTCCCAAGGGCCAAGCCACAGAGAGGAAGCAATCGACCAGAGAGAGAGAGAGAGAGAGAGAGAAAACGCGGACATGGGGTAGAGCAACCGAAGGAGGGGGCATCAGACTGTTTGATAGCTAATCCCCAGATGAACCACAATATAAATTTAGGTTGCTAGTGTTAGCAATTAAGGCCTCACATCATAAGAAGGCCTTGGAGAGAAAACCACAGGAATGATGAAGGAGAAGATGTGGACTGGAGCTGATTAAGGTGACAAAGCCAATAGACCTGGATAACACAAGTGGAGTGGGACTTATTGCACCTATGTATTTCTACCATGCTGCCAGTGTACCAAGCACTTTTCAGACCGGTACTGTCTGAAGACAGGACTAGAGATCCATAGAGCTATAAGGGGACACAGACCATGTTAGTGTTTTAAAAATAACCCAGAAAGTGCTTCTATTCCTCACCCAGATCACCTTGCTATATTTATGCTTGCTCAGGCTTTTTCTATATGAATATCATGCATTTTTGTATTCCTTATCTCCCTGACGTCATAGGTGCTGGAACTAGAGGTCAGGGATGCTGCTGCAATCCCTGGCTTAAAGTGGTTTTCATCATATACAGAGTTTACAAATTGGTTCAATGGTTCTCAGCACCCCCAGTATACAAATTGTTCCAGGACCCATGTCTGACATAATAAACAAATGCCAAATGTTATCTTCCTGAATGCACTGGGCAAAGGGAGCTGGGAAACAGTTCTGCTCCCACAGCAGCATCTCAGAAGTTGACTATACATGGGCAGCAACAGAGAATTCTTCAGCTTTCTAGAAGAAATGTCTCAGTCCCTAATGTGTCAATGTTAGGGAATCTCTGTAAGATTTCCAGTTACCTAACACTATAGGGATCAACCCACCCTACTCAGTAACAGGTCAGTGAAGCCAGGACAAGTTCTGTTGCACTGACTGGGAGATGAGTATTTCCTGTCCTGAGAGTGGCTCTTCTTGATGACCTCTGGAGGACTTGCAGAGTGGAAGGAGAAACCACCATGCCAAAGGTGAGCATCTTGCTTTGAAACAGAAGATAGAGGTTTCTTAGCGAAAGACCTAGTTAATTTAGGAGGTACCTAAGGTACCTAATTAATTTAGGAGCTTAAGTATTGTCTACATGAACAACTAGATCTTGGCAAGCTGGGGTGTGAGTCTACCATACGCTAGCCTGTCTAATTGTCCATATACACTGTGCTAACGCTCTTTAACAATTCATTAATGTGCTTTGAACTGTTTCAAAAAGGACTCAATCAAAGTGCTCTAACCAACTGTTAACATGCGTCAGCAGGGTACACATGGACAATTAGATTTCTGGGATAGATTCAGACCCCAGCTTACCATGATTTAATTGTTCATGTAGACAAGCCTCAAGTCTCATTCAAAGTCAATGGAATTTAGGGCACGTCTTCACTACCCACCGGATTGGTGGGTAGCAATCGATCTATTGGGGATCGACTTATCGCATCTAGTGAAGACGCGATAAAATCGATCCCCGATGGCTCTGCCATCGACTCCGGAAATCCACCGTGGCAAGAGGCGGAAGCGGAGTCGATGGCGGTGCAGCAGCGGTCGACTCGCCGCCGTCCTCACAGCCAGGTAAGTCAACCTAAAATACGCAACTTCAGCTACGCTATTCATGTAGTGTAGACCTAGCCTTAGACTCCAAAGTGCCTAAGTTGTTTTTAAAAATGGGACTTGGACACATGTAAAAATATTACCCTTATCTGCAAAAAACAGCATCAGCCTATGACCATAGAATGGATTTGAAGTGATGTTCACAGTTTTGGATAGCCTATCTTGATTTTTTCCATGGATTCTGGATTTCACCAAAAATACTCACACAGCTTTAATTATTACATTATTACATTAAAGGAAAAGCCCACTGATTTATATCTAAACTTTAAATAGGTGAATATATACTCAATGTATAACAGAACACGTGAAACCTTTGGTTAAAAAGAAATAAATCAAGGGGTTGGATAGTTTAGATTTTCCTATTTATAAAGACCTGGATAACTTCCTCAAGGCCAACTGTCTTTCTCTTGCTGCAAATTTGCTGTTTTTTGGGAGCTCAGCAAGACTGAGTATCTGCGATTGGGTCCTGATCTAAAACCTAGCAAAGTCAATGGAAAGCCTCCCATTGATTTCCGTGGGCTTTGAATCAAGCAATAGCAGATATTAGGAGTTCCACAGGAGTAGAATTGTATCAGTGCAACCCCAGGTTGAGAAATGACAGCCTTGTGTTTAAAGTGTTGGACTGAGGCTCAGGAGATTTGCTCAGATTCCCATTTTTTCTATAGACTTCCTATGTGTCCCTAAGTGTGTCACTTTAATCTCTCTGTGCTGCAGTTTCCCCATCTGTAAAATGGGGATAACATTTCTTTTCTCCCACCCTTTGTCTGTCTTGTCTATAGACTGTAAATTCTGAGTAAGAGATAGTGCATGTGTTTACATGGTACCTAGTACAGTTTTCAATTTAAGGGTCTTGTTGTTACTATAATATGAATAACTACTAACAGGAGAGAGAACCGACCTTCAGTTGCATGGGAGTTTTTGACAATGAGGGAATTTGGAATTCTGGGGTTTCAATGTATTCTAAAATAGATTTTTTTTTTTTGCAGATTTCACAAATAGTAAAGATATTTTGAGAAATACCTATAGCAATTTTATTATTTATGTAGTACCAAGGCTCTGACCTTACTTCATTAAGGCTACTATTTCATGCAAAATATGTCAGTGGTTATTTTTGTTAACAAACAAGATATGACAGATCTTTAATCTTTGCTTTCATGTTCTATTTGTGTCTGTTACCTCAGACTAGTTCCCAAAAACCATTTGTTACCGTACCCTTCCTTAATCCTAAGAAAACACTCTTATTCCTCCTTGGAATAGCAATGTATGTGCCTTAAATTATAAATATTTACCTGACAGACATGCTTTTGTTTTGTTTTATAAACAGTACAAACCCAACAATAGTTTTGTTTTTGACTCTTACATTGAGAACATTACAACAAAAGTGCCGCAACATTTAAATAGAATGGAGCAGGTATTTCTTCAAATGGTTTCCATGAAAATAGACATACCCTGATATATTCTTACCCGGAATCTATATCAGGTTTTACGTTCTCTTCATTTTTCTATTTGTGGGCTTTCAACGAATACAGGATGAATAGCAGAAGAGTATTTTATTGTATTCACAAAATAGATACAACACAGGCAGTAGCAAAGGAAGCTTTCCAACACTATTAACATGCCTGAAGCCTGACGTTGAAGGAAGCACCTCTCAGGTAAGAAGTGGTAGTTCAGAAACTTATTTTGTGGCCCAGACATGTTCAGAGTAGCTATTTTATAGGATTTAATTTTATTTTTGAGTTCCTCTGAGAGTTCTAATTTTGCTAAAGGGGACAGTAACCGTTTAAATTGTCAGTTGAGATCAGGACTACAGTGCATGCATGTCAGTGGGGTAATTATGTTGAAAACAGTGAGTTACTCTGTATGAAGTTGCAGGTACAGAATACACTCACACGTAGGTTAAGCTGCTGCATTGTCAGTCACTAGAATGATTGGAAATATAGATATTTACCATACAAGATACATTTGAGCCACTCCTGTTAAATAAGAGTTGTTCTGTATTCTTGCAGCATATATTAGATACATTATGGAAAATATCAACAATGTACACTTCTGATATGAGTGTCATACTTACTCTTGGTCTTTCATTGCCAGGCCTGTGACTGTAACAAAGATATTTAAAGTGATGAAGAGAAATAAGGAGTCTTGAAAAAGAACTGTGGGGGAAGGAAGCAGTTCTTGAAAATAAAAGTGAGCAAGAAGGTAGCAGGGTCTCGTTAGATTCCCAGTTCTTCATTTTTTTCTGTTGGAATGAGACTATGGTAGAAAAAAACAGTTTTTCTCTCAGTATTTCTTCTTTCAATACCATCCAAAAGGGTGTGAGAGGGAACAACTTCCCTCTTCACTTGCATCAAACAATTTTTCTTTCCACCTCAAAATCCCTTTTCAGACTCATTAGCCAAGATTTTCAAAAGGGACTAGTGATTTTGGATGACTCACTGACCCCTTAAAGGAGCCTGATTTCTCCTCTTTTCCAAGCTGAAGAGTCCTAGCCTCTTTAATCTCTTCTCATATGGGACCCGTTCCAAACCCTTAATCATTTTAGTTGCCCTTTTCTGAACCTTTTCTAGTGCCAGTATATCTTTTTTTAGATGACAAGTATCAGGGGGTAGCCGTGTTAGTCTGTATCTACAAAAACAACAAGGAGTCTGGTGGCACCTTAAAGACTAACAGATTTATTTGGGCATAAGCTTTCGTGAGTAAAACCCTCACTTCTTCGGATGCATCCGAAGGTTTTTACTCACGAAAGCTTATGCCCAAATAAATCTGTTAGTCTTTAAGGTGCCACCAGACTCCTTGTTGCTTTTTTAGATGAGGAGACCACATCTGTATGCAGTATTCGAGATGTGGGCGTACCATCCATTTATATAAGGGCAATAATATATTCTCAGTCTTATTCTCTATCCCCTTTTTAATGATCCCTAACATCCTGTTTGCTTTTTTGACCACCTCTGCACACTGCACGGACATCTTCAGAGAACTATCCACAATGACTCCAAGATCTTTTTCCTGACTTGTTATAGCTAAATTAGCCCACATCATATTGTATGTATAGTTGGGGTTATTTTTTCCAATGTGCATTACTTTACATTTATCCACATTAAATTTAATTTGCAATTTTGTTGCCCAATCACTTAGTTTTGTGAGATCTTTTTGAAGTTCATCACAGTCTGCTTTGGTCTTAACTATCTTGAGCAGTTTAGTATCATCTGCAAACTTTGCCACCTCACTGTTTACCCCTAAATTAATTTAGTTAGCTTTCCATCACTGACCTCAGCTCTAGTGTTGTGTCTTTCTTGCCCTTCAACGCAAACAAAATTAATGAATACTTTAAAATATATAAATAAACATAAATGATCTGTCTTTGTAAAAAAAAGTCTCTCCCAACAGCATTTTTCCATTCCTTTTGTTTACTGTGGTTCTACTTCCCACAATTTCCTGTTATGTTTTCTATCTTCTTTGGATTTTAAGCTCTTCCTAACAAGGAACTGCGTCTTCCTGGCTGCTTGTGAAGCACCCCAATGGTGCCATATAAATAATATTACCTAGCTCTTTTCATCAGCAGAATTATCCCTGTTTTACACATGGGGAAACTGAAGCACAGAGCAGGGAAGTGATTTGTCCAAAATCATCCAGCAGGCCAGCAGCAAAGCCAGGATCATAACGCACGTCACCCAATGCCCAGTCTAGTGTTCAACATACTAGACCACGCTGTCTCTCAGTGATGGTGTTTATAGGTCAAATAACCATGTACATAAGGAAGGTTCACCACTTAACAGTGAGGAAGAGCAAATTACAGATGACAAGAAGGCAGTAATATTTAATAACTGCTTTGCATCATTTTAATGCAATAATAGTTAACAAGGAGAGGAGAGGTTACATGGCAAGAGCAGGAAAGAACAAAGTAAATTGACAATATAGGCATATTCAAACCCAATGTCTTAAAGAAATGAGCAGAAGTAGTATCAGAACCACTGGCAATTATTTCTGAGTACTTGTGGAGTGCAAGTGATGAGGGCCTCAAAGATTGGAGAATGACTAACTCTGCCAATTGTTGAGAAGGAGAAACATGAGTACTTCATATTTACAAGCTAGTGCATTTAATTTCAATATCTAGTACATTGCTATAGTAGTTAGTTAAGTAGCCAATTTATAAGCAGCTACACAAGAATAGAGTGTTTAAAAAGTTTTAATAAATCCACTTTGCCTTCTAACAAATAGCTAGATTATCATCTACTTACTTTTGTTTGATAACAACTAACTCCACAGATAGTCCTGCTGATTACTTGTGGAGTAAGGGGCTATTCTACAAGCATTGCTATTAGAATCAGGCTCTTAATATTTTTTTCATTCATAGAGGTGAAATGACAAGTTTAGTGCATAAAGAGAATACAACAGGACCTTGATTCTTATGGCTGGTCTATACTACCACTTAAGTCAATGTTACATTGATCTAAGTGGTGTACATACTAAGAGAGTGCAGGTGGAAGGGGCAGAACGGGACAGGGCCACAGGCGGAAGGGGTGGGGCGGAACCACGATTCCAGCTCTGGGGCCCCCCACTTGCTCTGGCCCAGGGACCCAGGAGACTTTAATCTGTCTCAGGACAGGGGACAAGTAATTGGAAGCCCCAGGAATCATGCCTTGACTTCCTTTGATGGGAAAGAAATTCTAGTCTCCCGCATTCTACAGATCATAGGCAGGATTCTTCTTCTCCCTCTGCTCTCCCTGCTCATGGAAGATAATAAGAGTGTAGCATTGCAGCTCAGGTCTGGTTTGGATTATGTGCAAATTTGTGGCTTGATTCTAACTAGTTTTCTCATCTCTGATCCTCACTGGCAAGCCTCAGAACCCAGCCAAATCTATATTCCTGAAGATAATTAAAGCATCTGTACAAACAGTGAAGAAAAATCCTCCAAATAAACTAAATCACTTCTACACAAACCTCTAAACCTCCCTCAGTGTTTAACACTTGCAAAACTTCACTGCTGACAAACCAAAAATTAATCCTGCTCCCGTTGCTTTTCAGTAAAGAAAGCACTTGTAGACCCACAGCATCCTGCCTGCAAATTAAAAAAAAAAATCAGCCATTTCAGCAAGTCTGAGCTAGTTGGAGATTCACACTCCCAACTCTCCTCCTCCTCCCACCAGCCAATTGCACAAGAACAAACAAAACCATAAGTGATCAAAAGTCAAGGTTTTTTCTGCCCCCCTGGCAATTATTTCTAAACACAAACATGAGATCAATGTGTAATACACTAAGAACTGACACTCACCCAAGCTGCTTAAAAATGTGGTACATGGAAAAAATACAGATTAGCTTGTTGCTTGCCCATCTGCGGGTGAAAAAGGTGGGGAGAGGCCACAAGGTGAATCCCTCATTGTCTGCTTACTTTATCATGCTCCTCTCACATCTTCATGCTCTCTGCTATCTTGAACCTCCCAGTTCCACTGTTGATATATAGTAGGAGGCCCTTGCAATCAATACGGAAGCCCCTGCCGTCCCCACGGAGAGCTTGGAATCTTCCCAGTTGTGATCTCTATACCTGGTAATCACTGGGATCTGCAGAACTTGGAGGATATGCCCAGTCCCATTCCACACAGATGTAAACTTTCTGGGTGGGAGTTTTTAGAGGAAACTGAAAAAGCTTTGCTGGATCAGAGAAGTGAGTGGAAGAGCATCAGTCCAAGGTAGCTGTGAAATTATTGTTTTCCTATTAAAAACAAATATTTTCATCAATATTTTTTCTTTCTTTTTTTAATTATTTGTGAAAAACTGTTCAGCTTTCAGTTCCCCAAAACTGGGGTAAAATCATTTTTTCAATTAAAACCCCACTAACATTCTATATAAATGGATTTATTGCGGGGGAGGGAGGGCAGATTCTGTTTTGCTGAAAATCCAGTTTTTGCTGGAAAAAGTTTTCATGGATTTTTTTTTTTTTACCAATTTTAAATATGAGGCTGGGAGAATGCACAATCCTGCACAGAACTGTTGGGGACAGTTAATAACAGTAGCTTAGAATGTAGGCCATAAATTAGTGCTAGAAATGGGAAGTTCACAACTTTAGGCGATGAAGTGACTATACATTGCTTAACATGGGCTGACTGGATATAAGTGGGGATACAGAGGGAGAAGCAGTGGGAGAATTAGGAGCAGCAATGCAGTGGTAAAAGATATGACTGGGAATGATGAAACATGACTGATCATAGAACAGAAAGGAGATCTGATAGATCAAGACCAGAGAGCAGGATAGATCAGGTGTCAACAGGCTGATGATGTTTCAAATGTGGGAGGTCCCCGTGTATTTTAACAAACAACCAGTTGCCTAAACCACTGCCAACTATTGGGATGGACTATCAATTATTTTGTTTATTGCTAGGAATAGTTAGTTAGGAGATCTTTGCAGTAACTTATTTTAGTGAAGGCAAAGCCAGAAGGGAGGAAAGGTGAACCTGACCCTCTGTGCCCTTTTTCTTGGAGTGTGGGGGTGAAAGTCTGTGAAAAACAGGCAGTCTGGAAATATGTACACCTCCCAGACTAACAACCCAAAAACTACAAAACCGCATCCTGGTTTTGGCATGGCTTGTAACCTTTGCTTTTGCTCCATTTGATCAGCTATGTAATACCTTTGATTGACATGT
The DNA here is from genome assembly GCF_013100865.1 of Trachemys scripta elegans. NCBI lineage: Eukaryota > Metazoa > Chordata > Testudines > Emydidae > Trachemys > Trachemys scripta. Next base: position 244,323,797 of record NC_048298.1, on the reverse strand, counting down.
CTCTGTAACTTTGGGGTATAAAAGGGCAATTGGGAGTCTGGGTCAAGCAGATCACTTTGCGAACACATCAAGAAGATCTTCAGCCGCAGACGGACCGTTGGCCACTGGAACTCTACGGCTGAAATCACCTGAAGACTGCTCCAAACTCCTGAGGAGTATTTTGCAGTTTGGGGTGATCTATAGCCTATTGTGTTTGTGACTTTGAGTAAAGGTGTTCTAATGGGAATATTGGTGACAAATAAAGTACTGGCTTTAAGAGAAAGCAGGTGGTTTTGATTTGTTTGTGCCAGCCATATAGCAGATGGAGTTGCTGCGTCTCCCTTGGTCTGTCCTGATACCGACTCGCAAAGAGTAAAGTTACTGTGAGCTTGGGGTTCAGAGGAACCTCGGATAACAAGGATTACCAAGAGGTTTGGGTTCAAGGGGAACCCAGAGTAACACCCAGGCCAGTGTCAGTCAAGTCATAGAAGATGGACCAAAAAAAAGTTAGTTTAGTCTGAAATTAAATGGCTTTTGTCCAAGTCATCACTGTCCAGGCAATTTATGGATATCTTAAGTGGATTTGACTGTATATAATTTCAGGGTGTTGAGTAAGAACCATGGTGTTGAGTGTTTTTCTTGGCTTTGACTATTACAAGGACAATATTGATGCCAAGAAAAACACTCAACAATACATTGTTTATGTATACACAAACATATACATTACACAGATGTGCACGCGTGCACATACACACACACATCCTACACACTACTGCATGGTAAATAGAGACTTTCTAGTATTTTCCTGAAAACTGTAATATGAAAATGTACATTCCATAGCACAAGACACATACACTTTCATACTGCTAAAAACTGTCAGTCATTTCAAACACTCATCAAAAGCATAACAGAGATAATACTAACTGGCAGCTTGTCCACATTCCAAGGCTGTCATCTCACTAATACCTGCACAGGTTTCAGTCAGACCACTTTTGCAAACTGCATACCTTGGAAACCTCATCAAATGAATGTCTGTTCCCTGCCCCCTCCACTCACACCCTTTCTTATAAAAGAAAGTGCTACCAGAGTTTTATAAAAGGAAAAACATACATTAAATTGCACAACCATGCACCTGTTAAATGGACATATAATACTAAACAGATATTATAGTAAATCAAAATATCACCAAAGCGAAACTATTCTGAGAAAAAAAAACAGAAAAGAAAAGAGTTGGAGAAGTGTAGCAGAAGTAGGAGTTAAAATATGTTACATTGTTTGCTTCCTTCTGTACATTTTCTCTGGCTCTCTACATAATTCTACCATCGTCTTACAGACTTTCTCCTTCTGTAGTTTTATTTTAAAAGTTTTATATTGGACAGGAGATAGAGAATAATTCAAATTAGAATAAAATAGTTTATTGTCAAAATGGGAAAAGAAAAAGAAATGAAATGCAAATTTAAAATATTGAGCAAGACATAAAATGGGTATAGTGTAGTACAAACAGAATATTCTTATGCATGGGCAGCAAAAAGGAGTATACCACTGAATTCCACTAATTAGGAATATACTAGCAGAAATCACTCATAATTTCCCCACTCAACTAGTAGGTAATGATGCTGAACTTGTGCAGAAAGGGCATAATCACTGTGCATATGTTAAATATCTTCTTTTTCCATGATACATACAGAATTGTCCCCCTCCCGATTAGCCGCCTTGCAAATGAGCAGCCAGGCAGAACTAGAGCTCTGATATATATATATGATATGATACAATATGACATATGCATTTTCTCTGCAAATAAGAATAAGTAAAAGCCTCTGAGGAACTTATTTTTTAAATAGCTGTTTAAAATGAATAGTATTGAAATTCTACACATCTCTGGCCATATCCCTTTCCTACTGATCCAACTACATCACTTCACCGATTTCTCGTTTTCTGTATAAAGTTCCAGCTTCTTCTCACTTTTCAAGCAATATTGTACATCTCTGCTCCCATCTCCTTCTACACATCTCCCAGCTCCCATTTGCTCCACCGAAACATCTCCCCTAGACTGCTCTCTTTATCACCTTTGCTGACTTTTGACTTTGTGCCATCTCTTACCACACAACTTGGAACAACCTCTCAACTACTATATATCATGTTCTCTCACTCTCCTCCTGTAAATATCTACATATGTGTTCTGAAAATCCACTCTATAATGTGATTGCTGTTTGTGGCAGGGCCTACAACTTTAAGATATTAAAAAAAAAATCTATTCAGAAACATCAAAATGTTTAGATTCAATAATCTCAAATGGTTTTCTTTGATCAGTGAGAAACATTTCATTTCAATAATATAGAAATGAAAATTAGATTTAAAATAGGGTTGTCAATTAATCACAGTTAACTCATGCGATTAACTCAAAAATTAATTGCGATTAAAAAAATTAATTGTGATTAATTGCAGTTTTAATCGCATGGGTAAACAATAGAATACCAATTGAAATTTATTAAATATTTTAGATGTTTTTCTACATTTTCAAATATATTGATTTCAATTATAACACAGAATACAAAGTGTACAGCACTCACTTTATATTATTTTTTATTATCATTTTTACAGTTCAAATATTTGTAAACAAAAGAAATAGTATTTCTCAATTCACATCATACAAGTACGGTAGTGCAATCCCTTTATCGTGAAAGTGCCATTTACAAATGTAGGGGTTTTTTGTTACATAACTGCACTCAAAAACAAAACAATGTAAAACTTTAGCACCTACAAGTCCACACAATCCTACTTCTTGTTCAGCCAATCGCTAAGACAAACAAGTTTATTTACATTTACGGGAGATACTTCTGCCTGCTTCTTATTTACAATGTCACCTGAAAGTGAGAACAGGCATTCACAGGGCTCTTTTCTAGCTGGCATTGCTAGTTATTTATGTGCCAGAAAGGCACACTAACATATAATCAAAATCATAATCCACATCATCACAAAATCAGCAATGGAAGGCCCACAACAAAGTAACCAGTCATAAACAAAATACAAAATAAAATAAATCAAATCTAACTTTCCATCCCAGACATTACAGATGTGCTAGATTCTACAGGAAGCACTAAATTTCAAGAGAAGCTGTTGCTCTTCCTTCTAGAAGAGAAGATTATCTCTCTGGCATGTACCCCTTCCCTGCCATTCTGTACAAGAGAAAATGAATCAAAATTTTGTTTTGTTTGAACTAAATTTCTGTCTTTCTTTTTGAAAGACCTTATTGTATTAAGTTTATATATTATTGTGCTCTGGTCTTGTACATAACCTCTCTAGAGGGGAGATGTGACAGATGTGAGACCTGAGAATTCAGAAGACTATATTGAACATGTACCAGAGAAGCATGGACTTTTGGGACAATAAGTAAGTTGTTTTCCTGGGGCATCCCTAAGGAGAAGTTAATGCAAATTCCCCAACTCCAGTTGTCCAAAAACCCAGCCTTTTAAAGCTGCTCCCTGAGGAGAGGGTAATTGTTAGCTGATTACCTGTTACAGCAGGCCAATATCAAAGGCCTGAGTTGTAAAAAGAAATGGCTGATCTTCCCACTCTTTGTTTTATATCTAAGGCAAATTAACATGTAACCCTGGGGAAAATCCAGTTGTGGGTTTTAAGGACTGACACCTATCAGAGCCCTAGGTTGGAGGTGGGGGTGACCTCTAGTAAGCTATTTTTAGTACATGTGTAGGTTCTTTTATTTTAATATGTTTTGTCTGTAATGATTCTACCTTAAGAATAAACATGCTTGCTTGGGAGGAGCTGTGAGGTAACTTATAACTGCAGGCAATACATTGATCATAGCTTTTGGAGAGAAGGCACAACACAGGTGCTGGACTTTTAGGCTGTCTGAGTACATGTAAAGCAGTGGTTCCCAAACTTGGTTCGTGGCTTGTTCAGGGTAAGCACCTGGTGGGCCGCGAGATGTTTTGTTTACCTGGAGCGTCCGCAGGTCTGGCCACTCGCAGTTCCCAGTGGCCGCAGTTTGCCATTCCCAGCCTATGGGAGCTGTGGGAAGTGGCGCAGGCTGACCAGGAATGGTGAACCGCAGCCACTGGGAGCTGCGAGCAGCTGCACCTGCAAATGCTCCAGGGGCTTACCCTGAACAAGCTGCGAACCAAGTTTGGGAACCACTGATGTAAAGGCACACTCACCTCTTGAGCACCTCTGAGCAGCAGGGGGCAGTAGCACTGTCCTTTTCTCACCCCTGCTGCCCCTGCTACCCTCTGCAGGCTGCTGGACAACTTCATCAGGTAGTCAGTAGCTTCACACTCTGACCACATCAAAAAGTCCAAATGAACACTTTCTAGGGTAGCAAAGAGTCCAATAACCAATTAGTCTCTTTTCCCTCACTACGGTCTACAGTCCCAACTCTGAGCCTTTGAAATTCAGTCCTTTGTTTGGGCTCCCAAATAAGCTATGTCCCCTTTTGGGGGACCACTTTACCTGTGGCTGGTAGGGGAACCCAGGCCTGCTCACTGCTCTGGATTGCAGCCTACAGACTACACACAGCAGCCACCTACTGCTTATTCCAATACTGTGCTGCTATTTCCCTGGGCCTCTTCCTACTAGGCCCTTTTATTTCCAGCCCTATCTCAGGGCCAGCATCATCAGGTCCTTCTCTATCTGCAATTCCAGCTATACCAGTTCGTCAGCCATAAACTCTGTCTGTTGGACTCCTGTAACCAGAGAGGAGCCCCCTTCTTTACTCTTCTGGTCCCAGCCTTGAACTGATCTGCTAAGGCCCTGCAGCTCCTTTTACCTGGACCAGCAGGAACCTGACTGGCTGTTGCTATCCCCTCTAGCCCTTGAAGAACCAGATCTCTGGGGTTTCTAAAAAGGTAGCCTCTCAAGTTCAGACCCACCTTTGCTGCTTCTTTATGCCAAAATTGCTATTTCCTGGGGTAGGGTGTAGTAGGATTGCAAGGCCTCCTGTAGCCTTAAAATCTCTGGTCAGAAGAGAGTGAGATACAGGTTTCCACCCAAGAGAGATGACAATTGGGAGCTGGAAGCATAATGTGTGTGCCCTTGGTGGACCACATAGGGGAACACAGGTGCAGTTGCCCTTAAACTGTGACTGACTGTATTCCATGGTATTGTAAGCAAACTTATTTTAAACGTAGTGGAAGTGATTTTTATCAAATGATGGGGCACATTCTGTCCCCCATGCCAGCCTCTATATGCTGCTCCAGGATTCAGAATTTATACAAAATTGGCTGAAAGAGTATAGGTGCAGTGTAGGATAACTGTAAGCAGTTACCCTCTGCCCCCACGCCCAATTTGTGGGCTGCTCTTATTCATGCCGGGGTAGTTTTGGACCCCACAGCAGGTCAGAATCTCAAGGGCATAAAGTTGGTGTCCTGCCACCTAGCCTCTCTCCCTACGTCCCCCAGCGGTGTAAGTAAGTGAAGGTGCAGAACAGAATCTCAACCTACATATTCTGATGGGAAAACAAACCTCAAAAAGTCAGAAGTTCAGAAAGCATCTGAAATCTAGGTGATGAATCCTCCCTCCCATTATGATCCTGGCCACTGCTGCAGATAGTTAGCCAGGTAGAGGTTACTTCTCCTAGCAAAGTCACTGTGTAGCACAATTTGGAAGGCTGTCAGTGCAAAATTTCACCAACAGAAACTATCCAACATCAGAAAACATTATGACAATATATCTGTGTGTAACCCTCCTGGGTGTGGTCTTCTGTCCCATCTAGTGGCAAAGAGAGAGAGAGAGAGAGAGAGATCGCCCAATGACATCCAGGGTCTGTCAGTGTTACAAGTGGGGGCTCGTCCGGGATTTCAACTGGGAAGTCTCTGAAACTCGTGACACACTTTCTCAGCTAGGGGAAGTATGTAACCCACACACCTCCTGGCTGTGTTGTTCTGTCCCATCTGGCGGCACTAAGACTACTTAGAGAGAGAGAAATAGATTAATGAGTCCGCTCTAGCACCTAAGCTAAGAGGCAGTTGGCTTTTAGCTCATGCTGTAGAGGCTCAGGCACTAAGCTCCAGAGGCCCCAGGTTCAATCCCACCCGCCGACAACTGGGGTATGTCAGTGTTACATATGCACAACACAAATTCAGTTTTTTCTGCCAGTGCAACATATTAACATATTCACTGGTGCATTTGTAATTCAGTCTGATTATGTTAGTGCATGTTGAATACATCACACAAAAATGGCTAATATAAAAGTACCAAGATCATCTTGTGTCTACCACTTTTATGTTGCGCTAGCAAAATACAAATAAAATAAAGTCTAGGCCTTGATCCTATAAGTTGCTTCACACAGATTTCCATGGAAGCCATTCATCTACAGGAATGTGGCCTTAGACCAGGTCTATACTATATGCCTTTATCAATATGGTAATGTCAATTAGGAGAATTTGGGGATTTTTTGTTAATGACATTTCTATATCAGCAAAAGCCCTAGTATAGATACAGTTATGCCAGATTAAAAGTGCATTTGCCAGGATAGCTTATTTTCTTCAGGGAACTAGTATAAATTATACAGGAAAGCACTCTTGTCAGAATAAGCTTCATCTCCACTAGAAGGATACATTAGGCCTATGAGCGTGCTACAATTTGGACCCTGATCCTGCAAACACTCGTGCATACATATTTTCAAGATTGGGGCTTTTGTGATGTAAAAGAAAATAAACAATTTCATTTCCTTTATACATTTTAAGAGCTTCCCAAATTATGGAAAGAGAAGTGTCCAAGGCACAGCTCTTAACATGAGTTCTAATGGATAAAATAGTTGTATGTGCACACCAGTAAGACCAAAGGAGCTGTGCAGGAAGAAAAATACACAGTATCAAGAAATAACTCAATTTTTCTTTGTTTCTTTTCTTTTTTTTCCTTTTCTCCATTAGTGTGAATAAAAGAGAGAACATAAATTCTAAGCTCTTTATTTCTAGAAGTAACTAATTATATCACAACTTGTCTTCTTAGCAAAATAAGTTCTGAGATCGAGCCTCCTCAACAGCGTAATTGCAGGGGTCAGTTCATGTCACCATTGCTGTTCGATGTCTATATATGGAGAGCTGGTAATATAACAAGCTGTTCTGTAACTATTTATTCAAACATAAATTGAATTTCTGTTGCCCTTACCATGTGGTTCACCTCTTTGAAACCATTCTGACAATTCCAATTAATACATGGATAGACTTTAGATGGTGTCTCCTTACTAGAGCTGGTCAAATTATTTGTTGCTTGTTATATTCATTACAAATGTAGATCCCCTTTTTGGTTAGTTAGTTATTTTCAAACAGGTTTCCTTGCTGAATACTCTAGACATATCTTTTTCAGACTGTAGGGTATTTGTGAACTGTTTTTTTATCCAATTGCTATTTGTTATTTTTGCCAGGTGCTTGGTCATCTAAGTCACATGGTATTGTTTCTGCTCCCTGACTGCTGACAAACATTCGAAGCAGGAGGATCATGAATAACAATTAGTAAGTAGCCAACTTCCCATATGATGTTGTCAGATGAGCAATTATTCACGCTGAAATTGGCAAATATTTTCTCAAATAACCAGTAGCTGTCCAATTATAATCATCGACAAGTAATTAGATGATAATGGCAAATTAACCTTGCGGGTTGGATTCACAAATCGGGTTATTCACTTTCAACCAGCTCTGGTCCCTATTTTCAAACTACCTATAGTTGTCCAAGAGATGGAGCAAGGAACAAAAGCTACTGAAGGGGGGAAGGGATAGCTCAGTGGTTTGAGCATTGGCCTATTAAACCCCACTTTGTAAGTTCAATCCTTGAAGGGGGCCATTTGGGGCAGAAATCTGTCTGGGGATTGGCCCTACTTTGAGCAGGGGGTTGGACTAGATGACCTTCTGCAGTCCCTTCTAACCCTGATATTCTATGATCAGAGAAGAAACTGTCTATGAAAAGGAGATCTGTGCAGACAGATCAACTACTGTATATTAATCAGAGTTGCATCAATAATTAAATAGTATTACAGTGCTTAGGTTAGATCTTCTGGTATAGTTAACATATACTATTGGAGGAACTTATCCACAACTCCAGACAATGGAGGATATAATTTTGTAAAAAAGAATTTGTGCCAAATACATATGGAGAGTTCTATTTTCCTTATTTCTTATATATGGTTTCCTTTTCATGGCAATTTTTCTGCTCTCTTCCTTATGATTTCCTTGTTGCTGCTACATGTTTGCTAGCTAGGAAAATAGAATTAATTTGCTTTTACCTGAAAGGCCCTGATAATTTCTGATGCGCATTTCTTCCCCTTTTCCACAATATACTGGCATTGCAGCAGCCTATAACTGAAATTAAACAAACATGTTGAGAGACCTGAGTAAAAAAATTTTGGAAGGGATTCTGAAAGGAATGCCAAATACAAAATTTCAAATTCACACAGAGAAACCACAGCAATAACATGAATATATATGCAATTTAATCACATTGTAATAACTACATTGCAAATTTAAAAAAAAAAAAAAACCTTTGATGTACTAGATAATAGACAATTACCTTATAGAATAATCAGTCCTGTTGTGTTTGGCTAAGTCTGTACAGTGCTTCACATTTATTTTTGCACAGCAGTGTTTTATTCAGTGTACATTAAGAAAATACTCACATACTCTATTTGTTGAGGTAAGTTGTTTTTGCCTGAGGTTTTTCATTGCAGTCTGCCTCAAAAGACAAGAATGTCCAGTTTTAGAAAACAAATCAACAGGATTGTTCAAAACATACTTGTGTGTGACTAACAGGGTCTCTAGCTGTTACCAGTCTTTGTAGCCCTACCACTTTTAAAGAATCTATAGCATAGAGCTTTACTAGTCCTCAGTGACTTCTGTTCGCTTTGCACTATGCAAAGTGGATTAACCTGCAATACAGGACAAACTATAGATCATATGAAATCTTAACCTTGTGCCAGGGCCACCAAATGGCTCTTCATGGTTCACAGTCATGTTAGTCAACTAACCTTGGCCAAGAGGATTAATTTCAAGTAAACTTAACCTGACTCATGGTTTCTGGTGGAACTGAAACAAAAGTTGATATTTTCACATCTAAAATAAAGCAAAATCTAGTTGAAATTCAGATGATTTGGGACGTACATTTAACACAATAATTCAAAGCCGAACTCCGGGAAAGCATCTTCTTTAGCTTCTGTAGAACCTTATGCAAATTAAACTCCGGCAGCTTCTCTGTAACTTACATAGTACATCTCAATGTAAGAGAGTTTGGCAAATAAGCAAGTCAGGCTTGCTTGTCATTTATTTAAATAATTTATAATGCGTCTATCAAAGACAGCCATGTACCATACACAAGCCACAGTACTTTAAATATCTGAAAGAAAAGCCAACCAAACGAGATACATAATCTGACTATGTCAAATATCTAGCAAATGAACTAACCTAACCTCAGACAAGCCACCCCACCTCAGCTAGGAAGGTGTGCATGTCAACCCCAATAAGTATATCAACAACTTCCTTGATCTCCTATCTATCTCTCATCTGAACTAACTTCCTTACAGCAAGGAAGCATCAACTGACTCTTTGGGGGATAAAAAGGTTAGATTAAAGTGGGAAGAAGGTGGGGGAGGAGAATAGAAAAGTAAAGTTTCCCAACTTTGGATACCTCCTAACTCTAGATATGCCCATCCATTTTATTTTACATCTCTCTTCTAAATTGCAAGATCTCCAGGACAAAGATTATCTTGATATTTGGGTATTATATAGGACCAAGGATATTTTCAGTGCTAACCCAAATAATAGCAAATATATAATAAATCCTTTGGATCTGAAATAAATGCTTTTGCCCATCTGAGTATAGTTATCTGAAAGTATTTTGGGATTTTATTGCTACATGATCATGTGATGTTTTAATATGGCTTCTAGGAATCTACAGAAAAAAATATGCTGCGTGATTGTTTTTTCATTGACTTTTTCATTATTTGTGATTTTAATGCTGTCTGCACAATCATCATAGCAACAGTGTGAAACAGAAGAGTTTAACATTGTAGATGAGTTTCTGAAAATTTAGATGTGTTTACACTGGCATTTTATGAAGATCAAATATTTAAATCCATTATTTTAGGTCTCATTTTATTTTAGACAGAAGTTAAGAAGGATTCCATGAAAGATATTTAATACAATAACAGAAAGCAAAAGATAAAACAGACGAGTGACTGACTCCTCCCAATGTCAGTTTATGCAGGCTTTTCATTACTCAGAACAATCTACTTTATTAGAATGCACTGACAACCTTTGTTTTCAGCTAAATCTACACGCTGCCTTCAAACAACACATTTACTCTTTCTCAGAGGCATCTGGATTCCAAAGCTTGGGTTGAGGACACCAGAGTCCAAGGTCTAAAATTATCCAAAGGGCAGGTATAGTGGAGGTAGACACAAAGCAGATTTTCATTAACTGCTCTTGTCTGTGCACCTCAGCCCTCCAGTGGGGTGAAAGTGTATTTTTCTGTTCAGGCTCAGGCTCATTTAGGTTTGTGTCGCTTCTAAGCAAAGCCTGCCAACTCACAAATTGTGCCAAACCTCAATATAGTTCTAGGAGGTACAGTGGTCTTTAGCCCTCTAAGAAATGAAGCCAACTAACTTTGCATGTATTACATCTCTTTGATTAGAATAATTGTCGTCAGCCTCACCAAGCATTGATTTGTAGTCTCAGAGGTGTAAAGTCAGGGACTAAAAGATAATTATACCCAACTCCCGTGTGAATAGTTACATTAAACGAAAGTAATGAATTAAATTACTGATGTGTTGAAGGAACATTAATATTATACAGCTATTCAGAGCTAGCTTAAAGCTAGCTTTCCACTCATGCAAAATAATATCTTAAACATTTACTCCATGGAATAACATGTCCATAAAACCAAGTGTCACTAAAAGCTAAAGCAGATTGTCAGCAGAAGTTAAATATGAAACATTCCACAACATTCATTTTTAGACCAGTTTTGAAATGTTAAGTTACCCCCTAAAAAAAGACTCCATAATTTCCTGATGATGCTCCTTTTTGACAGTGAAAATGCCTTACCTATCACTTCAAGTCTTCTGATCCTCTAGGTGGCCTTTAGGGGGAATCCTGCCCACCTTGCTGAGAGTCACTGCAGGTTTTTAAGTTTGTACTGCTACACCGCACAGCCTAAAGCTTAGTGCAAAGAATATGATGACAGATTCCTTAATCAGTTTATGATGAATCAATGTGTATTGGAATGGGACCACCAGAATACTTATTTTACCACCATGGTGAAAGAAGTTTTTTACTTTTTTAACTTGGGGCAAGATGGTGGTCAGTCATCTGCTTGCAGATAGGCGAACGGCTTCCATGAAGACACTTAAAAGTTCCTCCCCATACGTATAAGTGGGGAATTTGCAGGAGGAGTTGGGAATGGGCAGAGTCTTTGCAGCTGTACCTGTTGTGCCCGGTATTGGGCAGACACAGATTGTCATTCATAAATCAGGGGGGTAGAACCAGGAGGCAAACTCTGACTCTGCTTCCTACTGTGCTCCTCGGGCAGTGTAATAACTCACTGCCCGATATGCAGAGTTTTTGGCAAAGCCACAATTCAGCCTATATGGCCTTGTTTTGACAGTATTTACTGTTCTACTTTGGTCTCCTACATTTTTATTTGCCATTAACTTCCACACAATCTTTCCACTACCTCTCTCTCTTTTTTACATTTGATTCTGCCCAGCTCTTGCTTCTCTCTCTTTTTTTTTTAATCCTGATGCCAGCAGTTCTACTCATTGACATCAGTTTCAGTTCAGAATTAGTGAATGGCCGGTCACCTTTAAAAACATTTCTATAATATAACACATCATTATGTGTCCCTGATTCACTGTCTCCTTTTTCCTTTCTGTTCACAATGGGAAGTCCTGTGTCCTCACACTTCCCAGGAAGAGTCTTTCTTGTATCATCTGATTCAGTCAAAAGGGAGTAGCAATGGCTGCCCAAAGAGGCTGCAGCATCTAAGGAACAAAAAAAAAATAAAAATCTGGTGCAATTTAGGAGGAAGTGGCACAAAAAGGGGAGATAACAGATGGTCTGGGTAGGAGCTTCAGCCTGTAGGAAAGAAGAAAAGAGAAAGGGTCAGTTGAGGAGGTGGAGCTACAAATATTATTTTAACTTTTTTTTAAAGATTCAATTTTAACACCTTTGTAAATCATAGCTGTTTACTAGCACTAGCCATCTCCTTTATGGAAACAAAGCAGGTTTTTTTAGAAGAGGAAAGAGCCACTGAAAAGGGAACCCAGTTGTTATCCTTCTAAGCCCCTCAAAATATATTCTCAAGTGTTTACTCTTTGCTTGTAAAGCCTTGCAAAGTGAAATCTGTGCATGTTGGCCAGCTCATACCCAGCACCAGGCCTATTTTTAGAATAATTTTAGCTCACTATGGAAAACAGTTGAGTGCATTTTCATTAAGTCTTTTAGTTTCCATGGCAAATGGGGCAATTATTTCTGCTGAAACTGATGGCTTTTACTTACACTTTCAAAATGCTTTTCATATTATGCTGATATTATGGTCCAGAAACAAATGCACTAGAGGTCTATTGTTCACAGCAGGTTCTCAAACTGAAAGGTATAGCAGGTCAATATGACCTTGCAGTTAGGTTCATGGAAACAGTGCATGACGTATTGACGTCAAATGACAGACATTCTTCTTAGCTTGAAACAATGGCAAAGATCTTGATTATTAATCACTAAGAAAAGGAAAACCTGAAACAGGAAAGCTGGGGATTTAACTTTGATTTTTTGAGACCCAGTCCAGTGTCTTAACCACAAGACCATATTCTCTAAAATAGTGAAACCATAATTATAACATAAAAAAAAATCAATACATAAGGACCTATGAGTGCACAGGCACCGACTTCCCAAAGTGCTGGGGGGGGAGGGTGCTTGACCCCCCCAGCTCTGCCCCAGACCCCACCACCACTCCACCCCTTTCCCAAAGGCCTCACCTCTTCCTGTGCCACTCCATCTCCACCCTGCCTCTTCCTGCCCCATTCCACCCCACCTTTTCCCATCCAGTTCTGCCCCCTCCCCTGAGTGTGCCATGTCCCGAAATACCTATCCTGCCCCACCTCCTCCTGCCCCCACTCCACTCCCACCCCACCTTTTCCTGCCCCCGCTCCACTCACACCCCACTTCTTCCCACCCAGTTCTGCCACCTCCTCTGAATGTGCCACATCCCCCCATTTAAAGCCATGAATAGTCCTTGACTAGAATAGCATTCTCCCACCAACTTTGAGGGGCACTGGGATGACCTGATCATTGCAAACGGACCTGTAGCCTCTTCTCCTGGCTTGGCTGACCCTAATGTGGCCTTCACCAGCTTATTTAAGGTAAGTTTGGGGATCCTTTCCCTGGCCTAAAGGGGCAGGCAACACCCCCATAATGGTCACTCCACCAGCAGACACCCTATGCAGCCCAAAGTAGAGCTTAAACCATGTGGAAGAGTCATAGGTGAATTTCTCCCATGAAAGAACTCGAAACTGCATTTGTGACTTATGATTTCTTTCTTTGTGCAGTGGATTTATTCTCCCATAGAACAATTAAGGAGGCTTCATGCCCTGAATGCCTCAAGAGACCTGGCAGTGGCTCGGTGCTTCCATCCCACTTCCTGGGTGATTCTTGCACCCTTGCTAGCATGTCTCCCTTTATGGGAAAGTTATATGGAATGTAAGGGAAAATAAACAGGTTTCTAAAAGAAATTGTTCTAAAAACATGTAGAATTAAATAGACAATGAAATCTTTGCTGTACAATTCTGTAGGTTGGTTTAAAAATTCTACAGAACATTTATCGTTCTTTACTAAATTATACAGGACTTTGCCATCAGGGTCCTGTAGGAGCCACATGAGCAGATATGTCTTATGGCTATGGTCTCCAAAACCCCATGCATGTGAGGGAATCAGCATAAGTTAGCATTAACTTAGCGATGGATATCTGCGGTGATGAAGGGATAAACACTTTTTCAAATAGCACCATCCCACAGTCTCTCTGCCCTCTTCCCTTTGCCCCCCCCCCCCAAAAACCCATGCCATATGGAAGGCCCTTCATTAATCTGAAACAAGTGGGCAGCATGCTGTGGAATGGGTTCTACTCCTTTCCTCACTCCACAAGACATATCTTCATACCTTCCACTTGGGTTTAATTGGGCCAAAAAATCATCACCGAGCTCTCAAAGACTCCATCACTTAAAAAATAACAAGTTTGAGTCTTCTTCCACTGAAGTCAATGGGATCAGGACCCATATATTTGTAAAGAAACTGAGTTTTGTAGACATTCTTTTTTTGGTTACTTCCATCAATGTTTTTGTACAGTGTATTTGATAGTATAACATGTTAGAAAATGCAAAGACCTATGTGCAGTAAGCAACCCTTTAACTGAACAGTAATGGTATTTAATGAGCCTTACAAGGGGCAGTGCACATTATTTGAAATGGAGTTTAATATACCTCTATTTTGGTGCATGATTCACGTAGTCATATGCCAGCCTTCAAAATTACAGTCAGACTCTGGGCCATTATTATAAGGAGGTTGTGGGAGATATTTTGAAATTTGATGTGTGTATTAGGAATAAAGATCCAGCTTTCCCATTTCTCCTTTTCTTCCTCCCACACACACTTATTCATTATCCAGCTTAGCTGCATTGTGTTGCAGTACAAAGTCCACCTTGCTATCGCTAGAATATATTATGCTTATTGTCAGATAACCTGGACCCTAGAATAAGGCAGATCCCCTGGCTGGCATGGCATTTTTACAATACATAAACATCTGTCCAGTAAAGATCCACCACGAGCAGAAAGTTGCAGCAAACTTATGACGATTGGGGTCAGTTTCTATAACATAAATACAAATATTCTCTAATGCCTCCATTTCACGATTCATCATTCATGATTTAAATAATCTACATCAATCACAATGAAGAAACATAGGTATAGGATGGAAGTATATTTTGGTCTAAAATGGCAGACGACATTCCTAATTAATGCCAGCTGAAAAGTATAATCAAGACTAGAGGCATTTTGTCTTTCAGACTCTTTCTATTTTTATTTCTCTGTCTCTCTCGTTGTTGACAGGCAATAGAGGCAGAAAAGACATTTTAAACAAATTTGGTTTTATCTGAACTTCTGATATACAGATTTACTACTTTTATTGTTTTAGATTTTTTTTTAGCTCATTTTATGTTACATAGAAAGGACTTAATCTTGCAACTATATAAAATCCCTTTTCAGGCAAATTCCCATTAAAAACTAGTGTGAAATTTTGCCTGAGTAAGGACTGAAATCCATATTCCACCCTCATTGGGAGCACTGCACACTGAACAATGGTAAAATGTGACCTGAGCAAAGACTGTAGGAATTGACCCAAACTATGTAAAGATAAAACGGAATATTATCATTTCATCTACTGAATAGCTACATGCCCCTCACACTCTCTGTAGAAGACAAATGCAATTCAGTCTCTGTGTTATTATAATAAGGCTATATTCTTGTCTCATTCATTGTGTTGAACATTTATTGTTGTGAATGGAAGTACTCTGTAGAGATGAAGAAAAAATATTGCCTTATGAGCCAAATTCTCCTTTCAGTAGCACCAGGTGCAACATCACTGAAGTCAATGGCATTACACGAGGGTAACTGGAGAAGAGAATTTAGCCCGATAGATAGATAGATCTTGTTTTAAATAGGTATTGTCAAACGTGACAGAACTATAGTTCTAAAATGTCTCTCTTATGAGAAAATCTAATGTGTAATGTCATTCATTAGAATGTAATAGGGCGTAAATCAAAAGGGTTTTATAGAAATTTAATTACTATACAAACTCAAAGCATTTAATAGAGAATGATGTCCTTTCCATAGTTTTGATTTTTTTTAAACAATTGTATATCAGGGATATAATTTCCTATTAACTTCTGTATGATGGCCCAAAACACCAATAGAAAATGTTCAACTTCACTGAAATTCTTCAGCCTTTTCTGTAAGGGACTCCAGACTGGCATCTGTTAGGAACCAAGATCGCCTCTCTTGCGATTCCTTGTTCAAACTTAAAACATGAAAAAATGGCCAAAGACTGGAGTATGCACTGAGACTCACTTGTTGCTATCCCCCTGACCTCTTACTTTATGTATGTTTGAGGAGACCAATATGTTCTGTAATGTAACTAGTATAGACCTAACCTTACAGAAGTCGTTTTGCAGCCAAAACTCCCACTTCATTTTTAGCTTTGCCTGAGTGTGAAACAAGTGAAAACTGCAGTACTTGACTCCAAAAAGTTGAGGAGATTTTGTTCTTCATTTTGATTAAGACTCTTGCACCATATGTTCCAAATCCTGCAAAGTACAGCACAGCTCATAAAGTCAATTTATTTAATGATTCTGCATTAGATAAAAGGATCAAATTAACATCAATTGAGCAATTTGCAATCATTTTAAATAGGACCCTAAAAAGTAAACTGAAAACTTACTCAGGTTACCTAAACTAACGCCACTTACTAATTTGGTCACGTTACTGGGTTATACTTTATAATCTAAAAAGCCAATTAATACAGCTGTCATGCAAAAATAAAATATTGAAGTTTCACATATACTTAACTTTCAGCTTAATGATAAATTGTATTAATATTTTCCTCCCAATAAATCTAATAGAAAAAAAAAATACTTAGTTTAAGATAATTTTATTTCTCTGTTATCAGCTAAAACAGTCTTACTTCAGGTTTCCGCTTTCCAGTTTTACTAACAGTGGGAGGGAATTTCCTCCAACTCCTTATCAGCTTGAACCACAACCCCTGCACTGATTTCTGGTTCACTGACAAATTACACTCCCTTAATCCCCATCCAGGAAAGTTTTAATGAGTGCACTTTTTTTATTTTGTACTCAGGACTTTGAAATGATACGGCATATGACAATTTTTACATTTATCCAAAAAGTGAAACACAAACTTGCAGCCACAGACTAAACTTCTTGCTAAAACTCAGGGGACACTTGCAGCTTAATATCTGTCATAAGCATCTAAACTTCTTTTCCTTTCACATATCCAGTCTGGCTTTACTATTATTATTTATATGATGGCTCAAAAATATTATCTCAGTAAATTATTCAGTAGTTCTCAGGGGCATTTAACTAACTTCTAAGAAGGATAGACAGGTATTCAGCTTAAGAAGCAAAATTAAAGAAACTATGTATTAAATATACCCGAGGGAACATTACACTCTGGTAATTTTACTGAGGGGTTCAAAATTGCAAGGCCAAAGGAGAAGTGGTTTGATTCTATAATAGGAGTCTATGACATGAAAGCCTTCGTTAAGCTCCACTTTGATATCCTGTCCCTATATATAGTTCTTTCTCACTGCTGTCAAAGGCAAGAAATGCTGTAAAGCATATTTTTAATGATTTGTTATTTTATGCTGGTTACTTATTGCAGCTGACCTTCATGTCTGGTCATTTAATAATGTTGATTTGCAGGATTTAAAGGTCCATCATGTATATTTCAATTTACTGTCAGCATACCATGACTCAACAACCTTCCTTACCCAGACTCAAAAATTAAAAATATTTAATGTACCTACCCCGTTAAGTAAAAGCTACTACGAATATGCTAATATTAAATGTTGTATATTTCATGAATTAACATAATTCCCTCCCCGTTATCAGAAAAAATATATGATTTGGTTTCCATGCCCAGCACAGGCAGTATTCATGCAAGTCCCAACTTCAAATGGCACTGTTTGTCCAGCTGTGTATGACTTCCTACAAGGCCTATAGCCTCTTCAATTCACAGTCTATTAGATGCTTCACCATTTCTTACACAAAGATACAATATCCACCATTGTTAACTGTACCATGGTTGCATTCCTTTAAGTCTTCCAAATGCACACTCCTACTACCATCATGAACCTACTGAATTTGTCTGCATTGCACAGTCAGGGTGTGGCTTCATGAAATGGAGGAAGAGTGGGTAAAACTCAGCAAAAACTATGGGAGGAATGGAGAATCCATTACTATCAATATTGTGGGCTGGGAAGAATTTGTTTTTCTGTCCCCTCAGTTTTTTAAAAATTCTTGCATTATGCCTTTGCTGGCCAGCTAGTGACAACATCTCAGAATTGTCCATGATGACCCACAAAGTCTTGAATCACTGTGGAATGGTAGCGTTTTCTGTTAATAAACAGGTAGTGTCCTGGGCTTCTCTGAGGTGAGCACAGAATGGGTATGTGCATATCATCTATAACTCCAGTGGAGTTCAAAAAGACTACTGTTAAAATGTAATGTAATTAATGCAAAACAATATGTGTTTATGGAAAATAGATCCTGTCACACTAACCTGATATCTTTTTTGATGAAGTTACACATCTGGTTGACAAAGGTAAAGGTAATAGTGTTAATGTCATATGCTTAGACATCTGTAAAGCATTTGATTTGATAATGCATGACATTTTGATTAAAAAACTAGAATTATATACAATTAACATGGCACACATTAAAGGCTGGCTAACAGATAGGTTTCAATATGTAGCTACAAATGGGGAATAGTCACCTAACTAGTGTGTTTCCAGTGGGATCCCACAGGGATTGGTTCTTGACCCTAGACTATTCACATTTTTATCTATGACTGTCAGGACTGGGATCCCCACTTTGAACTTTAGGGTACAAATGTAGGGGCCTGCGTTAAAAACTTCTAAGCTTAACTACCAGCTTAGCTCTGGTTCGGCTGCCACCATCAATGGATTCCCTCCCTGGG
This sequence comes from Trachemys scripta elegans, assembly GCF_013100865.1. NCBI lineage: Eukaryota > Metazoa > Chordata > Testudines > Emydidae > Trachemys > Trachemys scripta. Next base: position 244,305,066 of record NC_048298.1, on the reverse strand, counting down.
AAGCCTTGAAAAACCCTCACCAAATCCCTGGTGAAAAACAAATCCAAAACCCCTTGGATCTTAAAACAAGGAGAAATTAACCATTCCCCTCCTTCCTCCCACCAACTCCTGGTGAATCAGTTCCAACCCCCCCTGGGATCTACAACAGGGAGAAATTAACCATCCCCCCTCCTTCCTCCCACCAACTCCTGGTGAATCAAGATCCAAAACCCCTTTGGATCTAAAACAAGGAAAAATCAATCAGGTTCTTAAAAAGAAGGTTTTTAATTAAAGAAAAAGGTAAAAATCATCTCTGTAAAATCAGTATGGAAATTAACCTTACAGGGTAATCAAACTTAAAGAGCTCAGAGGACTCCCCTCTAGTCTCAGGTTCAAAATACAGCAAACAAAGATAAACACTCTAATAAAAGGTACATTTACAAGTTGAGAAAACAAAGGAAAACTAACACGCCTTGCCTGGCTATTTACTTACAAGTTTGAAATAGGAGAGGCTTGTTTAGAAAGATGTGGAGAACCTGGATTGATGTCTGGTCCCTCTCAGTCCCCGAGAACGAACACACTCCCAAACAAAGAACACAAACAAAAGCCTTCCCCCCCCAAGATTTGAAAGTATCTTGTCCCCTTATTGGTCCTTTAGGTCAGATGCCAGCCAGGTTACCTGAGCTTCTTAACCCTTTACAGGGAAAAGGATTTTGGAGTCTCTGGCCAGGAGGGATTTATAGTACTGTACACAGGACAGCTATTACCCTTCCCTTTATAGTTATGACACGCCCCCCAAATCACAGATAGTGTTGGATGTTCGGTTCCACACTGGCTGTGATTTCTTCCTGGAGTTTTAGGAGAAAACAGAGTTAATAAGACACATGTACCTTTAGACATACGACTGATTATATAAAAACTAACAATATGTTTCATTCCAGAAACAATTGTTAACCAGTTAACTCTGGGAAACTTTCCCGGGAGAGTGCATCAGCCACTTTGTTAGAAGCTCCCGAAATGTGTTGTATTTCAAAATCAAAATCTTGGAGAGCTAAACTCCACCGAAGAAGTTTTTTGTTATTTCCCTTGGCGGTATGAAGCCACTGTAGCGCAGCATGGTCTGTTTGTAGTTGGAAACGCCGTCCCCAAACATATGGGCGTAGCTTTTCCAGCGTGTACACAATGGCATAGCATTCCTTTTCGCTGATTGACCAATGGCTTTCCCTCTCAGACAGTTTCTTACTGAGAAATACGACAGGATGGAATTCTTGATCCGGTCCTTCCTGCATTAAAACTGCTCCCACGCCTCGCTCGGACGCATCTGTGGTTACTTGGAACGGTTTGTCAAAGTCTGGGGCCCTTAGCACAGGGTCAGACATGAGTGTTGCCTTAAGCTGGTTAAAGGCCTTTTGACACTCATTAGTCCACTGAACTGCATTTGGCTGTTTCTTTTTGGTTAGGTCTGTCAGCGGGGCGGCGATTTGGCTGTAGTGGGGTACAAATCGCCTATAATATCCAGCCAAGCCTAAGAAGGATTGGACCTGTTTCTTAGACTTTGGAACCGGCCACTTTTGGATAGCATCCACTTTGGCCTGTATGGGATTTATAGTTCCTTGACCCACCTGGTGCCCCAGGTAAGTCACTCTGTTTTGGCCTATTTGACACTTTTTAGCCTTAACAGTTAGTCCTGCCTGCTGGATGCGCTCGAAAACTTTTTCCAGGTGCTCCATGTGCTCTGCCCATGAATCAGAAAAAATGGCCACATCATCGAGGTAGGCAACTGCAGATTCTCCCAATCCCGCTAGGAGACCATCTACAAGTCTTTGGAAGGTGGCGGGTGCATTTCGCAACCCGAAAGGGAGTACATTGAATTCATACACCCCTGCCTGGGTGACGAAGGCTGACCTTTCCTTAGCGGGTTCATCTAGTGGTACTTGCCAGTACCCCTTGGTTAAGTCTAAAGTAGAGATGAATTGGGCATGTCCCAATTTCTCCAATAGCTCATCTGTGCGTGGCATTGGATAGTTGTCAGGACGAGTTACAGCATTTAGCTTACGGTAGTCCACGCAAAAGCGTATTTCCCCATCTGGTTTGGGAACTAGAACCACTGGAGATGCCCATGCACTCTTAGAGGGGCGGATTATACCCATCTGTAGCATGTCCTGGATCTCCCTTTGTATAGCAGTTTTGGCATGAGGTGACTCCCGGTAGGGTGGGGTTCTAATAGGGTGAGCATTACCTGTGTCAATGGAGTGGTATGCCCGTTCGGTCCATCCTGGAGTGGCTGAGAAAATTGGTGCAAAGCTTGTGCACAGCTCCTTGATCTGCTGTCGCTGCAGACGTCCAAGGGTCATGGAGAGGTTCACCTCTTCCACGCCACCATCCTTTTTTCCTTCGTAGTAGACACCTTCAGGCCACTCTGCATCATCTGTTTCCTGGGCTGTAAACTGGCAAACGTTTAATTCTCTGGAATAAAAGGGCTTAAGAGAATTAACATGGTATACCTTAGGCTTTATGTTGGAGGTGGGGGAGGCTATGAGATAGTTAACAGCTCCTAGGCGCTCCTGGACCGTGAATGGTCCTTCCCACGACGCTTCCATTTTATGGGCCTGGATTGCCTTTAAGACCATGACTTGGTCTCCTACTTTGAAGGACCGTTCTCTGGAATGTTTATCATACCAGGCCTTTTGCTCTTCCTGAGCATCCTTTAGGTTTTCTTTAGCAAGGGCCAAAGAATGTCAGAGGGTGTTTTGTAGGTTGCTTACAAAGTCTAGAATGTTTGTTCCTGGAGAAGGCGTAAACCCCTCCCATTGCTGCTTCACCAACTGTAATGGCCCCTTAACCTCACGGCCATACACAAGTTCAAATGGTGAAAACCCTAAACTGGGATGTGGTACAGCCCTGTAGGCAAAAAGCAACTGCTGCAACACGAGGTCCCAATCATTGGAGTGTTCATTTACAAATTTACGTATCATGGCCCCCAAAGTTCCATTAAACCTCTCCACCAGGCCATTGGTTTCATGGTGGTAAGGGGTGGCAACCAAGTGATTCACCCCATGAGCTTCCCACAGGTTTTCCATGGTTCCTGCCAGGAAGTTAGTTCCCGAATCTGTAAGGATGTCGGAGGGCCAACCTACCCTGGCAAAAATGTCTGTTAATGCCTGGCACACACTTTTAGCCCTGGTGTTGCTTAAGGGTACTGCTTCCGGCCATCAGGTAGCAAAATCCATGAAAGTCAGTACATACTGCTTTCCTCTGGGTGTCTTCTTTGGGAAAGGACCCAGAATATCCACAGCTACGCGCTGAAATGGGACCTCAATTATGGGTAGTGGCTGGAGAGGGGCTTTAACCTGGTCTTGGGGCTTTCCCACTCGTTGGCACACCTCACAAGACCGGACATAATTAGCAACGTCCTTGCCCATTCCCTCCCAGTGGAAGGACTTCCCCAACCGGTCCTTGGTTCTGTTCACCCCAGAATGGCCACTGGGATGATCATGGGCTAAGCTCAAGAGCTTTACCCGATACTTAGTGGGAACTACCAACTGTCTTTGAGGATGCCAGTCTTCCTGGTGCCCACCAGGAAGAGTCTCCTTGTATAAAAGTCCTTGTTCTACAACAAACCGGGATCGGTTTGAAGAGCTGAGAGGCGGTGGGGTGCTCCGCGCCGCCGCCCAAGCTTTCTGAAGGCTGTCATCTGCTTCCTGCTCTGCCTGGAACTGTTCCCTTGATGCTGGAGACATCAGTTCCTCCTTGGACTGTGGACTGGGGCTTGGTCCCTCTGGAAGCGATGCAGGTGCTGGGGCTGTTTCCATTGACTGTGAACCGCTGTCCGCTGGTGCACTATGTGGTAACTCAGGCTCTGGCTGAGCCTCTTGGGTAGGGTTATCTGCTGCTTCTGCCAGTTCAGGCTCGCTGGTGCCCTCTGGCGTTGGAGTTGTAGACGGGTTTGCAAGCGCTGGACTCAGGGCTGGCAATGGTTCTGGTGCTGGTTGCGTTGCCAGTTCCGGTTCTGGGACTGGCTTTGGCTGGGTCTCTGGGATTGGATCCACTACGGCTGTTGCAGTCGTTGGCAGGGGATCCAGTTCCACCACCTTTGTCTGGGTCTCCGGTAACACAGACGGGGCCCTGGTGGACGGCTCAGGAACAGGGATGGGGGTGAAAGCTTGCTTAGCCTGACTGCGGGTGACTATTCCCACCCTCTTGGCTAGCTTCACATGGTTGGCCAAGTCTTCCCCCAGCAGCATGGGAATGGGATAATTGTCATAGACTGCAAAAGTCCACATTCCTGACCAGCCCTTGTACTGGACATGCAACGTGGCTGTAGGCAAGGTTACAGATTGTGACACGAAGGGTTGAATTGTCACTGTAGCCTCTGGGTTGATGAGTTTGGGGTCCACTAGGGATTGGTGGATAGTTGACACTTGAGCCCCAGTGTCCCTCCAAGCGGTAACCTTCCTTCCGCCCACTCTCAAGGTTTCCCTTCGCTCCGAGGGTATGAGAGAGGCATCTGGGTTTGGGGATCTTTGGTGTGATTGGGGTGTAATGAACTGTAATCGGTTGGGGTTCTTGGGGCAGTGAGCCTTTATATGTCCCAGTCCATTACATTTAAAACATCGCCCTGCTAAGGTATCACCGGGACGAGGTTGGTTGGTGGAGACTGGTGTGGTGGGGTGAGAAGGCGTCTGGGGTTTCCCTTGGGATGTGGGTGGGGCCTTGGGTTGTCCCCGGTGGTAAGGTTTTGTTTCGGCTTGCCCCTTCTGATATTCGCTCCAACTGCTACTAGTTTTTTTCTTTTCTGCCACCTCCACCCATTGGGCTCCAATCTCCCCCGCCTCAGTTACAGTTTTGGGCTTCCTATCTAGGATGTACCTTTCTATTTCCTCAGGAACACCCTCTAAAAACTGCTCCATTTTTACTAGGGAAAGCAGATCTTCCAGAGATTTAACATTTGCTCCTGATACCCAGGCATCACAATTTTTGTCAATGTGGTAGGCATGACGGGTAAATGACACATCCGGTTTCCACTTTAGGGCTCTGAACCGCCGACGGGCATGCTCGGGTGTTAGCCCCATTCTGAGTCTGGCCTTGTTTTTAAAAAGTTCATAACTGTTCATGTGTTCCTTAGGCATTTCAGCCGCCACCTCTGCTAAGGGTCCACTGAGCTGCGGCCTCAGCTCTACCATGTACTGGTCTGCAGTGATGCTGTATCCAAGGCAGGCCCTTTCAAAATTTTCTAAGAAGGCCTCAGTATCATCGCCTGCCTTGTAGATGGGGAATTTTCTGGGATGGGAAGTGGTACCTGGAGGGGGGTTGTTAGCATTGGCTGGTGCATCCTGCTTAGCCTTTGCTACTTCCAGTTCATGCTTCCTTTCTTTTTCTCTCTCCTCCATCTCTTTTTCTTTCAGCTCCATCTCTTTTTCTTTCAGCTCCATCTCTCTCTTGTGGGCCTCCTCTTTGGCTTTTTCTTCTCTTTCTCTCTGCTCTGTCTCGAGTTTTGTTAATTGAAGCAGTCTCTGATATTTTCTTTCATTTTCTTCTGCTTCTAGTTTGGCCAGTTCTATTTTGTTAGCTACTTCTTTGGTAGTCATTTTCCTGTTTTCTTGTGCTGGGTAACCCCCTTTGCAGTTGACAAACTGGGAAGCTCTCAGCTCTGGCTGCTGCAGAGTTAACAGTAACTTTCTAACTAGCTACTCCCGAGGATGTAAAAAGAAAAAAAAAAACAATTCAGCTTGTAAATACCTTTTACCAGTCATTTGCTAATTGAACCCTTCTCTTAACAAAGGACCTGTAAAAAAAACTTAACACCTCTGCCTTCAGGCAAGGAGAGATAAGATATGCAACTATCTACTTCCAGCTCGGCTTTCCAAGCAGCTAGAAGGAAAAAAAATCTCACTGGCTTTTGGGTTTAAAATGATCCCACCGCTATTCACCATGTCAGGACTGGGATCCCCACTTTGAACTTTAGGGTACAAATGTAGGGGCCTGCGTGAAAAACTTCTAAGCTTAACTACCAGCTTAGCTCTGGTTCGGCTGCCACCAT